>NC_080064.1:154086682-154405032 GCF_949987535.1 Balaenoptera acutorostrata | reverse complement strand
TAAGTTTCAGATTTGTGGTATTTTAGTAGATAAATACCACTGACCACATAACAAAACGTTCTTCTTTTATGCAAATATGTGTCAAAGATTATTGAAATGAGAAAAAGTTTTACTTTCTCAGCCGCTTAAAAAATAAGATTTTAAAACAGGCCATATCACTATTTAGCTATGTGCTCTGTGTTCGTTTTTTATTGCTGCATAACCTAGTACCACAAAATTATCTGCTTAAAGTAACATCTGTTTATTAGCCCGCACCTCTGTAGGTCAGAAGTCTGTGTGAGCTCTCCAGGGTTTTCTGTGTGGAGTCTGACAAGGCCAATATCAAGGTGTTGGCCAGTGGGCTTTTGCTGGGATTCTCTGGGGAAGAATCTGTTCATTTAGGTTGTTGGCCAGATTCGGTTCCTGTGGTTGCAGGACTGAGGTCCCATTCCCTTGCTGTTGGTGGGAGGCAGGTCTTAGATCCTTTGGGTTGCTCCCATCCTTGGAAAATAAGCCCTTTCTTCTACAAGCCAGCAATGGTTTTTTTTTTTTTTTTTTTTTTTTTTAATATTTTATTTATTTATTTATTTATTTATGGCTGTGTTGGGTCTTCGTTTCTGTGCGAGGGCTTTCTCCAGTTGCGGCAAGCGGGGGCCACTCTTCATCGCGGTGCGCGGGCCTCTCACTATCGCGGCCTCTCTTGTTGCGGAGCACAGGCTCCAGACGCGCAGGCTCAGTAATTGTGGCTCACGGGCCCAGTCGCTCACGGCATGTGGGATCTTCCCAGACCAGGGCTCGAACCCGTGTCCCCTGCACTGGCAGGCAGATTCTCAACCACTGCGCCACCAGGGAAGCCCAGCAATGGTTTTTTGAATCCCCTTCATGCTTTGAATCTCTGACTTCCTCTTTTGTGGCTAGCCAGAGAAAACTCTCTGCTTTTAAAGGATGTGTCTTTTGGGTAAGGCCCACCTGGATAATTTCTATATCTTACGGTCAACTGACTTGGGACTTTAATTACATCTGCAAAATCCCTTTTCAGCACTACCTAGACTAGTGTTTGACTGAATAACCAGGGAACGAGAATCTTGAGGGGCCATTTTTAAAATTCTGTCTACCACATACTCTAATACAATTATGCAAGTTACCTAACCTCTATAGGCTTTTTAGGATCCTACTCTGACGGCTTTGATGACCAAACTGTTGAAGGGGTTTCACTTCCTAGAACTTTACAGCATCAGCTAATTAAAAACAAAACTAAAACAAACAAATAAAAACCCTCTCAGACTGGGTCTACAAGATGTCAAAACATATGAACAAAAAAGAATCAGATTTAATTACAATACTTTCAGTTTTGCTCATTGCTATTTCCCTAACCCTTACAACAGTACCTGGCAGAAAGTAGGTGATCATTAAACATAGTGTTTGTGGAATGAAGGAATACACAACACTAATTAGAGCCCTTTGGTTATCTCTTTATCAAGTATTTACTGCACACAATGCATTTCTGCTGAGTTCACTGAAGAATACGAAGATTCATAAGGCTCCACCCTCACCTATGATGGTTAATTTCATGTGTCAACTTGGCTAGTCTAGTTGTTTGGTCAGGCACTAGTCTAAACATTGTTGTGAAGGTATTTTTTTAGCTGTGATTAACATTTAAATCAGTAGACATTGAGTCAAGCAGATTATCCTCCCTAATGTGGGTGGGCCTCATCCAATCAGTTGACGGCCTTAAGAACAAAGAGAGAGTTCTATCTCCAGCATGTCTTCAAACTTAAGACTGTAACATCAGCACTTCCCTGGGCCTCCATCCTGCCAGCCAGCCTTGCAGATTGCAAACTTGCCAGCCCCCCAAATCATGTGGGCCAAATCTTTAAAATAAATATCTTTACACACACATGTGCGCACACACACACACACATACACACACACATACACCATATACACACACCTTATTGGTTCTATTTCTCTGATTGACCCTGACTAATATGCCACCCTGAAGAGGTTAGAAGTTAGAATAATGTTGGGAAGATTGAAATGTGTATAAAGGAAAACAGCTAATAACATATGATTGCTCATAAAGGGAGGGAATCAGCTGTCTTGGATTTAAGGAGGATGGGTGATCAAAGAAGGCTTTATGAGCAATGTGGGGTTTAATCTGTAGCTTAAAGAACAGATGAGAGATGAACAGGTAGAAAAAAGAAAGGAGGGTGTTGCACATAAGCAGACCTGGGGAGGTGGGCAGACTTCTGTGTTCTGGTTACAGGAAGAGCAGCCCAGCTAAAGAGTCCTAACGGCTACCCTTTAGGAAAACACTATTAGAAAGGGAACCTGGAGCCAGCTTGCAGAGAGCCCTTATCAGCCCCGAGCAGCCCTGGGCCTAGAACATAGGCTGCCAAAAACTTTAAAGATTCTTCCTTGGAAGCAAACAGCATTAAGTACTCTCCTGTGGCAGGCTACATCATCTTGTCCAAGCCTCTCATCTTGCAGTGAGGAAACTGAGACCCAGGGTGACTGTCCTCAGGTCACACAGGAAATCAGTGGCAGAGCCCAGAGGAGAAATCAATCTCCCAAGGCCTCAGCTGCGGCCCTGATGACCACATCTTTCTGCTTCCTGTTGCTTCAGACTCATCTCCTACCCTCTCCCCCTTGCCTGCATTCCAGCCATGCTGGCTCCCCTGCTGTCCCCACACATTCCAAATTCATTCCCACCTCCGAGCCACTGCACTTGCTCCCAGCCCAGCAGGGCTTTGCCTTGGGTTTTCACAGGCTGGGGCTTTTTGTCTCAGGTCTTGGCTCAGCGACTGTCTCTCAGAGAGGCCTTCCCTAACCACCGGCTCAAACAGTGGCTTCTCCAAACCTGTCCTCTAATAACCCTGATTTCCTCTCTTTATAACATTTATTAAGATGAGGGATTTTTTTTTTTTTTTTTTTACTTCTTTCTTGTCTCCCCAGCTAGAACATAAGAGAGCAGGATTGGTTCACTGGTGTGATTTGTTCACTGCTTTAACTCCAGCGCCATGAACAGTGTGTATTAGTCACTCTACAAACACGAATTGAATGAATGAATGTTGAATACAGGCAGAGCTGGGAGATGCTGCAGGTTTTGGTTCCAGACCCCCACACTAAAACAAATATAACAATAAAGCAAGTCACACAAATTGTTTGTTTTCCCCATGCACATCAAAGTTATGTTCACACCATACTATAGGCTAAGTGCACAATAGTATTACGTCTAAAACAACAAAGTACGTACCTTAATTAAACAACACAGTATCTGCCAAGTGCCATAAAGTGAAGAACAATAAAACGAGGTGTGCCTGTACGGATCTCAGTACATATTTGCCGAGTGAATGAAAGGGGAAAAGAGATCTAGAGAAGCAAAGAGGCACATGCGTGAGGTACGCAGACATGCACAGCCATCATGTCTGGTCCCAGACACTTGCTCTTTGCCTGCTTTCACTTTTTCTCCAAAGCAGATCCCTCTGGATTGCACTGTGAGGTGGCAGGTCTTGCGGGCTAAAAAGCCCTCATAGGACGGACTTCAGCTGATCACTCAAATTCCCCGCAGTGCCCATTGCAAACCAAACTGCTCTCCCAAAGACGAAACCTGACGCTCCTCTCCTCACATTTCCCTCATACCTGAGAAGTTGGAGGTCATCTAAAATGAACTGTTTGCCTCCCTAGCCTTGCTTCAGATAACTGTCCTTTATCACTTTTCCCTTTCTGCCTTAAAGGTAGATGCACCCCCACTTCCATTCAAAGACTTCCTTTTTTCACTTGTTGTCTTAGCCCCTTCCCAAATGACTTTCCCCTGCCTCCCTGTACCCTCCCCAGATGCCATCCCCGGATGGATACTCAGTAAGCCACATCTCTGCACGTTGCTTTCCTGCTCTAACACCTTCACTGGTTCCACTCCAACTCCAGGTCCTCCCCACAGGCAAGGCCAGCTTACTTCTCCAACCTCACTTCCCGTGCCTCCTAGGCTTAAACTGGTGTCAAAGCATACAGGATAACGAATAGCCTGCAATTTTAATGAAGTGAAGCTGTTGGCCTGCAGCTGTGACAGTAAAAGACATTTGACCACAGGGAATCTGGTACAAAGGCGTTCGGGCAGAGCAAATTCCACCATGTCGGTTTTACTGTTTTCCGTGACGAGATAAGCCACCCTGTAGAGAGTCTGAATCAGTTGACTTCTTCATCTAAAATTTTTCTAGCTGCCTAGCTGTTTGTGTGTGGGGTGTGACTGCATCGCTGAATATACAGAGGCTGTCGAATCAGGGATTTGGATCTCAGAACTGTCGATTATTTTATGTCATTCTAAGCCTCCTCTCTCCGGCACTATCATGGATAAATGGAAGCTGATTGAGTGTTAGAGTTGCACAAGGAGATAAATTCAATCAACAAACATTCAGCAAACACTTATTAAGTACCTAATGGATGCTACTGAAGGGTAGCAGAACATGCCACTTTAGCATATTGATTATATTGAGCTAAAGGTGACTTAAAAACAGATGCAAGAAAGCTGCTCTGGTTTCCTTTTTTCTCCTTAACACAGTAGATAAAACTCCATGTGAAAGATGCCCTTCCTATACCAGAAGGAAAAGAACATTCTTATCCCCAGAGATGGGGAGTCGAGGCCAAAAGAAATCTTTACCAGCAGGCCTTGTTAAAGTAACCCTTATTTTCCTTAGTCTTCCCATATATTTCAGTTACTTTTCCATAATTACTACTCTTTGTTCAACCTAGTATATAAACACTTAGGCCTAAACACTTTGTGTGTCTTCATTTTCCTATGAAGACTCCCATGTACATGTAAAAATATTAAATAAAACTTGTATGCTTTACTCCTGTTAACCTGTCATGTCAACTTAATTCTTAGACTCAGCTGGCCTTGAGAGGGTAGAGGTAACACGTTGTCTCTCCTACAGTACCTTGAGATGCTCATAGCATAGAGGGGAACAAAAACATATAAACACAACATTATTTCAGAAGAGCTGCTCTGATAAGGGTCTGTGCAATCTTATAGATACTCAGGAAACAAAGAGACAGTGCCTCTCTCACAGTCTGAAGAGGACAGGGTGCCAGGACTAAGAGGGTGTGAATTTGAGGCAAGTCTAAAGAGAGAAGTAGGTTTTCCAGATTTCAACCATATCCTCAATATAATTTGAGAAATATTTTAAAACTTCATGGGCTTCCCTGGTGGTGCAGTGGTTGAGAATCCGCCTGCCAATGCAGGGGACACGGGTTCGAGCCCTGGTCTGGGAAGATCCCACATGCCGCGGAGCAACTGGGCCCGTGAGCCACAACTACTGAGCCTGCGCGTCTGGAGCCTGTGCTCCGCAACAAGAGAGGCCGCGATAGTGAGAGGCCCGCGCACCGCGATGAAGAGTGGCCCCTGCTTGCCGCAACTAGAGAAAGCCCTCGCACAGAAACGAAGACCCAACACAGCCAAAAATAAATAAATAAATAAATAAATTTATTTTTAAAAAAAACAAAAAAACTTCATGAACAAACTTTTTTAGTGACAATACTTTGGCCATACTGAATGATTACCACATGCCTTTCTACTCCTCTGACCTACTTTTTCATGAGGGTCAAAAGAGATTTGTAAGCAACAGCTAAAAGAATAGTTATAAGGTATCAGGATGGAGTTTTCAATTAGAGGCTTCCATGTGCTGAAGCCGATGGTCTTGTAAGCTGAAAAAAGTCACATTGCTATGAGAGAGAAGCAGAAGGAAGCACAGCAGGGCAAAAGGAGGAAGGAGCCCAGAGCAGGCCTGATGCTACTGAGTTGTGAAGGGCTGGAGCCTCAGTCTTTCAGGGAATTTTTTACTGAAGTATAGTTGATTTACAATATTGTGTTAGCTTCAGATGTACAGCAAAGTGATTCAGTTTTATATATATATATATTTTTTCAGATTATTTTCCATTATAGGTTATTACAAGATATTGAATACAGTTCCCTGTATTATAATCCCATTCTCGTAATTTATTCCCTCCTCCCTTTGCCCTTTGGTAATCATAGTTTTCTGTGTCTGTGAGTCTGTTTCAGATTCATTTGTATTATTTTTTTAGATTCCACTTATAAGTGATATCATATAATATTTGTCTTTCTCTGATTTACTTCACTTAGTATGATAATCTCTAGGTCCATCCATGTTGCCGCAAATGGCAATATTTCATTCTTTTTTATGGCTGAGTAATATTCCATTGTATAATCTCTACCACATCTTCCTCTTTTTTTTTTTGGCCATGCTGCGTGGCTTGTGGATCTTGGTGCCCTGACCAGGGATCAAACCTGGACCCCAGCAGTGAAAGCACAGAGTCCTAACCACTGGACTGCCAGGGAACTGCCTACCACATCTTCTTAAACCAATCGTCCATCCAGGGATTTTTAAAAAGTGGATCCATCGTGATGTTTCTGGGAGAGCATATAATTTAACTGAGAGAACCTATACACTTATAAATTATAGGACAATGATTAACCATACAGACAAGGAGCTGGAGGAAGGGTGACTTGTGTTTGAGACTGGTTATATAACTGCTTAACAAAATGCCTATTGGTTCCTTTGCAGGGCTCTGAGTCAAAAGTAAGAATAAGAGCACATCAAACATGGTATTGTGGGTCAAACCAATTTCATTGCCAAAGGACAATTCATGGCATCAGTAGTAGCTGCCCTTAAGATTATCATCTAAGGCTATAGAGGTACCCTGTACATTCCTAACTTCTTTCTGTGAATTTCAATTTTTAAATTACTGAGTCAACAGCAATAAGCATTTAAACTGTTTTTGATAACTATCCTATATTGTTTTTCAAATGGGCTGTATTAATTTTACCGTGCCACCAGCAGCATACATATATATACCAAATTCATGACAACCTTGATGACATTTTTTTTTTCTTTTTAAATTTATTTTTATTTATTTATTTTTGGCTGTATTGGGTCTTCGTTTCTGTGCGAGGGCTTTCTCTAGTTGCGGCAAGTGCGGGCCACTCTTCATCGCGGTGCGCGGGCCTCTCACTATCGTGGCCTCTCTTGTTGCGGAGCACAGGCTCCAGACGCGCAGGCTCAGTAGTTGTGGCTCACAGGCCCAGTTGCTCCGTGGCATGTGGGATCTTCCCAGACCAGGGCTCGAACCCGCGCCCCCTGCATTAGCAGGCAGATTCTCAACCACTGCGCCACCAGGGAAGCCCCCCCAACCTTGATGACATTTAACAAAAGTAGGTTGTTGAGTGAATAACTGGTGGTTCAGTATAATTAAAATAGTACCTCAACATTGGCTTAATAAGCATTTCTTTGATGACTGGAGTTATCTCTTTATGCTGGCACAAAGCACTACAAGGTTTTCATGAGGAGACATGGGCATTTCCACTTAAATAGGGTGACTATTTGAATAGGTCACCTGTTTCAAGATTTCTCCCTTCTTTTGTCCTCCATAGAAATCGACACGTCCGGTCATTGAGTTCTCTTTTTTTTTTTTTTTAATTTTTGGCTGTGTTGGGTCTTCGTTGCTGCATGCGGGCTTTCTCCAGTTGCGGCGAGTGGGGACTACTCTTCATTGCAGTGCACAGGCTTCTTATTGCGGTGGCTTCTCTTGTTGCAGAGTACGAGCTCTAGGCGCACGGGCTTCAGTAGTTGCAGCACGCGGGCTCGGTAGTTGTGGCTCATGGGCTCTAGAGCGCAGGCGCAGTAGTTGTGGCACACGGGCTTAGTTGCTCCGCGGCATGTGGGATCTTCCCGGACCAGGGAACAAACCTGTGTCCCCTGCATTGGCAGGTGGATTCTCAACCACTGCGCCACCAGGAAAGTCCCTGGGTCTACTTTTTAAATAGGAATCTATTATTTTTTCCATGAATAAAATACTGCTCTTTCCTCTCTGAGACATTAATTGTAAGAATTAAAAACAAAAAACAGAAAAACCTCTGCTTTCTGCGTTGTGTTTCTTCAGAGTTCCTTTTCTCTGTTCCTTCAGGTCTCCCTTTTATCTTGGAGGTATTTGTTACTCAAACATCTGATAATCTTTGGCTACAGATTCATGTTAAAAGCGAGATACTGGGGCTTCCCTGGTGGTGCAGTGGTTAAGGATACGCCTGCCAATGCAGGGGCATGGGTTCCAGCCCTGGTCCGGGAAGATCCCACATGCTGTGGAGCAGCTAAGCCCGTGCGCCACCACTACTGAGCCCGCATGCTGCAACTACTGAGCCCATGTGCTGCAACTACTGAAACCCACGCGCCTAGAGCCCGTGCTCTGCAACAAGAGAAGTCACCGCAATGAGAAGCCCGCGCACCGCAACGAAGAGTAGCCCCCGCTCGCCGCAACTAAAGAAAGCCCGGGGGCAGCAACGAAGACCCAACGCAGCAAAAAAACAAAAAAAAGAAAAAAAAAAGTGAGAGACTGTCTAGCTTAGACTGTGTACTGCAAATTGGTTTCAATTTCAGTTGAGTTAAATAAAAACTTTTTTGAGGCTTACTTTGTTGAATTCTAGGCACTTCCAAGGATACAAAGAGGAATAAAACACAGTCCTCAAGAAGTTTACAATCTAATAGAGTAGTTCAGTCTTTTCTTCCCCTTGAATCTCTATGCCATTTATTTATTTGTCCTAGGTCCCCCAGTGCAGTACTACATAGAAGCAGTGTTAGTGGACATTTTGGTCTTACTGCTAGTTTTTAAAACAACAACTTTATTGAAACATAATTCACATACCATAAAGTTCACCAATTTAAAGTGTACAATTGAATATATTTTAGTATATTCACAGACATATGGAATCTTCACCAAAGTCCATTTTAGAACATTTTCATTACCTCAGAAAGAAACCTCATATCCTTTATATGTTATCCTCCTACTTACCCATCCTCTGCAGCCCTAACAACCACTGAATCTACTTTTTGTCTCATTGAGAAATACATTTCCCTATTCTGGAATTCTATATGAATGGAATGATAGAATATGTGGTCTTTCATGACTGGCTTCTTTCACTTAGCATGTTTTCAAGTTTCTTCTAGGTTATAGCATGCATTCATACTTAATTCCTTTTTTTAATTTTTAAAAATTGTGGTGATACATACACGTAACATAAAATTGACCATTTAAACCATTTTTAAGTCAATTCAGTGGCATTAAGTACATTCACGTTGTTGTATAACCCTCATAATGCTCAACTTCCAGAACTTTTCATTACTCCAAAAGGAAACATTGTACCTATGAACAATAACTTCGCCCCTCCCCCAGCCCCTGGAAACCACTATTCTGTCTCTATCTATATGACTATTTTTGGTACTATTTTTGGCTCCTATAAGTGAAATCATACAATATTTGTCCTCTTGTGTCTGGCTTATTTCACTTATTTTCACCACACTGTTTTGAGGGGTTTTTTACTGGTTGCTCTAGGGCTTACAATATACATCTTAACAGCTTCAAATTTATACTAACAATTTCAATGAGATATAGAAATGTTATCCTATATAACTCTATTCTCTTTCCTCCCTTTTTGTGGTATTATTATACATCTATATTATATCTATAAATGTTATAAACCCAGCAATACATTGTTATAGTTATTACTTTACATAATTTTATGTTTTTTAAACATAAAGTTATAGTTATAGTTATTACTTTACAAAATTTTGCTTTTTAAAGAAGCTAAGATAAAAAAGGAGAGAAAGTATATATTTATAGCTTTTGTTATATTAACCTTCTTATTTATAATTTCTGGTTCTCTTCATTTGTTCCTGTGGATTCAAATTACCACGTGGAGTCACTTTCTTATGCCAGTACAGCTTTGCTCTCACCTCCTTTGGGCTGTTAATGACAAATGTAGTATAGTCCAATATGTTATATGTCCAACAATACATTACATACATGTCGCTTTATGCAATAAGGGCATTTATCAGGTGAAACTTTGAGCCGTCACTATTTATCATTGTTCTTTTCCCATCTCTTTATTCTTTACCTGTGTGTGCTTAAGAGATAGTAAAGGAAAAAGAAGAGACCATAATTGATTCATAGCAGGTCTGGGGAAGGTTAATTCCCATCAGGAAGAAACCCATGGAAGAAATGACCAGGCTGGATTATTTTGGTAGCATTTATAATATGCAACAATATTCTGAAGAAATCAAGAACATATGCTTTTTTGGTCAGTTAGATAGCTACCTGCTAGCTGAGTATCTTTGAGAAAGTAAATTATTTTTCTGATCCTCCGTTTCCTCATTGGTATAATGGGTATAATAATATCTATGTGGCGTTGGGAGTTAAATGATGTAATATATATTAGGTGCTCGATCAATGATAGCTATTATTATACTTAAATAAGAAATAAAATTTCAGAGCACATCCCCACAAGGCTCAGGAATTACTCTAGCAGAAGGATTATGACTAACAGGAGGGATAATGACCCACGGTTATTCTGGTTGTCAATAGCAGGGCTAATGAGATAATGACTTTGCATTGCAAAGCGAAGTCGAATTTAGGGACCAGGGATATAGGGCCAATGAGTATGATGTGAAGCTTTTCTATTATTTTATCCTTATCTTAGAATACACCTGCACACATTTGGAAGACAGATCATCAAAATCCCCTGTGACTACACAGTAGTGTAGTTTTTGGTTCATTATTTCTATGGCAAAACATCTTATTTGTAGGTCTTTTATTTATATGCATGTTTGCTGGAGAGCTGTGAAAGTTAGCAGAATGAGGAGAAGAGGGAACATTTGCTATTAATGTACTTTGTTTTTCTTGCAGTCATAGTATAAATTGCTAAAAAAATAATAAAGATCCAAGAAGAGTATCTTAATTAGTCAACTGTGGTACATGATAAGAACGGGTAGTAGAGTACTGAGGTAATTAGAAAAATCTTTATCAACAGGAACATACCTTTATAATGTATTGCTCCCAAATATTTCCTCTCCTCTTATCCTCGTGGTGTGGTTTCTTTTTTCTTTTCTTTCTTTTTTTTTTTTTTTTTTTTTTTTTGCCACACCGTGTGGCATATGGATCTTAGTTTCCTGACCAGGGATCCAACCCGTGCCCCCTTGCAGTGGAAGTACAGAGTCTTAACTACTGGACCACCAGAGAAGTCCCCCCTCATGGTGTTTTTACGAATTTTTTTTTTTTAGAAAAGTTTGTTGTCAAGTGAGTTCATGGGAAGAACTTTTAGAAATATCAATATTATAGAGAAAATTATCAGAAAAAACTCATAAAGAGAACCGAGAGGTGGCTTGTCTTGCTAAAGTGACCCATCCCAGCTCTTAGGAGCTAGCATGTGCCCCATGTGGGAAGATAGTGCAGAGCCTTTGCCTCAACAAGGCAACAGAAGCCCTCCAAAGAGCTATTCCCTCTTCCTCTTCTGGATGCTAGGTTATCACTAGGCTTATATCCTAGTATGCCCAGCTGGGTACATACTGTACCTGAAAAGGGAGCAAAGAGGTTGTACCCAAAGAAGCTGCAAGAATTAACTCACATATACTGGCAGGATCTGGGGTGCTTGATCAAAGAAACCAGAAAGTAAGATTAGGTAAGCAGGATTTCATTAACCTGAGGACACTTCTAAATGGAAGAAGGGGTGGTTCTTAGAAACCTGGAGAAAGTGATGGCTCATACTTAGTGGTTGAAATGCCTAAGTGGCCATGGCAGACAGTGACAGAAGGGATTTAAAGTATCAGGGAAATGGGCATATTGGAATATATATATTATGTGAAGTAAGAAGACCCACCAGAGGATTATGTTCCACAGGAGGGCCTAGAAGTCACATCGTTTATCAAACTATCAGGAATGTGCTCATGAGACGGGCACCAGCATTGCCAAGAAGTATTTGCTCTTCTCTGTAGGCCAGGGCTGATGGTAGAAAATGCAATCACAGAGCTGGGCTCATCAGTAGCAATGATGATGGGGTTATGAAGCAATGGAGGCCAGTTGGTGACCCCTGACTACCAGAATCCAGGAGAAAACAATTATGATTATGATGGTAAATTTGGAGAGATCCCTAAGGAGACTTAATCTACAAGGCAGCTGTGGAGATAAGTGAAGATGGCATCCCTAGGGACAATAAATGGGAAGCCAAAAAGGGATGAAATCAAAAGAAAGCAAGAGGGGACTTCCCTGATGGTCCAGTGAGTAAGGCTCTTTGCTCCCAATGCAGGAGGCCTGGGTTTGATCCCTGGTTGGGGAACTAGATCTCGCATGCTGCAACTAAGTCTGCATGCCACAACTAAAAGATCTCGCATGCCACAACGAAGATCCCACCTGCTGCAACTAAGACACAGCTCAGCCAAAATAAATAAATATTAAAAAAAAAGAGAGAGAGAAAGAAAGAAAGAAAGCAAGAATAGGTGAGCATAAGGCTGGGGGCAGTTGCCCCAATAAAAAGTTATGATCCCTTCCACAATTCCTAAGCCAATTGGACCTATGGCAATTTTCAGACCCCAAAATTATTGACTGAAAGGGTGAATAGGTCCACAGGAAAAATGTATGGTAAAGATTCTTCCAGTCCTTTTCCAAAGGGACCTTCAGCTATTTACTCAGGTAACTATACATTGGAGAAACGAGAATGCCCAGACATTTTGAGAACTGCTAGACGTAGGAACTAAGTTAAACTGGAAATCTAAAGTGTCGTCATGGCCCTTCTGTTACAACTGTGGCATATGCAGGCCCATTCAACATGGAAGAAGCACTGAATGACCGAGTATACAAAATAAGTTACCCAGTCGATGCTAGCCAGCCTTTAACATCAGGAATCACAGAACAGGCTCATGAACGGAGTGATCGTGGTGCCAGAGGTAGAGTCTAGGCATGAACTCAACAGCATGGAGTCCTGCCTATCAACGCCTGTCTAACCACTACTTCCTCTGCATGTCTGACCTGCCAGCAACAGAGACCAATGCTGAGCTCACAATATGGCACTATTTCTTGAGAGACCAACTGGTCGTTAGGTTTAAATTTTATTACACTGGGTCCTTTCCGTCCAGGAAGGGCCAGTGATTAATTCTCACAGGAAAAGAAACTTATTCCAGGTATGGATTTGTCTTTCTCTCCTGTAGAGCCTCAGCCAGCACCATTATGATGTTGTTTATGGAGTGCCTGATTCATAACATGGAATCACTCACAGTATCCCCTATAACCAGAGGATCAACTTCACAGCAAAGGATTTGCAGGAGGGGGCCCATGACAATGGGATCTGCTGGTTGTATCACCTATCACATCATCCAGAAGTAGCAGATCTGATAGCACATCAGAAAGACCTGCTGAAGTTACAATTGAAGGGCCAGCTTGGAAGCATACTTTGTAAGGAAAGAGTGACATCCTATGAGATAAAGTATGTACACTTCACTGAATCAGGTATATGGCTTGGGAACGAAGGGGTAGAAGCATAAGTGGCCCCATTTACCATCATTTCCCATGACCCACGGGGGAATTTTGTGGTTCCTATCCCCATAATTCTGGGCTTTTGCAGGTTTACAGACCCTAGCTCCCCAAAGAGGGGCAGGATCCCATTGAACTGTAAGCTAAAACTGCCACCTGTGTACTTTGGCTTCCTGTGTCCAGGGATCAGCAGGAAAGAAGAGGGTCACCCTCTGTCAGGGATAACTGACCCTGATTATTAAGAGGACATAAGACTGCTGTAATATAATAAGGGCAGAGAAGAATATCTATGGAATACAGGGATCTTCTTGGGTGCTTATTGGCACTCTCTTGAACAACTGTGACTGTGAATGGAAAAGTGCAGTAACTCTGACCTGATAAAGGAGTCAGGGGCTCAGACTCCTCAGAGACGTGTGTTTGGCTACAACCATCCTATAACCTGCCAAGACCTCCAGAAGCGATAGCTCAGTGTGTGTGAAATTTAGAATGGATAGTGGAAGAGGAAGATGATGAGAGGAAGATGATGAGTTGCAACCCTCAATCAACTGTAGAGATGAGTGCTGTAGTTCATCCCACTAATCTAAGTTTCTTCTCAGGAAGGAAGCCCTATATGAACCATGGAGATGCTGAAAGATATGTTGCAGTGTTCGAGCCAAGGAAATGCTCTCTCTAGGAAGAGACTGAGCTAAAGATTGAACGTGGTAGAGAGACTAGAGTCTGGCCACTTCTGATCAAAGGGGAATTCCTCCAAGAGGCAATTTTTGCTCTGGAGCTCGCCATTGGACTGGCTGAAACTTTCTCAGAGTTGACTCACAAGTCTTATGCTCTTTCTACCCAATATCCTTCCTTCCCCTTCTTTTTTTAAATAAATTTTGATTGATTGATTGATTTTTGGCTGCGTTGGGTCTTCATTTCTGTGCGAGGGCCTTCTCTAGTTGTGGTGAGTGGGGGCTACTCTTCACTGCAGTGCGCGGGCTTCTCATTGCGGTGGCTTCTCTTGTGGAGCACGGGCTCTAGAGCGCAGGCTCAGTAGTTGTGGCGCACAGGCTTAGATGCTCCGTGGCATGTGGGATCTTCCCGGACCAGGGCTTGAACCCGTGTCCCCTGCATTAGCAGGCAGATTCCTAACCACTGCGCCACCAAGGAAGCCCCCTTCCCCTTCTTTAACAGAGATCAGACCTGCATTGTGTCTGAGGCTTTCTACTCCTACTCCTATTCCCTTTCCCCTTTCTCTTTCCATAAATCTCTTGCACTTCTAACTCTACTTTGGCATTTGCTTCCCAGAGAACCCAAAGTGACACGCCGATTGTGAGACCTTTCCAGCTTGTGTTTCTGACTTAAGTGAATAGATCCTTTCTTATTTCTTTTCACTTTTTTCTTTGAATCCATATATGTATGCATATAGCTGATTCACTTTGTTATACAGCAGGAACTAACACAACATTGTAAACCAATTATACTCCAATAAAGATGTTAAAAAAAAAAAAGAATCCAAGTTTTATGTGCACATAATTTAAAAATCAAAATATTCCTACAAGGTTTGTAATAAAAACCAGCATCCTCCTGGTCCTCTCCCACCATTTTCTTCCTCCTAATAGGCAACAATTTCCCCTTGTTTACCTGATTATTTTTGTATATCTACATATCTCTAAATAACATATTGTATTTTTACTACTCAACTTTTCATTTTGGTTATTACTTATCCCACTAGAGAAGATAAGGGTTTAGCTCTCATTCCCTTCCCTACTCTTACCACACATATGCACACTTTCCAAAGTTTTTGTACTGCAAGGATGTTGTATTATACTTTGGCTAGATCAATATCAGTGTTTACATTGTGACGACGAAATGATTGCTATTCAGAGCTAAGCAATGTAGTAAACGATGACTACATTTGCCTTCCTGCAAACTGAAGTTATCACTGTCTTGTTTTTGCTTTTAAAAAAAAATTCTTTGTTTTCTATGTACCCATCACTAATTGAAGCCCAAATGCCTAAATACCCTTTCAAGATCTTCAGGCACCTCAAGTGTTCTACCAAATTCATCTTCATGAAGAAGTCTCTCTCTTACTGTCTTCTGACTTGGCCCACTAGAACTCATTGCCTTCTATGATTGTCCAAATGTCCCCCTGGGATCCCCAGAGTTTCTCTCACATGTTAGAGCTCCTGTTTCCTATAATCTGTATCTTCCTCTTCTTTGGTTTCTTTCACTACTATGTTGGAGAACTTTCTCAAATAATTATTTGAGAAAAGGTGTATAGGAGGTAAGATTTTTTTGAGATCATAGAGGTCTGAAAATGTCTTTATTCTACTTTTCCACTTTATTTATAACTTGGTTGAATATAGAGGCTTAGGAAATATTTTTCTTCAGCATTCCAAAGGCATTGCTTTAATTCCTTCTAGTTTATGGTGGTGTTGCTTAAAAGTCTAAAGCCAACCTGATTCAATTTATTGAGCAACTATTATGCATCAGATTGTTCTACATTTACCCTTGTGATACATCTGTTTTCTGATCTTCTTGCTGTCCTCAACATTCCACACATTCATGAAATGTGTTTTCGTGTGGGTCTCTTTTCATTAATTGTCCTGGGCACTCAAAGTGCCCTTCAATCTGTAAAATCATGTCCTTCAGATATGGGAAATTTCCTAGATTTTTTTCTTCGATGATTTCTTCTCTTCTATTTTTCTGAAACTCCATTTATTTGAATATTGGAACTTCTGTGTCCCCTTATGTTGTTTTCCCTATTTTTTATATCTTTGTCAATTTACTCAACTTTCTGGAGATGTCTTCAACTGTATCCTTCAACCCTTATATTGAAATTTAATTTATATTATTTTTAATTTCAAAAATCTTTTTTCATGTACTCTAAATGTTCCATTTTGTCCCATTCTTGTTTCACAGTTGAAATATCTTCTTTTACGTCAGACCTAAGTTAAGGCTGGGAAGAACAGGGCAGCTCTGGGGACCTTGGTGTCAAGAGTTAGAGAACTTCATTCTAAGCCTTTAGGTGATAGCCCCCAATTATTATGTTCTTTCACTTTCTCAGTTCAAATGAGAGAAAGAGGTTGACTGGGATTGATTGGTGCATCTGGGTTAGGTATTACCCCTGGCCCAATCAATCATGACCAAAGATTAAGGTATACTACACAAACATGACTCCCAGGGTCTCACCACTGGTAGCTGGGAAAACTGTTCTCAGAGAAGGGGAGATGTGTCATGGAATAGGAAGATATCCCAAAAGATTTGTTTCTCTAGTCTTTCTTCCTGAGACATAAAGTATTCTTCAGTACTTTTTAAAGTTGAAAAACTTCAGTATATGTTATATTCCTGAACTTAAAATCATCTAGAGCGGGGAAAATATTCTGTATTTAAAATCAATCCTTATGGGGTAAAGGTTTGCTTTTCATGAGAATCACTTGCTTTAAAAAATACGGATCCTCAGGCTGTACCTCCAAAGGTTCTGATGCATTTGATGTGAGATGGAGCCTGGCAGTCTGTGTTTCTAACAAGTCTCAGGTGATACTGTTACAGTATTAAGAACCACGGTTTGAGAAACAAACATAGAGAAGGCCTTCTTTATGCTATGCTACACAAAAACGAAAAATCAGATTTTATTTCAGGAGTCAAGAAAATACATGAATTCATTAAGGCAGGTATTTTAAAGAAACTTGGGTATTTAATACCCTGTTGGGGGACATTTTGGTTAACTCACTAGTTTGGATGGCCAACAGAGTCAACTCTTCTTGGCAAGAGTTATGAGGTTGCTGCCAAATGTTCTTTGTGAAAAATTCAAATTGAGAATTCAGATCATTGAGGGCATGGCACAATATCATAATTATCACAGCCACCTCATTACCTACTGGCCTAATCAATTTTCTGGGAACGAGGTTTCTTATCTCTTAAAGAGAAGTCATATATTTTTAAATTCTCTGTGTCCTTAAATGTATCACTGTTATAACAATGACTTTGGACTTAAAAAATTTTTTTTTAATATTTATTTATTTATTTATTTATTTTATGGCTGTGTTGGGTCTTTGTTTTTGTGGCAAGTGGAGGCCACTCTTCGTCGCGGTGCGCGGGCTTCTCACTATCGCGGCCTCTCTTGTTGCGGAGCACAGGATCCAGACGCGCAGGCTCAGTAGTTGTGGCTCAGGGGCCTAGTTGCTCCGCGGCATGTGGGATCTTCCCAGACCAGGGCTCGAGCCCGTGTCCCCTGCATTGGCAGGCAGATTCTCAACCACTGCACCACCAGGGAAGCCCTGGACTTAAAATTTTTAAGGAAAGTGCAAAATATGCTATCATGTGACTCAGAAATGGGATTCATGAAGGAAAAATTTTAAAAACTTAATCCATTTTTGACTTAGCTTTAGAATGAGTTAGCATTCAAATCTCTCCTTAGTTTTTTTTTTTTTTTTAAAGTGGTAAAGACACATGAGTAGGATATTTTCTTCTTGATCCTCGCTCACATTCTTTTAGATATATGAAATTGTTATTTAGAGCAATTACATCCAGAAATATTTATGGTAAATGTTATTGTTTGTGTTGTTTATTATTTTGGCTTTAACCTTGTTTAACCTTTGTTAAAACAAATAAAAGATATAGTTAATTTGAACTAATTGCCAAATTACATTAATGAAGAATATGTATGTTAGTAACAATTTCACATAGATTATGTAAAATACATACAAAATAAAAAATAGAGGAAGCGATCATCTCATTACATTGTAAAAACCCAATGTACTATCTTGGTAAACTGATTTTACCTCCTAGTTTCAAGTAGTAAGTCTATGCTTTACCTACCTCTCATGCCTGAGACCTCTCACTAAGGTTCCAATCTTTTAGTAACCTCAGTACTCTACAATACATTTTTATTTGGGTATCCTCTCGTGACTCAATCATCTCCCATAAAATGTTTCTAGTCCTCATATTTCTATGAATAATACCATTAATTTGGTCTCTTACGCTTATAACATTAATAAATTAGAACTAATTTTGCTTTTTTCCATACTTAATCCTATATCTGTTTATATATATATATATATTTATATATATATATTTTTTTTGGTTGAAAATGATGGAGTTTGAATTGGATGAGAGCTAAGGGGATTGAAACTCCACCTAGCTTAAGGAAAAAAGGGAATTTTCTGGAAGGATCCAGGGGTTGTTCACAGAACCGAAGAAAGAAGTGCAGGCACTAGAACAGGTCTAGGAACCTCTGGAATTGGAACCAGCAAACTGGTGCCACTAGAATGTGCTCTTTCTATCTGGATGATAGCTATACTTTCTGAGTATTTTTCACAAGGCTGGGACACCAGTGAAAGACGATGTCACAGCCTACAGCTCAAAGTGCATAAAGAAAAACTGAGTATGGTCTCCATTTTAAATTCAGCCAGTCTCAGGGAGGCATTCTTATTTGTCCAGCTTGAGTCACATGCTTAATCCTTGGACCAATCACTGTGGCTAGTGAATGTTGTACTATATTTGGGATTGGCAGTTGTAGTAGTCTGTGTCCTCTAAGAAGCAGATGTCAAAATGGAATTAAAATATAAGGATTTTATTCGAGGAAATGTCTGTGTGAAACGGAGGGAGCTAGTCAGGGCTGGGAAGACATCAGACTATGATGCAGTCTGACCCTGAGTGAAGGAGAGAAAGTAGTTGGCCTAGATTGCTGTGCAGGCTCTGGAAGGTTCAGCAAAGCTACTGGGTAGTTTCTTGAGCCGAAGGAAGTTGGCTGAAATAGGAGTCCCTTGTCTCTCAGGAACTGATCTGCCTTGGTATTCCTGTCATACTCAGTGATTGGCAGGAGCAGCCTGCGGGAGGCGTGGCCTCCATGCAAACTTGGAGATGGGTTTCAAGGTGCAGCCGCTGGGTCCCTTAGTCAGTCGTGCTCCCTGCAGTAGGAGGTCTGTGGGAAGCGATCTCATGGCGGCATCTCAGTCCACTCTGAATCATACGGCTGGAGCGGGAGATGAGCAGCTCCTCGAAAAGAATGGATATGTTTTTCTGGACAGATAAAACAATAATGTCTGGTACATTGTTCGTCAAAATTCTAACATGCCTCTCCAGTTCAAGTCTTTGTTTTTATTCCCACAGCTGCTGCCATTGTCCATACTTTCATGATCTTATTCTTGGACTACCAGAGCCTCTTCTAATTAGTTCCTGCCTCTATTCTCAACCTTCTTCTACCAATGTACACTCCACCTTGTAATTTAATGACTAGAACCTCAGTTTGAACAAATCGTTTTCTTATTACAAGAAACCTACACGGTTTTCGGAGAGTTCTCATTCTCTCTCTGGCATTCGCAACTTTCTAATATGACTCTTACTATTCCCTAATACAACTCCTGTGTCTTGCAAATATCACCATCCTTCAAGCACAACATATTCATCTATACCCCAACCTTGTCTTAGAATCACAGAATCTCAGAAATGGAGAGTATCTATATGGGCATCAGTTGTTCTCCATTTTAGCTTCTTGACCTTAGGGAGATTAGAGGTGAATATGTGGGTATTAAATCAAAAGTATAAATGAAGGGGAAGGAGATGAGATAGATGGAGATGGATAAGGGGTGGGAGCATGCAAAATCTAAGGTCTGGTCCATGTGACAAAATCAGCATATGGTCCTTATGATTTTGAGAGCAGGTGGCTGGGATAAAATGAAGGCTACTGGGAGCTGGACTTTTGGAGAGGGAGGGATGAAGAGAGTATGGGATGGGTTCCAAGAAGAGGTTTTTTGTTTTTTGTTTGGCTGCGCCACGCAGCTTACAGGATCTTAGCTCCCTGGCCAGGGACTGAAGCCAGGCCACAGCAGTGAAAGTGCCAAGTCCCAACCACTGGACCGCCAGGGAATTCCCCAGGAAGAAAGCCCACCTGGGAAAACTTCATATAAGATGAATTTTTTAAAAAAGCCAAGTGAGTAAGAGGGGAAAGAGATAGAAGGAAGGAGACATGGCAGCTTCCCAAATCTGCCATCCATCGAATGTTTTTGTTGACCAGCCTGTTAGCATTATTCTGTTCCAGTAGAGCTTGTATGCAGTGTATGATTACAATCTGGTTTACTGTGGTAAAAAAAATCCAATTATTTTACATACTAAACCAAGAGTGATTATTTGTAACAATAATAATCTGGGCACCAGGGTTTATAACAAGCCAAGATCTGTTTCTGTGCAGCTGCCACCCACTGGTTTTGGCTCTAACCCTTGCAACCATACAGAATAAGCCTGCTTCCTTTACAGCTGGCAGCCATTCGAATATTTGAAAACAATTATCATGGAGTCCCTGAGTCATTTTTTTTTCAGACGAAACATTATCAGCTTTTTAACTTTTTCTCTTAGAATATAGTTAGAAATATCTTGTTGCTGAATTCACTCCAGGTAGTTTCTTAACCAGGGCAGAAAAAGGTGGAATTACTGCTTTCTTTATGATAGATAATAAGCATCTAAAATGGCAGCCTAAAATCACATGAATAACTTTAGTAGGTACCCTATTTATGGAAATTAAACTTATTTTCAATGAAAACTCCAGGTCCTTTCCACTTGTGCTGCTTCTGGCTTAGGTCTTACCTCTTCTGTTTTCTTTCATTTATTGGAGGACTTTATTGAAGACTTCTCATTAATTAAATACATTTTTATTAATGAGGAACCACTGTGGGCTTGGCGCTGGGAGTGAGAAAGATTTATCACCGCTGGGATCCTCTCCCATTGCTGTGACCCAGGGAAGCTAGAGATGGCAGGACCCAGGGTTAGGACTAAGGGTGAGATAAGCAAAATGTCTAAGGTGCAAGTTTTAAGGAGGCACTCGCTCTCAGGTTTGTGCGAGTGCAGGACAAATAGTGTAGTATTCTAGATAGAGTTCTTATCCAGTCCCCCACTCTAGTTTATTGCTTTGGATAATCTGAGAACATAGATCAGGTAGGTTTAGTTCAGCTGTTGGCCATTTTAACTACAAAACAAAGTTTTAGAGTTAGTACTTTTATATTCTGTACAACCACACAAGCATATCCTCTTATTTAATATACACTGGGGAAAATGAGAGTCATATATGGTCAGCGTGAGGGAGATCAGAATACAAGATTGGGGTTTTTCCTAGATCTTCCCATGGCAGTATAGAGAAAAAGGAGAAGCATATAAATCCAACCCTTGCCCCCAATTTGGAGGTGCTTATACACAGGGGTTTCCTTTGGGCTGTGGATCCTTGACAACATTGTCCAAATTTTTCTTTAAAATTATCCCCTGGATCTAGATTCTCCCATTCTGTAGTGATACAGCTCAGAACATTAAGTGACTACCCAATGACCAGCACCAAAAGAAAAGCCCTACAAAGGAAGTTTGGAGAAAATAAAGAACTTTGCTATGATTATATAACTAAGCCTCAGACATAAAAGGAGGCTAAATCAAAAGGGAATGGCCCCTAACAGAGAGCAGTAAAACCCTTTTGAGGAAAACAAAGAAAAGGAGAGCACAGGCAAAGGTGAGTTGAATATATACCTCCTCCCTCAGGTTAGGTTGCCCTGTCCAGCTCAAACCAAATCTCTTTGAGGAAATTCCCATTTTATTCTCCTCAGTGAAAGGGGACCAGGAAGGTGAATGAAACAGGATTCCTAAAGTAGGACTCAGCCTAAGGCCCATTCAATTATGAAGAGATACTCTAAATTTTATAATATATGTAAATGCAAAATGTCAGGCATGTTCTTCCCCCTGATTGAAGGGAAAGAGGGTTGGAAGACATCACAGAGAGGAGGAGGAGCCATTTTTAACTTTACTTTCAGAATATAATTATATACTTTTAATTTTAAATGCTATTCTTGCTGGTTGTGAAAAATTTAAAGACCACAGAATGATAAAATATAAAGTGAAAGTCTATCCCATGCTTCTGGCCCCCAGAAGAAACAACTGTTAACAGTTTGGTATATATCCATCCAACACTCCTGTGTCTTAAAAATGTGTATTATATATGTATTAGTCAGGGTTCTCCAGAGAAACAGAACCAATAGTGTGCATGTATATCTATATATCTATATCATCTACCTATATAATATATATGAGAGAGAGAGAGAGAGAGAGAATAAGGGATTGGCTCACATGATTATAGGTCCTAAGATCTGCAGTTGGCAAGCTGGAGACCCAGGAGAGCCGATGGTATAGTTCCAGTCTAAGTCCAAAGGCCTGAGAACCAGGAGAGCTGACAGTGTAAGTTCCAGTCCAAAAGCTGGCAGGCTGGAGACCAGCAGGAGAGCTGGTGTTTCAGTTTGAGTCCAAAGGCAAGAAAAGACCAATGTCCCAGCTCAAGGCTGCAGGCAAAATGAATTTCCTCTTACTCAGTCTTTTTGTTCTGTTCAGGTCTTCAACTGACTGGATGAGATCCACTCACATTAGGGAGGGCAATCTGCTTTACTCAGTCTACTAATTTAAATGTTAATCTGATCCAGAAATACTTTCACAGACACATCCAAAATAATGTTTGGCCAAATATCTGGGCACACTGTGGCCCAGTCAAGTTGACACATAAAATCACAACACATATTTATTATATATAATATAATAAATGGGTTCATAGTGTATGAACTGGCCTATAACCTATATGCATTATGCATTCACATCAAGAACGTGGGCTTCAGAATCAGTGGGCCTGGGTTTGAGTTGTGACCTTGGTAAGTCACCAAATGGCTCTGAACTTTTTTTTCCTTATTTATAATACTGATCTAATAACATGATATACCTTACAGAGTTGTGATGAGAGTTAAACAAAATGTTGCAGATTAATTGCCTAGTGGAGAATAAGCCCTCCAAATGCTAGATTGAAAAGAAAAAGTCCTAACACATCATGGATATCTTTGTATGTCAATAAATATGGCTCAACTTTATCCATTTTTGATAAATGCATAGTATTCTATTGTATGGGTGAATCCTAATTTATTTAACGGACTCCTGTTGAGGGACATTTAGGTTTTTTCTAATTATTTACTTTTCTAAACAAACAAACAAAAAAGATAGTCTCGCAAACTTAATTATTTATTTAGGAGAAATTCATAAAATTAGAATGACTGGGTCAAAAATATATTACAGTTGACCCTTGAACAAGATGGGGGTGAGGGACACCAACTCTCTTCACAGTTGAAAATCCATGTATAACTTACAGCTGGCCCTCCATATCCACAGTTCCTGCGTATCAGTGATTTCACATCCAAGGGTTCAACCAAAGGCAGATCGTTTAGTATTATTGTATGTATTCATTGAAAAACATCCGAATATAAGTGGACCCATGAAGTTTGAACCGATGTTGTTAGAAGTTCAACTGTAGGTATCTTTAATTTTGATTAAGATTGCCACATTGGTCTCCAGAAACATTATATCAGTTTATCCCAGCCACTCCCCTCCCTTGTCCTCACATTTGGGAGCGTGTCCATTTTCCCATACCCTTGTCAGAACTAAGCACTATCAAACACTTAAATCTCTGCTAAACTGATATTTGAAAAAAATCTCATTTGTTTTACATTCCATTGCTTTTATCAATGGTAAACTTGAGCAATTTCGCATAGTTATTGCCCATTAGTATTTCTTCTTTTGTGAATTGACTCTTCATATCTACAACCCTTTTTCTAGTGGATGCCAGCATATTGTTTTCTTATTGATTTTAAGTGTTCTTTAAAATCCTCAACAATACAATAATATCTAAAACTTATATGCCACCTAGTATAAGCCAGGTTCTAAGTGCTTTACATGTACTAATTTATTCCTCAAAAACATCCTGTAAAGTCGGTACTATTATTATTGCTATTTTACAGATGAAGAAACTGAGGCATATGAAAGTTAAATAACTTGCCCAAGACCTTGCTGCTGTTAGGTGGTAGAGCCAGTTAGTAGGCATTTTGGTGCTGGAGTCCATGCTCTAACTACTTTCTTTACTGCTCTCCAACTGCTGTAAATGTTTCATTTCCCAATTTGTATTTATCTTTAAAGTTTGTTTAAAGTGTCCTAAATTTTTACATAGTCTAATTTCTCCTTTTTAAATGATTTCTTGCTGATCTTATTCTTCTACTTTTTTTTTTTAAATTAAAACCCTATATATTTTTTAAAAATTATTTATTTAGCTGCGCCGGGTATTAGTTGTGGCACAACAGGGATCTTCATTGCCACGTGCAGGATCTTTAGTTGCAGCATGTGGGATCTAGTTCCCTGACCGGGGATCGAACCCAGGCCCCCTGCATTAGGAGCATGGAGTCTTAGCCACTGGACCACTAGGGAAGTCACCCTTGCTGATCTCATTCTTAAACGATGAATAGAAATTTCCCCAGCAAAGAAGATCTCTGCCTTCCACCTTAAGACAGAAAGATAATTGTGTACAAAAGACATGCATGAAGGTGTGAGAAAGCAGGGGACATTCAGGAAAAACTGAGATGATCAGATACATGAATTCTGGGAGACAAGTTTGAAAAGGTCATTTGGAATTAGACTGTCAAGAACCTTGTAAGTATGGATTTTATCCTGAGGGTAGTGAAAGTGGGAGCTGCTTAACTTATGCTTTTGTTTTTAATAAAACATACTCATATATAGAATGGTATAAAACAAAATAAAAAGAAATATTTTCCAACTGAGACTTCCCATACACCCAGCATATTCCCAAGAGGTAAGCTTCTTTTATGTGTTTCTGGTTTTGGTTCTTGCGATTATCACCATAATTCTAAAGAATATACTTACAGTTCTCTTTATTAATTTATAAGTTTAGACAATATCTATTTACTCCCATTTATGAAAGAAGAGGAATTTGGCTTATACATACTATTTCTCACCTTTTCTCCCTTCACCCTCTCCTCCTAAATATATATTCAATACTATACCATATATATGAATAATAAAAGAATATATATACCCATGTTCTATTTTTCATTTATATCAATCAAAAATATATAAAACTTCTACTTACCTTTCAACAGTTAAAAAAGAAAACTTCTAATTCTGCATTATGTAAGATGAGAGAAATTTCCATCCCTAAACTATTCTTTTTCTCTCATCCCTTTGCTTTACTTCTTAGCCTCTGATGGCTCTGTCCTTACTTTGATGTTGTCAAGTTTGCTAACATTTACATTCTGTTCTTTACGGTAAGTATTTCATACTCTTTCTAACACCTTAGAGCAAATATTTTGTTTTAATATTTTATAATATTATGGTTAAATAAATATTATTTATTTTGATGCAAAGTATATGATTAGAAAATGTAATTCTATATTGCTAAATCAGTGCTGACCCAAACAGTGTCAAGGTCAAATGGATTTTCTTGTCTTAAACCCTAACAGCTACTCAAAATCATACCCTATTTAATTTGGTTGATGTATGGAATATATGGCTTTCCCCTGTAGACTATCTAATTGCCTTTCTTTTTTCTACTGAGAGAAGAAATAGATACCTTTTTCATGATAATAATAAGATCTTCCAGCTTTGTAATATATTAGTTGTTGAATGGAAAGAATTTTCTCCCTGAGCATATTCTTCAGACTTTCTTTTCTAATTTAAATGTGTTGCTTTCTAGGCTTGCTGTCCAGCTGTCATTCTATGATTTCTTTTCATTGTATTCATAGGTTAGTTTCACCATTTCTTGGATCCATAGCTTTCTCTTCCTTAGACTCCGTTCTCATTTTGTTGGGCTATATCAAGTTAAAATCTAAAAAAAAAAAAGTGCACGAGAGAATCCATGCATTCCTTAAATAACTTAATTTTGTCCTCACTCTTGACTAAGTTTGATTTGACACAGAATTTGAGTTCCATAGTCATTTTCCCCTCAGTACTCGGTACACATTGTTCCATTCTTTTCTAACAACCACTTTGTTATTGAGATTTCTGACCAATTTGAATCTCATTTTTCTGGCATTGACTTTTTAATTTTTATTTTATTTTTTTTCCATCTCTGGAAGCTTTAAGGATCTTCATTATCCTTGATGTTCTGAAATTCAATGGGATGTGTCTAGGTGTGGGTTTTTATTCATTTTTCTTATTTAGCCCTTGAAGAGCTCTTTCCATCTAAAGCCCAGAGGCTTTCTTTACATCTGGGAGATATTTTTCCATTGTTTCTTTAACTATCTGTGCTTGATATTCTCTGTTCTTTCCCTCTGGAACTCTTATCAGCTAAACACTAGACTTCCAGGATTGATCTACGAATTTTAATTTTTTTCTCACATTTTCCATTCATTTGCCTTTTTTCTCTTCTAGTCCTTCTTTTTTCTTCATATTCTGTTTTTTCCCCTTTGTTCAAACAGCTTTATTGAGGCATAATTGACAACTATAAATTGCATATATTTAAAGTATAGAATTTGATAAGTTTTGACATAGGTATACATCCATGAAACCATCACCATAATCAAGATAGGGAACATATCCATCACCACCAAAAGCTCCCCTCTGCTTCTTTGTAATCTCTCCTTCCTGCCTCTCACTAGACCATCTTCCCCTTTTCCCCCCAGGCAACCATTCATTTGATTTCTCTCACTATAGATTATGTCGTTTACAAATTTTAAACTCTTATATAAATGGAAACGTACAGTATATATTCTTTTTTCTCTCTGATGCTTTCACTTTGCATAATTATTTTGAGATTCATCCATGAGGTTGTGTGTATCAATAGTTCATCCCTTTTAGTTTCTGAGTATTATTCCATTGTATGGATATCCATTAAAAATCCATACAATACACAGTTTGTTTATCCATTCACCTATTGATGAACACTTCAGTTGTCTCTGTTTTTGGCAAATAAAGCTGCTATGAATACTCATGTACAGGTCTTTGTATGGACATACACTTTCCTTTCTCTTGGACAAATATCTAGGAGAAGGATGATTAGATCATATGGTAGATGTGTGTTTAACTTTTTATGAAATTGCCACAACTGTTTTCCAAAGTCCTGGTGCCATTTCCACCCCTTCTAATGAATGTTTTGTTCCAACGATCATATTTTTAAATTTCAATAAGTCTTCCTTGTTCTTGGATTTCTCTCTTTTTCCTTTCAGTACCTTGTTTAAAGACTTGTAATATTTTTTTGAAACTCTTTGAGTTTCCCTTGGAATCGTTTATCCAGTGTTCACTTAGGTCCATTTTACATGTCTAGAGATCCTTGCCTCTCTATTCATATTTTAAAATAAAGGACCAGGTTGAATAGTATAGGTAGCTAGTATATCAAAATATGGAGGGTTTTATTTTGGGTAACAACACTAGGTGCCTCACCTCTTCCTAGGCAGATGTTCAAATTCTTTGGAGTTCTCTGATTTTATCCTAGGTACAAATTCCACCTCTGGAGTGAAATTGGGTGAATATTTAGTAATATGGGAATAAATTTAACCAAGTATATTTTGGTTGGGGGAAAAGTCTGAATGGAAAAGAAAAAAAACAGGGCTTAGCAACTGAAAAAGTACATTTTTTTCACATGTAAACTGATGACAATAAGATGCAGTGGACAGAAAGTGGTAGAAGTAGCAGGTTCCCTAATAGCTTTATCTATTATTTTTACATCATCTTTTCTACTGAAAGTTAAACAAAATATTTGTACATATTGTTTTAGGAGAGAAATTAGATTTCCTAGGGAGTTACCAACAAGTATTTTTTTTAAATCATATTTTGTAGTGTTTTTTCAGTTCTTTGAGCAGCTTCATGAAATGAAAACATTACTATAGCAATTGAAACATAAATTGTGATTAGAGTTTCACAATTCACTTCCAAACCTTAGCATATAATGTAAAAGAGATACTGTACTCTTACAAATCATTGTCCTATAATAGATTGTTGTGGCCCAACAACAATCTATTATAATCTATTTCTGAATCCTCAGAAGATATTCCATAATTCCTTTAATAAACTGTTCCACCTTAAAATAAAAAATATCAATAAATTTTTTTAACGTCAGAGTATGGCATGTTATATGAAACTCTATGAAATGTTCCCTTTCATATATAACACTATATAGTTAAGCAAAGAGAAATTCTATATTGGGAAAAAATAATTGGGAAGATAATAATGAGAAATACGATTCTAGATAAAAAGTTATTTAAGTTTCTTAAAGAGTTCTTTTAAGTTTCTCTTTATCACCATCATCAATGGCTATTTTATCTTATTGGTGTACAGATGTACACTTCAAAGCTTAAGAACAACTAATATAAAGGATCTAGGCACCTAAGCCTATTATGATTTATTTATTCATTTAATAAAAATTTAGTAAGTATCTACTTTTATCCAAAGTATTCTATGCTTGTCATTCTTGTATTTGATAAATGTAAGCAATAAAAGCTCTTAGTGACCTTCTCTGAATCAGGCTCACACATTTACAGTTATATGAACTAAGGAGATTTGAATGACTTTTGTAGCAGTAGATTTTCTCATCTAACTCAGAGTATCAATTATTTTCTTCAGCGTAGAATTCAATTCCCTTCCTACATATGTATGTTCTTGAGACCTTCTACAAGTTGCCTTCTGCTTTCTACATGGTAGGTGGCCGCATTTACTGGTGTGTGACATAATTATGTCATTGAAAAGGTCTGTGGTATATTTTTTGACCTTTAAGTGAAAATTGTTATATAACTGTCACTTGTCATTATCATGGGAGCATCTAGCTGTGAAAAAATTTATTTATTTATTTATTTGGCTGCGTTGGGTCTTCGTTGCTGCGCGTGGGCTTCCTCTAGTTGTGGCGAGCGGGGGCTACTCTTCGTTGCGGTGCACAGGCTTCTCATTGCGGTGGCTTCTCTTGTTGCGGAGCACAGGCTCTAGGCTCGCGGGCTTCAGTAGTTGTGACTCGTGGGCTCTAGAGCGCAGGCTCAGTAGTTGTGGCGTACGGGCTTAGTTGCTCCGCAGCATGTGGGATCTTCCCAGAGCAGGGCTCGAACCCGTGTCGCCTGCATTGGCAGGCAAATTCTTAACCACTGTGCCACCAGCAAAGTCCCGAAACATTTTTTTAAATATAATCAAGTACTCCTACCTAGAACAAAATAATATACTTCTTTGCTGTGAGTAAGAACGTTTAGCTTATTTAGTTCGTATCCCCATAAGCAAGTACTTGTTGAACATTTTGTGTCAAATTGCTCTATATGTTTAGAAGTTCCGTTCACTCCTCCACACTGACAGGCCAGTATCCTGCTGTGTTGTAACTGTGTCAGTAAACCACAGTGTACTGCTCCATACATTTAGCCGATAGCAATAACTTCACTGATCAATAATAAATATTAACAGAGATTATACAGGAGCACATCATATTTGGAGATGAAAAGGGAGAGGAGTGTAGGTGGCTCTTCAGTCTGCATGAAAGGCTTAGAAAATATAATGGAAGAAAGTGTAGGGTAGTAAATTAGCGTCTATGCTATTTGTTCTCTTTTTTCTTTTCTTTGGTAGAGCTTGTGCTATCTCTAAAGTTTTAGAAGGCAAGAAGGAAAGCTACCATTTGATCTAAGTGAATAAAAAGAATTCTAGAATGCTCCACGTTTATTTTCTCTCTTAGCTATTATTACTTTGCTGCCTGTAGTGGAGTAAGTGATAAGTCTTGAGGAAAATAATTGGTGGAGGAAATCGAAGAGAAAAATGAATTGTTCTGATTTATGTTTACTTTTATTTTTTCTTTCCATTTTCGTCTTTAATTACCTCCACACAGCAGGATAGATACACTTCTTATTGTACCACTCTATCAGGTAGAGTATCCACAAATGGGAAGTTATTACGGTTCTCCTCCCACCAAAGACATTACAGTTTATCCCACCAAGTAAGTGCCCACTGAGCAATCTTCTCTGGCAGTCCCTCCCTGAATCCCACCGTGCCATTTCTGTAGCTCTAAGGCTGTGCTGTCTGATACAGTAGACACTAGCCACATATGGCTAGTAGCCAGTGTATTGCGTAGCACAAATATAGACAGTTTTCATTATCACAGACAATTCTTTTGAACAGTTCTGCTCTAAGAGAACCTCAGGGAAATGTGCTGAAGTACAGTACCCTTGCAGGCATCACTTAAGTTTTCTCTGTCCAAGAATCCCTTTCTGGGAACCATTTTCCTTTCTCCCCCGTTCATCCGTATAGGTCCCATGGGGGCCACTGTATTCCTCCATGACCCTCCCATTATGGCCACAGAGGTTTTGTCAGAGGTATGCACCTGACCCAAGCTAGGCTAATTTTAGTATCTGGCTTCCTAATTGGTCTGGGGTAGGTTACCTTATTTAAGTAGAGCTAATGACATCCCACCTTTTTTGGAATTTATGGACTTGGGGCACAGAAATGTGGCAGAATCTGTGAGCTGTAAAGCTTGGAATTTCTCAGGAGTCATGTTTTCCACCATAGGGATAAAGTTAGCTTGTCGTGAGCAAGCAAAAAACCAACATGCAGAACAGGTAGAGATAAGGAGCAGAAAATATTGTGATAGCATTCAGATTCCCGAGATTGCTGATACTGAGGCCCAGCTTTATTTCTATACTTACACCTTTATAATTAACTTTCCATTTTCCATAAGCTAGTTCAAGTTGAGTTGCTCTGATTGGAAAAGTTCCTAGAATAAATAACTAATATATAAGTGTTTCCATGACATTATGATTCATGGAAGAAATGCAATATTAATGGTTTTAACTAGATTTTCATTAGATCCTTATATCTAGCCACATCTTCTCAGATAATTGCAACTGCTAATAAAGCTTAAAGTTTAAAAATGTCTCTTTTATGCAAACATTCAAAATCCCTGGATAACTAACACTTATTAAATTTTCCAAAATGTAATTTTTGGTATAGGTACTTGTTAAGGCTCCATTTTTATATATGTAATATATAATACTAGAATTAAGCATATATTTAATTATATATACTAGAATAAAATATATATTACTAGATAGAATTTTTGTTCCATTCTTTCAATGGCTTTGGACTTTTTCAATGGAATAGCTTAAATTAAATACAGGAAGGTTCCAAATTTAAAAATCATTTGTTTCTTAAAAGTACATTGGGAACTTTTGTAACTTGGAACATATACTCTTCCATCAAGATAGTAGTGCTATTAATAGTGGTAGGTTATTTTGTTCGGCACATGAAAACTACTTAACTAATATAGGTGCAATTACCTTTCACTTTCCCTTTGAGCTGTTCTTTCCACATGATTCACCTTCAGTGCTTTCTTTTTCTGCTTTCTGATGTTTCAGCTATACCACTGGATAATTAAGCATTGTGTCCTCCTGTAAGTCAAACTATCATTGTAAACAATATGTCTATGAAATATTGAGTTGAAACTTAAAATACCAAAAACACATTTCCATTTCCTAGTCATAAGAAAAGGAGTTACTTTGACTTCTTTTATTTTTCTTTTCCTGTCTCAGCCCCTAACTATCCACAGCACATGATGGGAAAATTGGGTAATTGCTTGAACTATACGTTTGGAAACTATTTTTCAAATAATTCATTAACAAGGAAGAATGAAGAATTTAAAATGAAGCATTTTTTGAACATCCCCTACAATGTAAAGGTGTATAGACTAAAGATTATTTAGAGGTATATGGTCAAAATTACAAAAACGTCTTGTCCTTAGGTGGGATGCATGACTGATAAAATTTAAAACATTTAAATTATAAATAATTGACACTCCTCCAAATTAAAAGTATCAAACCCATGGCATACTTTAGAAATAAGAGTATATAAGAAGTTAAATCTCAATTGCAAGTGGCCCCTAAGCAAACTCAGAAGCCATATGAAATGTTGGAAAGTTAGGTTAAGCCATATGATATTGTCCAACAGTAATCATAGAAATTTCCCAACTAGTATCTGGAGAGCATTTTTTAAAAAAGGCAATATTGGTAGGGAGAATTATGCATTCTAATCTGGGGGGAAATGTCATCAATATCGAGGATCCTTGGCCTAAATTCCCAGATTTGACAAGTTTGAAGCTCATGCTCGCCACACACACACAAATTCATTTTCTGAGCAAACTGTGATATTAATCTGAGTTATGGGAGCTCAAATAACTTGGACCCATATATGATACTTAGGTAATTGATGATGAAATGATGATTTTTTTCTTTTGGCTTTCAATATGAAATTCTTAAAAAGGCTGAGAAGAGCCAGCCAGAAACCACAAACCCAGAACTGTGGTTTCAAGTTCAAACCAATGTCTTGGAGTTCAAGACTAGTTTAAGGGAGGTTGCTTGGAGAAAATATCTTTGGCACTATACATATTTTACCTGAATCTCACAGATATCTATGGTAAACATACACACACACAGAGCTTTCCTAAAACATAGACATTTTAATATTTTCTGGTAGGACAGCATTTTGTTTGATCTTTCAATATCAACTCTTGTTTGTAGCTAGCTTTTAGCACAGTTCCTGGTTTGATAAATATTCACCAAACTAATGAAAATGGTAAAGAATGAATGTCTATTGAACATAAACTGTGACTGAGGGAGAGATTATATAAATGCAGTGAAAGACAATTTCTGCTCTAGATTTACAGTCCAATCTCACTTACATAAGTGCAAAATTTTCTTTGTGTCAGTCTCCAGTATAGCTATTTTGCACTAGGAGTAAGCATTTTCTTTGCAAGGAGAATCACCAACTCCCTATTCCTCCATGTTGTTTACACCGTTCATTGTCCAGGTCGTCAAAGTACCAAATGAAGCTGAGAGTTGGGTAAATGTTGAGTGGCTCAAGTACCTCAGGTCAAAATTAAATGGCCAGTTGTTCTGTGTTCGACGTTGACCTGTGACGGTTCATAATGCTCATAGGTTTGCCAGTTAAAAGAACTTGAATGTGACTTGCTTTTTCAGGCCCTTTGTCGAAACGTCTGTCTCATCTCTACTTTTGTATGACCTCAAATGTGTGGAGACAAATGCCAACGCATATTTCCGAGGGAAAACCAAGCTCGGGTTAATGGCAAGCTTTATCAGGAGTCTAAGGGGTGAAGTGCACGAGCACACGTGTGTGTGTGTGTGTGTGTTTGTGTGAGTGAGAGAGAGAGAAGCAGCTGTCCTCAGGATCCCTCTGTCTCTCTCCCGTGTGCTCTTTGCCAGCTAGCCGTCTCTCAGCCCACAGCGGAGATCTGAGGCGAGTATCTGGCTGATTCAGGCAAAGCAAAACAAAAACAAAACAGACCTTCAGATTACCAAGTCTGAGGGAGTCACTGGGTGGGGATTCTTGAGCCCAGTTTCAATTGAGACCTGTCCATGGTCCTGACCACATCCTTCCCCCTGCCCCTCCCTCATCGGTTTCGGAGGCCGCAAGCAAGGGAGGAGCGGACGTCTCCGCCGGGGTCCTGGGCCCAGAGAAGCTCCCGGCCGAGCGGGTGGAAGCCGTCCGCACATGCTCAGTGCGCCTCGGGCTGGCCTTGGGCGCCGGTGCTGGGGCTCTTTGGACCCCGCACCTGTTTCGAATCCCGGCGCGAGGCGCGGTGGGGGAGGCGGGGTGGGGGCGAGGCGGCGTCACGTGCCGGCGGCAGTGGCGGCCCGGGAAGGTTCCATTTCTTCCGCGCGCTCGCGGCGCTCCGCCCCACCCCAGACCGCCCCGCCCGCGGCTTCCCCAGGCCGCGCAGCCCGGCGACTGCGGGGCTAACCCCGCCCAGCTCCACTCGCCGGCTGCCCCGGCGCTTCCTCCGCCCGCACCCTCGCTCGCCGCCCCCGCCATCCAGTTGGTGCGGTCCAGGGCGAGCACATCATGGCGATTGAAGGTAAGTGGAGGCCGTCCGTGGTTGGTGAGGAGGGGGGAAGCCCAGGTAGCGGGGGCTTGGAGGTGCACGAGAGGCCGAGGCGAGGATGGGGCCGGGAGGCGGCTGTGGAGGCGCAGGGGTCCCGAACGGGTCCCGGGAGGCGGGTGGGCGGAGCGGCGCCGCGGGTCCTCCCGACTCTCGCCGGCCCTGGCTGTTCCGTCGGCCTCGGTCCGTGGCCCGGCGCGGGGAGGAGCTGGTCCGGCTGACAGGTATGGTGCCAGGGCCGCTGCCTCCTCCTGGCTGCGCGGAGTGGGGCTCCGGTGCGGCCCTGCCGACCCGGCGGGATGGGCTGGGGGAGCGAGGGACCGCAGGGTGTACCTCCTTCCATTGACCTCGCCCCAGCAAGCCATCCTCCCACAATACCCGCCTTCCTACCAAACTGGGAGCCCAGTTTTGCTGTCCCGGTCCTAACCCTTCTCAGTCCCTTCTGTGGAGCCGATGCTGGGCTGTACTCTCCGTCCGTTCCCCTTTTGATTGCTGTTGTAGGGGACCAGGAAATTTGAAGTGAGGTTAATTTCCTTCTCAAGTGTTTTTTCCCCCTAACACTCAAAACTGGTTTTTCTCTACGAAAGAGGTATAAATACATCTTTACAACAAACGCACACTCTTAGAATCCTGCAAATATATCAGTCCTTTAAGTGTTATAGTGCCATCAATACTCATATTTTCAAAAAAGTAGCTTAATAAATTAAGTTCCTAGATAAGGTACATAGTTGGCACTAGAGTGTATTTTTCTCTTCTTCCAAAAACATGTAACTGGGATGAAGCGTCTATATTTTTCCTTTTTTTTTTTTTTTGCTTTGTTTTTAAGGAAGATATTTTGAAAATTAATATAACTCGTCTAGGATTTATGTGAACGTCTGCAGCATCTTTCAGCCCCTGTCTTACTCTTACCTTAATACAAACAATGAAAGTAGTTTGTAAAATTTCCCTGTGTGTTTGTATGCATCTATACAGATGTGCAAGGCCCCTACAGCAATATCATCACTAGGCTAAATTTTATGTGTTCCTCCTAAGTAAAACTTTTCAAAGGACTTCCCATCTTGGTGACCAATCCCTAGTGGCATACATCTTTGCCAGCTCCAGAATTGTTTTAGTTGTGTGTTTACGTTTATCTTATTTATTTAAGAGATTGATTACCTATTATACGCAAGACACACATTCAGACAGTTTCAAGTGTCTGCTTTAGCTAAAGTGAAAGAGGGCACTGGGAATAAGATCTACCAATAATCTTTGATATTCTTGTTATCCAGAGCGGTACTTTCAAACTTTTCCTTACTATGCTTTTTACTAGAGGTTTAAAATCAAGAAACCGAATACACTGATTTATGTTTTGTACTTTATTTCCGCAGCCACTTTGTAGTAGAATTTCTTATGACTTAGTAAAGGTAAAAACGTTATTGCAGAAGGCGAGGAAGAATCAGCCAGATAGTATCCAGTTATGATCCTATAACTTGTAATTTCTTTAAAAATTTTCCAGTTTTCCCCCTTTTTCTCGATTGATCCTTCCCTTCTCCCCCTGCCTCCCTGTAGTTAAATGTGATCGATTCCTTTTTTAAGTCAGCTGATGGCATTTTGCTCTGCCTATTACTACTTGTATGTTTAAAGAACAAGATTTTTGCTTTCCCTATTCAAGAGATTCTTCTGTGCTTGAGATACTCTTGATTAATATTTTCATACTAAAGCATTTGTTTAAGGCTTCATAATATAAAGGTCAGGAATTGTCTTTTCTAGTTTGGCAAGGAAACTAGTTAATACTAGCATTTCAAATAAAGATGTCAGGTAAGGTGTGCTGTTTATCACATACTAAAGCAGGTTACTTATACACATCACCCCGTGCTATGTTATGAAATAGAATGAGCTCTGGATGAGGGCTTTATACTACGGACATCTTAGAATTTTAGGGGCCCGAGGGAGCATCTCATCCCACCTTCCCAAAGAAGTGGCTGTTAAAACATGCAGTGCCTTCATTCACCTGTTAATTCCGTAGACTTACTGAGCCATAGCTGTACTCAGCATTCTGTGCTAGACTCTGTGAGGCCGTAAAGATGAATAAAACCACATTTCTTCCCTCAAGGATTATATGTTCTGTTGGGGGAGACAGATAATTTTAACCATGCGATTACAATATAGTGTGAACACCAAGAGATGAATCATCCTTTTGTATAAAAATATTCAATGATAATGAGTTCATTGAACGAATATGCCAATGAGCATTTATGCCAATGTGGAACTATAATTCTTATAGTTCATAAGGTCTTTGTTTTGACCAAAAATCTGCCATTTAGCAACTTCTATCTATCCACTCATCCTAGTTCTGCTTTCTAGAGCAATATATTAAAAGTTCACTATTCTCTGTGTACACGACATCACTTCTACCATTTGAAGACATCTCCTGAGCATTTTCTTTTCTAGACAAAATATTTAACTCTTCCTCTGGATGGTCTGTAGTTATATGTTTGAAATATGGTAGTGGGCCACTCCATTCCAGATGTTTTGTTGAATAGCGTACATTAAAACTGTAGTATCACTCCTTGACTTGTGCATAATCCTATTAATGTAGCTTAATATTAGAATAGACTTTTTGGAACTTCATGTTGACTCAGGATGAGGTTGTAATCAACCAAAATTACATTCTCTTTCACCTGGACTACTTTCAAGTCACGTGTCTTCAGTCCCTTGCATGACTAACCAGTGTTTTGATTTGAAGAACAGATATTTGTATCTGTTAAGTATACTCTTATTAGTCCTGGTCCATCGTTTTAGCCCTTTAATTTTTTTTTTTTTTTTGGTCGTGCCACATGGCATATGGGATCTTAGTTCCCCGACCAAGGATTGAACCCATGCCCTCTGCATTGGAAGTGCCGGAGTCTTAACCTCTGGACCGCCAGGGAAGTCCCTAGTTTAGACTTTTAAGTACTAAGGGTTACTTTTATTTCCTTCTTTTTGGAAAACCCTTATTTTACAATACCAATTAATCATTTATTTCCTCTTTTTATCAATCAGACAGATAACTGCTAATCAGGACTTCAGACAAATATAACATGATGGTGTTACCACTCTGAGCTAATATAATTCCAGTCAGAGGTGAAGAAGTTAGCCCTATCTTAGGTTAAGGTACAATTTTTAAAAAGCATATTGAAATATTGGGTAGTTTACAGATCCTTATTGTTACCCTAGAGGTTTGGTGGGTGATACCAGGTTGGGAATCATTGGTCCAGCCTCGCCTATCAAGATCTGTAATTGTTATCTGGCATATTAACTCTTCTAATGTTGGCCTCTGTCAGTCTGACATTGTTGACTATTTCCTGTTTTTCTAAGTTTTCTCTTCCTCTCTTGATTACTTACTTCTCAGCCTTCTGTTTATCTCCCTGATCTAATGTTCTCTGTGTTTCCATTCTCAACCCTATTCTCACTCTGCTTTATACACACTGCTGTAATTGCAGTGTGTATAAAGAATAATGTTGAATAATGTTGGAATCACTTATTTATAAATTTGTCTCCCCAGTCTGACCGTAAATGCCTAGAGAATAACGTTTATTTGGTTTTTATTCATTAGATTTTGTACAGTTTCTGAAAATAGTATGTACTCAACACGTTTCTTGAATTGTTATAATGGACTTCTATGCATTATCTTAATGGGTTGCATCCCTTGCCCAGATGTATTTGACCAAATATCTGCCATTTAGTAACTCCTATCTATCTACTCATCCTAGTTCTGCTTTCTGGAGCAATAAATTTAAAATCCACTATTAATAAATTAAAAGTACGCATGATTTTCCTAACTTATATTTCCAGATAGTAGCTACATACCTTGGATGTTTCACAGCAATTCAGAATGTTTAGCTTGGGACATTCAGAATGTCCTAAACTAAAGTTGTCGCCACAGCTACTGAATCCAGCCTCCATGCTCCCCACTCCATGCAAATTTACCATCTGAGTAGCATTTTTAAATAACCAGACACCTGAATTACAAAGCTGGAAATCAACCCTGTCTTATAATTCACCCCCCACATCCTGTTGATTACCAAGTCATACCATGCCTACATCTCAAATTAACTGATGATGTTTAGTGCTTACATTTTAGGTTATTCCCTTATCCGTCATTAAGAGACTTGTATTAGTTCCCTCACTTGGCATCTCCAGTCTTTAAGATTCATTCCAATCCATTTTTCAAACAATTGCTAGTTATCTTTGTAAACTGCGAATCTGAATTATTTAAAACCTCAAGATAAAGCTAGTCTTTAGTGATCTGGCCTACACCCTTCTTTCATCCAGTCCGTATTTTTCTGTCTCTTCCATAAGATTATCATAAGACTCCTCGCAGAATGTTTTGCTGAAGTAAAAATATTCACCTTTATTGTTAACTTGCTATATATTAACTTTAAGTACTTAACATCTGTGGGTAGCATTTTTAAAAATTGTGAAAGAAGGGTAAATTAGAGAATCTGTGTGTGTGTATACTCACTTTTTGATTATAATGCGTCTTACAGTTTATCACACACTTTTAGATATTATTTTTTAAGTCATTAGTACAATTTTGAGATACTCTTGAAGATTTGTTGTGACTCTTAAAATTTCCAAGACATAATTTGGGCTTTCAAAAGCCATTTGAAATGTGGAATTAAAAAACCCAATACAGGACTTCCCTGGCAGTCCAGTGGTTAAGACTCCGTGCTTCCACTGCAGGGGACATGGGTTCAATTCTTGGTCGGGGAACTAAGATCCTGCATGCTGCACAGCCAAAAATAAATAAATAAATAAAATAAAGGACCAATTTTAAAAAAACAATACAAACATGTTGTATTATTAGTCTTGAGGGAGAACATCACACTCCTTTCCTTCTTTCCATTCTATTGTTAAAGATATATCATTACAATGTATACAGGGGATAATGTAATTAGAAAGTCCTACCTGTCAGTCTGTGGCTGACTAAGGCAATTTATTGAACAGTTTATATTTGGAAGATTTAGAGTTCAGTTTAAGCAGTGATGTTCCTAGAAGAGATCCTTTGGCTTTCGGCAGGAATAAAATTTCTAATATTTCACAGAGATTTAAGACATGTTTGTAAATTAGGTAAATTTGTTCACAGTACTTTTGAGTAATTTAGTTTATTTTAGGTTCCTTTTCTAACTCATTAAACAAAATTAGAAAAAAGTAGGGAACACTAGAGAAATATTTGTATTAAGAAGCATTTCATTTTTTGATATTTTAAGTAGTATTAGAATGCAACAATGTATGCCAATGTGGAAAGCAGAGAGAATCAAGTATTGGCTTATTTATACAATTTGTTGAGTAATACTGTTGGCATTGTTGCTTTCTTTAAAATGACTATAATGTTTGTCCATAGCGTGTGTGTAGTAGTAGAGTAGATTGTCTTCATGGATTTGATTTCCATTCAGCTGACGTTCATTCTTACCTCCACCCTCCCCAGATCCTCACTTGTTAATACTTAATGTGAACATGCATATAGAGATAACATAAGGCTGATCAAACTACTGTAAATAAAAACATTCCAAGTTTTTGAGTAAAATAAATATTCACATATTTTATATGTATATGTAGTAAAATTTTAATTGAAACCTAACAAATTGGAATCCTTGATTTTTCGTTTTTAAGGAGGAAGAGATAGTGACAACACAGCAAGCTGTTATTAGGAATTTATTTAAAAACAAACTTTTAGGATCCATATGTGTATTCAGTACAGTTTCCTATTTTCACATTTTAGAGCTGTTACTAGAATTGATATTGAGTCATCAAAAGATAGAGGATTTTAATGAAATATTAAATTATGTTCAGTATTCTGAGCTTACTGATGCAGTAATGAATATTAGTAGCTTTAAAAAAATGATCTGGTGCAGTAGTGGAAAAAAAAGGTATTCTCAGTTAAATAGAAAATTAAATTAAGTAGACTACCTTCTTGTGAGCATATACCTCTTCAAGGTTTTATGGTAATAATGAGCTTCTAAGAGTCAAAAGCATAATTAACAAAAAAACTGAATTAAGAGTGGTCAAAAGTGGGAAAAATGGATTATGTTTGTGAACAGTAAATTTACTTTATAAGGTAAAACTTATACCTGTTAGAAAAATTATTGAATAAATTTTTAGGAACTTGTATGGCTCAAAAGAGAAACTGTATTTACTATGCTGTGCAAACCATGATCTTTCAACAACACTGGGACAACACTGGGGACTAAAATTGGTGGTATTCCTTGAATGACTTAAATAGGGACAAACTAAAAAGTGTCTAGAGATTAGAGACTGTAGTCTAAATGGGTTAAGTTGGTTGAGAGGAGTTGGCAACATTAATAGGAAATATTTAAAGTTTTATGCCTATTATGGAAGTATAAGTATCTGCTGAAGAATTAGCTATAACAATTTATTAATGTGAGCTAGACATTAATTAAAAGGTTGTGGCTACTTTAATGCATGTTTTTTGGAGAGAAATCTTTAGATGAGATGGAATTTAAGGTATTTCTAAAGTAGTCTTGCAGTGTTTGACTTAGAAGAAATTAATAGAAGAATAGAAGCTGTAAATTGTAGTGATTTAGGCTAATGGTCAAAGTAAACGTGGCAGAAAAAATAAAGTCAGTTTTAAAAAGGTTTCATTTTAAAGGAACCAGATCCTTGGGTTTAATTTCGTTTTTGTATACCTGGGCGTATTTTGATGGGAATATAACATCACTGCATATTTTCCTTCTGTAGACATGTGAAAAGTACATACATACTTTATGATATCTATCCCTTCCCCTCTAAAGCGAATTGCTGGTTCCCAGGCACACTTTTAAGTATGTGCACATTCATATACAAACATACACATGCACACATTCACAGCACACGTGTGTGAACCCACACACATCTATTTCCTCTTGTACCCTGACTTATTCCAATTGTAGAGGATTAGTTTATATTATGCTCCTACATGGGTTTGCCTGAGGGAAAAGATGGTAACTTTGACTAAGCTTGTCAATTTCTATCTGTTTCTCATTTCCATGTTGCTGAGATGATTATTTCAAGGCAATGCTAGTATTATCTCCAAAAATAGTTTTGAGAAATTCACTTTTATTTAAGTTACCTTAAAGAATTAGAAAACAATATAATAATTTTCATAAAAATGAAGAAATATCAATGTTTACTTTTTCACTCTATTAAACAGTGTTCGGATTACTTTTTTCTGACAATTAAATAGTGACAGTTAACTAGTGACTGGGCAACGTTACTTAACCTTTAGTGCCTTGGTTTGTTTATCTATAATGAGCTAGACAAATTTATTTCTGAATTTTAGTCATTTTATATTCAGTCATTTTAATATGATCTCCAAGTCTTTATTATTATGTCTTTGAAGTAAATTTGGTATGTGAAAAATTATATTTATATGAATTCATTTTGACTATTCATTTTAGTGGAAAACTCATCTTTTTCTAAAGAGATTGACGAATTGATTACATAAATAATCGTTCCTTCAAATTGGTTCAGCCATTACAGAAAACAATATGGAGTTTCCTCAGAAAATTACAAATAGAACTACTATATGATCCAGCAGTCCCACTCCTGGGTAAATATCCAAAGGAAATGAAAACAGTATATCAAAGAAATGTATGCACTGCCATGTTTATTGTAGCATTATTCACAATAGCCAAGATTGGAAACAACCTAAGTGTCTGTCAACAGATGAATGGATAAAGAAGATTTGAGATATACACGCACACATATGCACACACACGTATATGTATACATACAATGGAATGTTATTTAGCTATGGGTAAGAAGGAAATCCTTCCATTTGTGACAAAATGAATGGACCTTATGGGCATTATGCCAAGTCAGAAAGACAAATATATGATAACACTTATGTGTGGATTCTGAAATAGCTGAACTCATAAAATAAAAACAGAATAGAAGGGTGGTTACCAGGGGCTGGAGGGTGGGAAATGGGGAGATGTTGTATAAGGGCAACTCACAACCAGTTGATAAATAAGTCCTGGAGATCTAATGCACAGCATAGTGCAATAATGTGTGTAAACTTCAAAGTCGCTAAGAGACTAGATCTTAATCGTTCCCACCACAAAAAAGAAAAGATAATCATGTGACACGATAGAGGTATTAGCTTACACTAAAGTCTTAACGGCAGTATGTGAGAGTATCAGATCAACACGTTGTACACCTTAAACAGTGTTGTAAGGCAGTTTATCTCAGTAAAAATAAATAAAAAAATAATTATTCCCCTATATATTGTCTATACATACTTGATTATCACCATGATATACACTTTACATATCTTAAAATTTTTTATGTCGGTTATACCTCAAAAAGCTGAAGTTTAAAAAGTCAATAATCATTCCCCTTGTGCATTATACTCTTAAAATCAGTAAACCACTTTCGGATTACCACCATATCTAAGTCAAGATATGCCTACTGTGACTTGCCTTTTGCTTACAAATCTGACATTTCTCTTGTAAGCTCTTCAGATTACTTTTAGAAAGTTTTGAAAAAGGCATAAAATTTGTACGTAGTTCACTGTATCTCAGATTGAAGAAGTGTTTAAGCCTTTTGATTCCCAAACATGTACATTAAAAATATACATTTAACCTATGCAATGCATATTTTTTCCTTACTCTCTTTCTCATCTTAGGAAGGGTTGAGGATAAAAAGAATATTGATTTTACTGTTTGATAATGTAATAAAGCTTATTTAACTTTTTGTGTTTCTTCTTTTGTACTTTTAAAAGTAAGTTTTCCCCCTCCCAAATTTTACTTTATTGTCTGACATTTACCTATCTTTAATATTCCTTTTTATTTCAGTAATAAGAGTGATTGCTCTTGAGTTAGACATGTACATCAGTGAAATCTCACTTGTTGGTTAGAATTTTCAGAACAAATATCAAGAATAGTAGAGCTCAATATTAGTTGCTTTTCCTAATTATGTGATTTTTGTGCATACTTTGGCAAATGTAATTGTCAATTGACTATAAATTTAAAATACAGTAATTATTTGACTTAACTTTTTATTTATAAAATTCTTTCATTTGATATAGATAAATTGAATACTTTTAAAAGTGGGAGTTAGCTTTCATTGTCATTTGCAGTTTTGAGAAAAGTTTAGACTACAGTAGTTTTTTGTTGTTAATACTAAGCCTTGTAAAAATGATGCAGTTATAGTGAAGATTAGGTGTGTATAGTAAAACCTAACAAATTTATATAACATATGTGGGAAGTCTAGTTTCAATTACAGGCTTTAAAAAGTGCAGGCTTGTTACATGAATTAAGTACATAACTCAAACTAAGTTATAAGTGTTACCATCTGGAGAATAGGTCTTAATGACTATATAAGAACTGTTTCTAAGTAGCCTATGAAAACATCAGTGATGGTGTCAATATACATTATAGTTATGTTGTTATTATGTGGTTCTAAATTTCTTGAAAGTAGTTTCTTCTTATAATTTGGTAAATATTCCCCTTCCTGCCATTTGACTAGTTTCTCATTTTTAAAGATAAGGTGGTATATAGGTATAGTTCATTTTACCCCTTCAGCAACCGATCAGTGATTACTCATTGGTAATATTCCAGTTGATAAGGTTTCACTGTATTTATACTGAGGTTTGCTGAATAATAATTCTTTTGTAATCATAACTTTATGTTACGTGTTTCTTGCTAAGTCTGTCTTCCTGATAACAGTGATTAGTCTGTATTGTTGATAATAAGGAAGCAACGGCATTGTTACAGCCAAGTTAGAATGTAGCTCTAACCTACTTTAGTGATAGAAATACTGTTTTCTAGTTTTTTAGCTTGCTTCTTGGATGACCTACTTTTTTTTAGTGGATATCATGGTTTTTATTTCTCATGTTATTGCTGTAAGATATTTCTGTTTCTTATCAAGTAACTGTTCATAATAAGCTTCTATAATGAGGTAAGATGATGAAATTATTTAATGTTTTTATTATGCAAAGTTTAAACATAATTTTCAGCATAATTATAAGGTTATGCATATATAGAACACTACAGAATTTTATTCAGCTTACATTCATTTCAAGTAGTGGCACTATGTTTCAGAGTGAAGGAAATACCTATTTTTATGGTAACAAGTAATATTACTCTTAGGATAACTAATGTAATTTTTGATAATGATTAAGATAAAGTATTTTTTGGTTAAATTTGTTAGTTTTATCATCATAGTACTTATAAAATTTGTCTTATTATAGACTTATAAGAGTGGGTAGGTGGAGAATGGGGAAAGATCACAATATGAGTATATGTGATAAAATATAAATAGTGCCTTTAAGGAGTTGACCCTTCCATAATAACTTACCTGTATATATTAAGGCTCAGATACAAAAGTGGGTCTTCCTTGCAGTGTTTCCTTCTAGATGATGTAAAGAGGTGCTTAGGAAATGGTGCTATGATTTCTGCTCTTGAGAAGCTTGCCACTTAAAATAACATACTTGAGTGGAGCTTCCTTATTCCAAGACTTCATAAGACCTTAATTTATGGGTTCAGGAAGATTCTGTGTATCAGGTTTATCATATTTGTATAGTTAAGGTTAAAGAGAAGAATTAGGAAACGTTTTTATGAGGCCATTTCTAAAAGCTAATTTAAAACAGTTCTTTGTAACAGTCAAACTCAGGTTATGATCTGGTTTTAATTTCTAACAAAAATTTTCTTAACAGGTGGAGAAAGAACCTGTGGAGTACATGAACTTATCTGTATTAGAAAAGGTGAGTCAGTGCTCTGCATGGATACTTAAATACAAAATGAACACAGTGTATGATACATTTTAGTACAATGGCAGATAATTTGGACTTACAGAGTATAAAATTTAATAAATATTAACATTTGTTATTTGTATTGTAGACTTAACCATTCATCAAGTACATACTGCTTATTATGTGGTTATTGAGAGTTGTTACTTTATGTTTAGTTTTCATGGGCTGATAAAGCCTGGTTTCTAGCATATTGGTTATCAGATGTGGTGGAGAGGCAAAGAATGGAGGGTTTGATTTTTGTTCCCTTTCAGAATCTGGAATCTGAGTGCATGCTGATCTCCCATTGACTTCTGTTCTATTACTGTACCCCATCAGAGAGATGTGAGGAGTTGGTTGAAATTCAAATCGGGAACATGTCCAAAGACCACAACATCTTTTGACACCAACAACTGTCTATGCTTCCTTAGAAGGAGCCACCTGACAACTGGGTGGTTGAACAAGGTGGCCCCAGGAAAGGTAATTCAGTTATTAGGTGGGAGGCAAGGAATCAGGTAATCTCTAGATTTGGAAGAATCAGGAAAACCTTGGGAGTCCCCACACTCCTAACCAGTCACACCTGTGAAAGGGTGTGAAGAAAGGGGAGGTCAGGGGAATAAATCTTCATAAATGTACTACTCTTTTCTCTTTTTAAACTTGGGGGACTTTCCTTTTCTTACGTCTTTCTTGAAAACCGAGTTGGCCCTCCTGAGTCTGGCCAACTAGCAGCACTCCTTGCCCTAACATTTCACCCTAAGGAGGTTTGAGACAATGTCAGTATTTGTGGTACGTGGGTATGATTGACATACCAGGGAATGTCAGCATACTTTTAGGAAGTCTTCAACAGGTCTGAAAAGCCTCAGCTTCTTTAGAGTTGAGTAAAAGGTTTTTAATTCTTTTTTAGGTGAATTTGGCGTAATCATGCTAGTTTATCTATGTGTTACTGCCTTTGATTGCTGTTCATTTAAAAATCGTCTCCTTCCTGTATTGAAGTGTAATTTATCTATATGTCTGGTACCACAAAAGAGAAAATTGAAGTCAGTTCCCTGAAATCTCAAATTTAGGATTGTGGAGATGGGGGAGAGAGGGGACAAATTATATGTTGTTTCCTTTCTCTATGTAAACATTTTTAGTCTTCAGCTATAACATATTAATCCAGATTTGCTCAAAATGTTTTAAATAATTTTATAGTTACTACCTTGTCCCAGGGAAACTTTTTAAAACACAGAACTTGGACAGGAAAAGGCACCGTACAAATCAGTTGAAATCAAAAACTATAAAACTGTGGTCAGATGAAGAGAGAATCAAGACAAGAGTAGAGATAGCTAGAGGGGAGGAAAATAAAATGTGTAGAGGGCTTTTCGTGGCTACAAGGGGAACAGAAAGCTACAATGGAGAAAATAGTGTAGGTAGTGATAGATGATGATCTGAACACACACCTTTTTATTATGGCTCTTCTTGCTGTTCTTTATTGCTATCTCCATTCCTATCCAGGTGGTTCTCAGACCATGCCTTGCCCAGATTTCTCTGTATTAGACCAGCTTTTTCACTTCTTCCAATTTCTTGAAGAATTTAAAATCTGTGATTAAAATTTTAAAAATCACAGTGCAGCTATGCAATGGAAAAGTCTCTGAATCTATGTGTATCCCCTCAGCATTCAGTGTCCTCTTCTAGTGGAAGTTCCATAAGTATTTGAATATTTTACAAATGAATGCTCAGAGCTAAAGCTTTTGCATTTTATTTTTTATTTAAAAAAATTAAAAAAAAAATTTTTTTTTTGGCTGCACTGTGCGACATGTGGAATCTTAGTTCCTCAACTAGGTATCGAACCTGCGCCTCTGCAGTGGAAGCACGGAGTCTTAATCACTGGACCACCAGGGAAGTCCCTAAAGCTTTTGCATTTTAAACTGGACTTTCATAGAGTAGAGCCTATGAAGGTTATATCAAGTGGAATAATTGTAATTAGTATCAATGGTTCTGGTAAGATGACATCTCTAACATTATGTTCAACTTGTTTTTATCTGTTTGGCTGTTCTCTGTCTCCTTTGCTGGCTTCTCTCCTCTGTCAGACCTGTAAATGTTGGAACATACCAGAGTTGGGTCCTGGGCTTGCTTCATTTTTCCATCTATTCTTTCTGTTTAATTTTATTTGGTTCTGTTGTTTTAAATGCCATATAAGTTTATAAATCTGGCTCTGAGCTGTCCTTGAGCTTCCTGCTCTTATATCAAACTACTTACTTGATATTTCTATCTGGATGTCTGTTAGAATAAAAACTTGGCGTGTCTAAAATGCAAATCTCGATTTTCTCACGTGAATCTATACCTTCCTCACTCTTCTCCATCTCAGCTAATAAATAGAACAGTCTACCCAGTTGGTCAAGTCCCAACTTAAGAATCATCCATATTTCTCTCTTTCTTTTATCTGATGCATTTAATTTATTATTTTTAGCAAGTTTGTCAATTCTACCTTCAAAATATATTTTGAGTCTATCCTCTTTTTTCCTTCCTGCTGTTATCATCGTAGTCTGTGTCCTTATCTTCTCTTGCTTACACTACTGTAATGGTTTTCTAACAGGTTCCCTTACTTACACTCTTAGCTCCTTTCAGTACGTATCAATGATCCTTTTAAATGTTTACGTTGAAATCAGGTCATATCACTTTGCTGATTGGAATTCTTCTGTGGATTCCCGCTATACCTAGAATAAAATCAAAGTGCCTTACCCTGATCTACAAAGCCTTACATTATAACATCAACTCAGAAGTCTCATCTGTAAATCATCAAACTGTCATCTAAATTTCATCAACTCAGAAGTCACATCATCTAAATCATTTACAACAGGTATGGGTGAAACACTGGATATGATCCATCCTGGTTCAGAATTCCTTTCCATCTCTAGACATGTGAAACTAGCAAATATGTTACCTGCTCTTCAGATACAATGATGGAACAGGATAACAGTTCTAGACATTTCCACCCCAAAGGTGGGAAAATGGAGAGAAGAGAGGAGTCACTGGGACCAAGCAGTTTTGAAATCCAATTGGGAAAAATATATTCGGTTTCAAGGCCTGGAAATAATACTCTTTTGCTCTTGGCCCTGAGGTCTGAGGCTCCCCTCTCAGAATTTAAGACTCTACCCTTGGAGTCATCCTTCCTTTTTCAGGAAAGGTAGTGTATATCTGCACCTGAGTATTTTTATCAGCCTGTTTCCTGTGTGTGGAATTTTGGTCTGTTTGTCTTCTTTCATTTTGTCCGCTCTTGTCCCTTTCAGTCTGAGGTGGTGGTGTTCTGCTGGTATAACAGTCTCAGGAAAGATTCTCGTGAGTCTTCTCTGTTCGTTACGGGGGTTCCTTCCATAAGACAAGACGCGCCTCCACATGTCTTTCCTGGATGATTCCATCTCTGTTTTTGGCTTCTGCCGGGATGGCTGAGGAGATCCATGAGTCACTTGTCTAATCTCTTCAGAGAGCCTTCTGTGTCACTGAACGTTGTGACCTTTTGTTCATTTTGAGGCACTGGCAAAAGGTTGTCTAGCCACACTTTGGCTTTGTCTCCAGAGCAAACTTTCTTAACATTGAATCCCTGATTTTAGCATAATTTACAATCTGGGTAGGCTGAGGATTTTCCAAATCATCGAGTACTGGTTCCTTTTTGCTTAACAGTTCTTCCCTCACTTTATCTCATTCCTCTCAAATTTAACCATAGGCAGCATGAAGAAACCCAGACTGCACCTTCAGCACTTTGCTTGGAAATCTCCTCAGCTAAATATCCAAGTTTGTTGTTTACAAGTTCTACTTTCCATATAATTGTGGGACACGATTTAGCTAAGCTTTCTGTAACAAGCACCTCCTTTCCTCCAGTTTCCAATAACATGTTCTCATGTTCTTTATTTCCTTCTGAACTCTCACCAGTAGCACCTTTAACATTTATATTTCTACCAGTGGTCTGTTTATCACTATTTAGGTATTCTAGATCTAATACGATACGAATTTTCTGTACCATGCTCCTCATTTTCTTCTGAGTCCTCACTACCAGGGTCATTAACATCCACATTTCTACTAAAAGTCTGTTCAAGGCAATTTAGGCTTTTTCAGTTGTGCCCCTCAAAATTCTTCAAACTTCTTCCCATTACTTAATTCCAATTACTTAATCATAACAAATACCTAACTTCCTCATCGTTAGGTATTTTTTTAAGTGGCACCCCACTTTCAGGTACCAAAATCTGTGTTCGTTTTCTTCAGTTGCTGTAATAATTTGCCACAACTTTTGGTGGCTAAAACAACACAAATTTATTCTCTTACAGTTCTGGAGGTGAAAGTCCAAAGTCAGTTCCACTGGGCTGAGGGCAGACTTTTCTTCTGGAGGCTTGAGGGGAGAATCTGTTTCCTCAACCTTTCCATCATCTTGGGGCCTTCATCTGCCTTCCTTGGCTTGTGGTCCCTTCCTCCATTTCAAGGCATATCACTTTGAACTCTGCCTCTGTTGATCCATGTAATGTTCTCCCCCACCAGCTCTTTGAATGACTGATTCCTCTAGTTCTTTCCTTTGCAATCACACATTCCCTACTGACATAAGTCTTAAGTGGCCCCCTCATCCTTTTTTATTCTTTTTTTATTTTAAATTTTATTTATTTATTTATTTATTTATGGCTGTGTTGGGTCTTCGTTTCTGTGCGAGGGCTTTCTCCAGTTGTGGCAAGCGGGGGCCAGTCTTCATCGTGGTGCACGGGCCTCTCACTATCGCGGCCTCTCGTTGCGGAGCACAGGCTTCAGACGCGCAGGCTCAGTAATTGTGGCTCACGGGCCTAGTTGCTCCACGGCATGTGGGATCTTCCCAGACCAGGGCTCGAACCCGTGTCTCCTGCATTGGCAGGCAGATTCTCAACCACTGCGCCACCAGGGAACCCCCTTTTTTATTCTTAATCTCAATGATATCACCCTCCTTATTTAATAACATCTATTTTAATTGGCAGTTATCACCTAAATAGTTATTAACCTTGGGGGGAAGAGCTGTATGTCTCCTCCATTAAGATAAAAGCTCTAAGAGGGCATTAGTGTTGATGGACTTGTTCCCTGCTCTATCCCCAGTGCCTGAAAGAGCATAGGACATATGATAGATGCAGAATAAATGTTATTGGAGTTAATAAATGAATGATTGAGGTGGATTTGGCTGAATTGATCCTGAATAATTTAATCTGATGCCTACTAATTAGTTACAAGGTGTTTATTGAATACTTTCTTTATGCAAACAAAATTCTAAATGTAATGACTGGTTAAAGAAACAGGGATTTCTTTTTTTCAGCGATATTTTGAACTTGATAATATAAAAATTTCTGCTGTAAAACACCTGAAACTGCTAGAGAAAATATAGCAAACATACCTTTAAATGTGTTTTTGAGCCCACAGAAAAGTTAGGGAACCCTCAGGGTTTAACAGTGTAGAAGATCATTAGGGAAATGCAAATAAAAACCACACTGAGATGCCATTTCACCCCCACTAGGATGGCTAAAACCAAAAAGACAATAATAAATGTTGATGAATTATTAAACCAAATATTATTATTAATTTATTATAATAATTATTATGAGGTTATGGAACCTCATACATTACTGGTGGGATTGTAAAATGGTGCAGCCACTTTGGAAAACAGTTTGGCAGTTCCTCAAAAAGTTAAAAATAGAGTTACCAGATAATCCAGAAATTTTATTTCTAGGTACATACCCAAGAGAATTGAGAACATGTTTACACAAAAACCTGTATAGTAATAGTCGTAGTGTCATTATTCATAAGAATCAAACAGTAGAAGCAGCCTAAATGTCCGTGAACTGATGAATGGATAAACAAATGTGGTATATCCATACAATGGAATATTATTCAGCACTAAAAAGGAATGAGATATTGATTATGCTACAGCATGGATAAACCTTGAAAACATTATAAGTGAAAGAAGGTAGACATAAAATATGTATGATTCTATTTATATGAAGTGTTGTATGATTCCGTTTATATGAAGTGTCTAGAATAGGCGAATCCAAAGAGACAGAAAGTAGATTAGTGGTTGCAAGGGGCTGGGGGAAAGAGGGAATAGAGTGACTACTGATGGGTACAGAGTTTCTTTTTGGAGTGATGAAAATGTTCTGAAATTAGACAGTAATAATGGTTTCACAGCTCTATGAATATACTAAAAACCACTGAACTATACACTTTAAAAGGATATAATTTATGGTATGTGAACTTTATCTCAATAAAGTTGTTATTAAAAAATAGCAGGAACTGAAAACGAGAGCTGTAGATATATTTAGTGGCTTCTCACATGGTGGTCATAGATCTAACAGATAAGGTAGATGATGTATCACTTTTTTATGATCTAATCTTAGAAGTACGCACATGGTACCACTTCTGCCACATTGGCATAAGCATTTATAAGCCTGCCAACATTCAAAGGGAGGAGACATAGGCCCTACTTCTTAATGGGAGTAGTGCCAAAGAATTTTGGGCCATTTTTAAGAAAAGCAAAAACCTTACATGCCTAAGTTAGAAGAGAATGAAAACTTATGAGATCAGTATTCAGTGCAAGAAGTTAGAGCTATCTCATAAGTGCAGAGAAGGTTGAAAGAAAGAAACACTAAGGATAAAAGAAAATTAATGAAATAGAAACATACAGTAAGAGGATCAAGACAGCCAAAATGCTAGTACTTTCTTTTTTTTAGCTTTTAATATAAATTTATTTATTTACTTTTACATTCTTTTTTTGAATATTCTTTTCCATTATGGTTTATCACAGGATATTGAATATAGTTCCCTGTGGTATACATTGGGACCTTGTTGTTTATCCATTCTAAATGTAATAGTTTGCATCTACCAACCCCAAACTCCCAGTCCATTCCTCTCCCTTCCCCCCTCCCCCTTGGCAACCACAAGTCTGTTCTCTATGTCTATGAATCTGTTTTTGTTTTGTAGATAGGTTCATTTGTGCCATATTTTGGATTCTACATATAAGTGATATCATATGGTATTTGTCTTTCTCTTTCTGACTGCACTTTTAGTATGATAATCTCTGATTGCATCCATGTTGCTGCAAATGGCATTATTTCATTCTTTTTTATGGCTGAGTAGTATCCCATTGTATATATGTACCACATCTTCTTTATCCATTCATTTGTCAATGGACATTTAAGTTGTTTCCATGTTTTGGCTATTGGGAATAGTGCTGCTATGAACATAGGGGTGCATGTATCTTTTTGAATTATATAATTTTGTCCAGATATATGCCCAGGAGTGGGATTGCTGGATCATATGATAATTCTATTTTTAGTTTTCTGAGGAACCTCCATACTGTTTTCCATAGTGGCTGTACCAATTTACATTCCCACCAACAGTATAGGAGGGTTCCCTTTTCTCTGTATCCTCTCCACTATTTATTATTTGTAGACTTTTTGATGCTAGCCATTTTGACAGGCGTGAGTTGATACCTCATTGTGGTTTTGATATGCATTTCTGTAATAATTAACAATGTTGAGCATCTTTTCATGTGCCTACTGGCCATCTGTATGTCTTCTTTGGAGAAATGTCTGTTAAGGTCTTCTGCCCATTTTTTGATTGGATTATTTGCTTTTTTGTTGGTGAGTTGTATGAGCTGTTTGTATATCTTGGAGATTAAGCCCCTGTCTGTCGCATCATTTGCAAATATTTTCTCCCATTCTGTAGGTTGTCTTTTGTTTTTTTTTATGGTTTTCTTAGCTGTGCAAAAGCTTGTAAGTTTGATTAGATCCCATTTGTTTATTTTTGTTTTTATTTGGGAGACTGACCTAAGAAAACATGGGTATGCAAAATGCTAGTAACTTGAAAAGACTTATGAAATAGAAATATCTCCAGCATTGCTAATTAAGACAATTAGACAGAAGCAACATGTAAATAATATTAGGCTTGTAAGAGGGGATATAATTGCAGTTACAAGTGAGCTTTCAAAAATCCTAAAAGTTTTAATGACTTTTTGATAGCAAAACTGAAGTCATAGATGAAATGGACAATTTCAGCGAAAACTATAATTTAAACTCATAGAGAAGTTGAATTAATCACTAATGATTTTTTTCTGGCAACTACTTTCCAGCCTTCAAAGAAAAAAGGAACCCAGTCTTATTAAAACTGTTTCAGAGACTAAGAAAAATGGAACATTACCCCAGATTACTTCATGAGACTAGAATATAACCTCAATACTCATTCAGACTAGTACAGTGTGAAAGAGGGAAATACATGCTAATCTTACTTAGAAATATGAATATAAGAATTAGCAAACCAAACCCAGCAATGTTTTGAGAAAGAAAACATACAGATGTATGACAAGTTGGTTCATCTCAAAATGTTGCATGGGAATCTACTGATACAGTTTACCATGTTAATCATGTGAGCACCTCAATAGAAGCAGAAAAAGCATTTGATAAAATTTATTACTCATTTATAATAAAAGCTCTTAAACTAGGAATAGAAAGAAACTTCTTTAACCTAATGAAGGGTATCTGTCAAAAATAGATAATAAACTAAATATTAACGATGAAGCATTAGAAGCATGAAAGTTGCTATTCAGCATCATACTGGAGATCTTAGCCAGTATGGTAAGCCATGACAAAGAAACAGAAAGTATAAGATTAAAAAGGAAGGGATAATGCTAATAGTATTCATAGGTGATGTTGATAATCAATATAGGAAATCCAGAAGACTCTATAATCAAATTAATAGAGTAAGAGTTCAGTAAATTTGATCAATACAAGATCATTATATAAAAATCAGTTACATTCCTGTATAATAGGCAACAAACAATTAGAAAATGCAATAAAAGATATCTTTTAGAGTATTATGAAATCTGTAAATACCCAGGAACAAAATGAACAAAAGTTGTGTATGGCTTTTATGCAGAAAACTAAAAAGATTTATATACAGACTTAAAAGAAGAAATGTAAATGAAGAGATAAATAATTTTTATGGGTAAAAATATGCAGTATGTTTAAATTGGCAGTACTCCCCAAATTAATCTATGAATTCAGTGCAGTTCTAATCTAAGTCCCATCAGGAATTTTCAGGGAGTGGACAAGTTAATTCTTAAATGTATATGTTAGAGCAAATAGTCCAGGAGAACTAAGTTAGCTTTCAAGTAAGGAACATGGGTGTGTGGTGGATATGTATTAATAAGATACTCATTTGATTGCTTCTCAGAGACCAAGTGGCTGAACAAGAAAGGTTTACTTCTGTCTTATGTAGAAGTCCAAGCTGATAGGCAGGATGGAATTAGGTGATTCTACTTGATGAGTTCCTTCTATCTTGCTTTGATGTCTTTTAGATGTTGTCTTCCTTGGGACGTTTGAAGTTACCATGTCTACATTCCAATCCCCAGAAAGGGAAAGGGAGAAAGTAGCTCTTTTTTAGGATGTGATTCAGGAGTTGCAAACACATAATTTTTACTCAATGTAAGTGGCCAAAACTTAGTCATGTGGTCATATCTAGCTGCAAGGGAAGTTAGAATAGTTCTGCCAGAGCAGAACAAGCAAAATCCAGAGGTTGATTCCATAACTAAAAGGAGGAGAGAGAGAATGGATATTGGAGGCAGTTAGCCATCTTTGCTTCAGGGATTTGTCCTGCTGATACGCAGAGCTGGTTGTAAAGTTAATGTAATTAAGATAGTATAGAATTGGCGCAGATACAGACAAATAGTCTAATCAGACACTATAGAGAGAACAGAAAGAGATACTCATTGACATGGAAATTTATGTAAAAGGTGATATCACAATTCAGTGGTGTACGGTTGGATACTTATTAAATGATGCTGAGACAAATGGTTATCCATATGGGAAAAAAAAAGTTGGTCTGTACCTCATGCTTTAAAGTTCTATTTGGATTAACTTTAAAACTTTCAAGAGAATATTTGGTATACAATATGATTTCAGTGTGGAAAACAAGTTCTTGAGTCACAGAAAGCAGAACCCAGAAGGAAAAGATTGATAAATTGTACCATTTTTAAATTTAAAACTTTTGTACAATAAGAGATACTGTAAGCAGAGGGAAAAAAAAACAAGCCACAAAATGGGAGATGCTGTTTGCACTGCATATGGGCAATGAAAGTTAGAGTTCAAACTACATAATGACTTCTGATATATTTTTAAATTTTACTAATGTATGTATGCCAGGTGCTGTTAAAGGTGCTGGGAGTAGAGAACATAGAAATGGCTGCCCTCATGGAGCTTATTTTCTAGGGGAAAGAGACTGATAATAATTAAGTAATGTGTACACTATATTAGGCAGTGGTAAGTGATATGGAGAAAGATAAATCATGGAAAGGGAATAGGGCTTTTGGCTTATCTCTTCAGGAATTTAGGGTGTTCACGGAAGGCCTTATTGAGAAGATTGAGAATGATTAGAGTGAAAGAAGTAAGTCATGCCAATATCTGAGGGAAGAGCATTCCAGGCAGAAGGAACAAGTGTAAAGACCCTGAGGCAGGAGTGTGCTTGGCTTGCCTGAAGAACAGAAAGAAGGCCAGTGTGTGGCTGGAACAGAGTAACAGAGAAAGGAATAGATGAAGCCAGACAAGTAATAAATAGAGGACTAGGTTGTATAGGGTCTTGTAGGTCATGAAAGTATTTTGACATTACTGTAAGTGAAATGGGAAGCCATTAAGGGGTATTAATATATCTCAAGTTACATTTTTCATTTTTTAATCATGAAAAATTGAAACATACAGAAAAGGTAATAAAATAGTGAACCCATATAGACTCCTCACCTAAATTCAACAATTATATTCATTTTCTATGTTTGCTGCAGCTATGTATACTTTTTAAGAGACTAACCTAGTAGATTTTAGAATGTCCCACATTCTGGATTTAGTTGTCTATAAATAATATAGAAAAATATGTGATACATATAGTAAATATAAGAAATGTATAATATTTTTTTCTACAAAAGGTGAAATATATGTATATTGTTTTATATCTTGCTTTTGTAAAAAAAACCTAATTTTACATCACAGAGTTGAATTCAAATTAGTAGGTAGAGATCTCTCTTAGTCCTCTTCCTGGCTGCATTGTGCTCTATTATGCGAACATACCATAATTTATTTAACTGATTTCCTACCAATGGAAATTGCTTTGTTCTAATATTTTTGCTGTTGGCATAATGTCACAATGAATACTGTTGTACATTTGTTATTAGTGGTCTGTTTTTAAGTAGATTTATCTTAAAAATGCAATTGCTGAGTCAAAGAGTCATTCTTACACGATTGTATAGAAACTGCAAAATTCTTGTCCTATGCATTGTACCATTTTGCATTCCCACCAGAAATATATGAATTCACAGCTCTGTCAACAGAGTGTATCTTAAGCTTGTGGATATTTTTGTTAATCTGGTAAGTAAAATATTGTAGTTTTGCGTCATTCAGATTTTCATTTCTCCTATAAGTGAGGTTGAGTATCTCTTTAACCTCTGTCTATAAAGTATACAAATGTTTGCATGGTATGATTTAAAGGACACTGGAAGAACCTGCTTCATCTGAAATGTTTTTCCTGTCAGTGTCCCATGGTCTCTCATCTCCTGACATTTGCTATAATTAGAGTCTACCTGATCTTTAGAAATTCATTTCAAAATGTTTTATGTGGGTAGAGAAGATGGAGAGTTATTCCTTGATCCTCTAGCATTTGAATCTAAACATATTACCACATTTTATCAGATATTTCACTTTTAATTGTGGAAAGTGGGAAATTATGGACCTGAAGGAATGATACCCAGGACATTGTGGAGAAGGGGTTGGGTAGATGGGTGAAAAGCAGAAGTGGGACATTCTAGGACGTTGTCCAGGATGGGTAGGTCTTAGATGCCAAGGGCAATCTAAATAGAGGACACTAAAGAAAAACTGCATCTATACTATAGTTTTACTATAAGTTGCTTGGCATTGTCCCTATTTTTTCTCCATGTGTAGAGGAGACCCAAGCCCCCCTGGGGGCTCATCCCTTTCTTGACTTAGGGTGAATAAAAGAGTCTAAAATCTGAAGGGAAAGGCCATATTAGTAATATGGTCCTACCGGTTGTGTGGCACTGTAACCTCTCCATCTCTGTCTCACCAACCCCTGAGTCTAAGGTCCTAGAGTTGCAGACAAGGGCTGGCTTTTCTTCCTTTCTTTTTTTCTTTTTCCTTTTTGAGTTGGCTTCTGTGGCTATTTTATTATGTCTTCTATCCTCCAGTAGCATTTTACTCTTTGGTGGAAGAGATGGTGTGGGTTTATGGGTTGCAGTGCCATGAAAGAGGTAGCAGTGGCAGGCAGGGATCCAGTTTTAGAGGTCCACATGTCAGCTCTCTCCTTGTGTAGTTGATGGAGCAGGTAGGGGATTGAATTTCTTGTGTTACCTTCCTCTTGTGTGTCTATGTATTCTTGTATATTTAATTTGTTAGCAAGTGGTTAAGTGCCAGGTCTTGTTCTAGGTACTGGAGATATTGTGGTGAATAAGACAACTTACCCGCTCTCCTGTAGCTTATATTCTTGGGGCTGATGGGAAACAGACAATAAACAAATAGGATTATTCTAGCTAACCATAAATGCTATTAAGACCAAAGAACACAATGGTGAGTGAGTGGGAGAGAGAGAGAGAGCGAAAGTGTGTGTTTGTGTGTGTGTGTGGACAGGACTCTTTGAGGAGATAACATTTAAGCTGATATCTCATGATGAGAAGGAGCTAGAGTGTGAAGGTCAGGGAAGGTCATAGTTAGAGAACAGGGAATGCAAGTGCTCTGAGGTGGAAACAAGGCTTGTTATGTCCAAGATGTTGAAAGAAGTATGGCTGGAAAAGTAGTGAGTGAGTAAGTGAGTGTGGAAAGTCTCACAAAATAAGATAGGAGAGATAGATGGTATCCAGATCCTGTATGGACTTATAGGCCATAGTAAGGGGTTTGTGCTTGGTTTGAAACACAATAGGGTGCTAAAAGAGTGTTTTAAGCAGGGGAGTGATGTGACTTGTTGGTAATATATGATCTGTAGGGGGTTAAATGTGGAAGTAAGGAGACCAGTTAGGAAGCTATTGAAATAGTCTAGGTAAGAAACGATGGGGCTTGGGTTATGATGTTAGTTGTGGAGAAGTTGAGAAATGCTTAGATTTAGGATGTATTTTACAGGTAGAATTGACAAAACTTGAAAGATTAATATGGGTGGGGGCGGAAGGGAAAGGGAGGAAGACTAAGAGGTTTTGGCATCACTTCTGAATGGTGGTGCTATTAAGTGAAATGGGAAAGACTGAGAGAGGAGCTGGTGGGGCAGGGGTGATGGTGCACAGAAATCAGGGACTCTGTCTTGGACATGTTAGCTCTGAGGTGCCTATTTATCATAGATATCAGGAAGGCAGTTAGTTGGATATCTGGAAATCAGGAGAAAGGTCAGAGTAGGAGATAAATTTGGGGGTATGTGGTATTTAAAGCAGTGAGGCTAGTTGAGATCACCCAGGAAGTGAGTTTAGGTAGAAAAGAGAAGACCAAATACAGGATTAACGTGAATATAGATTTGGATGTAAACATTAAAAAGATGTTTATGTTGTAGTTGTTGAACATGAATAGTTTATTATCTTAATGAATTTGTTATCTTTGGAATTAATTTTAAAACACACGCTTAATGGTTGTCTTGCATTCTGCCAGGGATAATTGTTTGATTTTCTCAACTAAAAGCATCATGCAGGAATAAATGTTCTCAGTCAGTTTTAATTTAGTGGTTCTTCTAGGGGTTGGGATTTTGACAATTAGAGAGTCGACAAGGTAACAAGCCATAGTTTGTATACTAAGTGAATAGAAATGGTGTAGTTGAATTTCACCTTAAAGTGTTCTGTTACAAAGGAACTTGTGGTGTTAGTTTGTTATAGATCCACTTTTAAAAGGGCAGCTTTGCTGTGCAAAAGCTTTTAAGTTTCATTAGGTCCCATTTGTTTATTTTTGTTTTTATTTCCATTTCTCTAGGAAGTGGGTCAAAAAGGATCTTGCTGTGATTTATGTCATAGTGTTCTGCCTATGTTTTCCTCTAAGAGTTTGATAGTATCTGGCCTTACATTTAGGTCTTTAATCCATTTTGAGTTTATTTTTGTGTATGGTGTTAGGGAGTGTTCTAATTTCATACTTTTACATGTACCTGTCCAGTTTTCTCAGCACCACTTATTGAAGAGGCTGTCTTTTCTCCACTGTATATGCTTGCCTCCTTTATCAAAGATAAGGTGACCATATGTGCGTGGGTTTATCTCTGGGCTTTCTATCCTGTTCCATTGATCTATATTTCTGTTTTTGTGCCAGTACCATACTGTCTTGGTTACTGTAGCTTTGTAGTATAGTCTGAAGTCAGGGAGCCTGATTCCTCCAGCTCCATTTTTCGTTCTCAAGATTGCTTTGGCTATTCGGGGTCTTTTGTGTTTCCATACAAATTGTGAAATTTTTTGTTCTAGTTAAGGAAACCATAAGCCAGACCAAAAGACAACCCTCAGAATGGGAGAAAATATTTGCAAATGAAGCAACTGACAAAGGATTAATCTCCAAGATTTACAAGCAGCTCATGGAGCTCAATAACAAAAAAAAACCCAATCCAAAAATGGGCAGAAGACCTAAATAGACATTTCTCCAAAGAAGATATACAGATTGCCAACAAACACATGAAAGAATGCTCAACATCATTAATCATTAGAGAAATGCAAACCAAAACTACAATGAGATATCATCTCATACCGGTCAGAATGGCCATCATCAAAAAATCTAGAAACAGTAAATGCTGGAGAGGGTGTGGTGAAAAGGGAACACTCTTGCACTATTGGTGGGAATGTAAATTGATATAGCCACTATGGAGAACAGTATGGAGATTCCTTAAAAAACTAAAAATAGAACTACCATACGACCCAGCAATCCCACTACTGGGCATATACCCTGAGAAAACCATAATTCAAAAAGAGTCATGTACCACAATGTTCATTGCAGCTCTATTCACAATAGCCAGGACATGGAAGCAACCTAAGTGTCCATCATCGGATGAATGGATAAAGAAGATGTGTCACATATATACAATGGAATATTACTCAGCCATAAAAAGAAACAAAATGGAGGTATTTGTAGTGAGGTGGATGCACCTAGAGTCTGTCATACAGAGTGAAGTAAGTAAAGAGAAAAACAAATACAGTATGCTAACACATATATATGGAATCTAAGGGGGAAAAAAAAGTCATGAAGAACCTAGTGGCAAGACGGGAATAAAGATGCAGACCTACTAGAGAATGGACTTGAGGATATGGGAAGGGGGAAGGGTAAGCTGTGACAAAGTGAGAGAGTGGCATAGACATATATACACTACCAAACGTAAAATAGATAGCTAGTGGGAAGCAACCACATAGCACAGGGAGATCAGCTCCGTGCTTTGTGACCACCTAGAGGGGTGGGATAGAGAGGGTGGGAGGGAGGCAGATGCAAGAGGGAAGAGATATGGGAACATATGTATATGTATAACTGATTCACTTTGTTATAAAGCAGAAACTAACACACCATTGTAAAGCAATTATACTCCAATAAAGATGTTAAAAAAAAAGAAGCTGCAGGAAGTCTGAATTCAAGCAAAATTATGATGTATGTAACACTTGTCTTAATTATCTCTTTTCTTTAAAAGTTAAAGCTCTGATTTTAAATCAAAGTAATGCTTCTTACATTGTTAATAAGAGCATTCTCTTAGCCCTTCCATCCTTTCCACCCAACCTACTCTCAGAGGCAAAGGCTCTTAACCCTTTTAGCTGTCTTTTTTCCTGCTTACTTTCATGTTCTGCATAAAGTGTCTCTATTTCTTGCTTTTGAAAATATTTAGGCATCTGTTGTTTTCCTGCTCTTGTAGGTGAAGAGTTAGTTCTGGTGGATTAGCATATTGGTTAGGTATATGGTTCTAGAATCGAGACTCATGGGTTCTAATACTGTCTTTATGCCACTTATTAACTATTTGGCCTTAGGTGGGTAACCTTATGTATCTCACTGTCCTCATCTATGAAATGGGATAACAGTATTGTCTTCCTTGTGTGTTGTTGTGAGGATTAAACTAGTTAATACATGTTAAGTGAATGTGAGTACATTTATTGAGTAAAACCAATCAGTAAAAGTAAATAATAATAAATTCAATAATTTTAATCACTATGAAAATAATACTATTTCATCCTCTTCATGCAGTTGTCCACATCCCATTTCCTCTGTATAGTTGTATTTCAGTTTTAGTTTTCAGAATTTACATTTTTATGATCAATAATGTTTGCAGTAAAGGCTTATTACACAATAATTATATTTCCGTTTTTGTACAACTTCACCTCTCCACTTAAAATACCCCTCTCTCTTTATTGTACACTTTTCAGGTACCCACCTTAACTCCTCATTAACCAGAGTTCAGAATCCTTGCTGATTTCTCTGTCATTAACATTTTACTTCTGCCACTACTCTTCCCTCCATGTTGACATATATCTCTTCTCTATCTTATGTCATTAGTTAATGTTTTTCTGCTTCCTTAGGAGGTAATTAGTCATCATATTGTATTATTTAAGGTATTGTTAGCTGCTATGTGAAGCAAACCCAAACAAATAATGACTTGAATAGGATAAAGGTTTATTTCTCACTTGTCTAAATCAGGTGTATCAGATTGCTACATCACACTCTTGAGCAGCGATTCAGGGATCCAGGCTTCTGTCTTGCGGCTCTGGCACCTTCATTGTGTAGTTTTGGAGGTTGCTGCATTCATCTGCATCAAGCAGGGGTTGTGGGAGAGGGAAGCGGAAAGGAGGATTATGCCTAGGAGATGATTATGGACTAGGCCTGGAAGCAATGCACATTCCCTCAGATTCATATCCCTTATCAATAATTCAGTCATGGCTACATCTAACCTCAAAACAAACTGGGAAATGTTAATGAACCAGTGAGCCCAAGAAGTACAGCGAACTACATTCTCCCACTTATCAATGAATCCACTCTAATATGCCTACTTTTTCCAAGTCTTAACATGTTCTGTTTATGTTAAGGGTAATCATCTGGGTAAATTCCCTCTAGATGTAGTTGTGTACTTTAAAGGTGTGACTTCAGTGAGAGAATTTCAGGCTAAGTAGAAGAGGAGATTGAAATGGACAGATAGAATAAGGGTCTTTTGTTGTATTTTGTTTTGGCAGAGAAGGGGTTCTGAATCCTCTGATTTTGTGATTCTTTTGTCTTTGCTGGACTCTATCCCATTTTTCTGCTTTTCCTCATCTCCACCCAGTTGCCAAAGGGCCTTCTCCCTTCTTGCCTTTTTCTGCTCCAGAAATTGAGTTACGAAGACCACCAGACCACCGGTTTAAATCATGCTTGCCTTGTCAGCTCCCATGTATTGATACTTTGAGGTTCCTTCCCTGTGCTCTAATCTACTCAATTATTTATTTATTTTTTATATTTTCAGATTTAGGGTGGGCTTATTTTTCTGACTGTAGTTTTAGATCAGCCTTTGGCCCCCTTGTTGTCTTCTCCCCTCTGTCTTCTCAGCAGTTTTTCTTTTTCTTTGCTCATGACAAAGCCTTTCAGTGGGGTTGGAGCGGGGGTAGGGATGTGAGAGATTGTGCCCTATGATTTGTTAAGTTTTGTCTTTTTACTAACAGTTATTTTGAGATTTCAGTATTCTCTGTATTCAAGTTATTCTGAGGACATGGTTTTTATATAGATTTACTTTTTACTTCTGGTTTTGTATAGTTTGGGGAGGAAAAATTGGGAGGCATGGAGCTAGGCAGCTTCCATTTTTTGCAGATCCTCACAAATGTCTATGGTCTTTGAGCAAAAATTTTAATATTAATTTTGTCTGACTTATAAATATTCTTTTTTTCATTCTTTCTTTCTCTCTCCTTTTCTCTCTTTAGCACTCTTTGAGACTTTGGGGGGGAAATAATATATTACTTTTAAAAGTTTGAAGTCTTACCTTTTAAACCTTAAAGTCATATTTAAGTCATTAAAACAGATGAAATTAATTTTTTTACATAGTTGAGGTAGGAACCTAATTTCATTTTTTCTTTATAGAGTTCTAGCACAATTTACTAAGTATTCCAAATATTTCCCACCGTTCCATTAATAAACACTTATCTATTCCTTTACTTCACTAATTATTAGAGCTTTGTGATTTTTATCTATTAGGGCAGATTCTTTTTCTTTTTCAGTGGTGTCATGATTATTGCTGGGCCTTTGATTTTTTTGTATAAATTTCAGAATCAGTTTGTCCAGTTTCTCAAAAAGCCCTTTTGAAATTTTAATGAGAATTACATTGAATCTTTACATCAATATGGAGTTAATATCTTTATTGTAACTGAAACTTCTTGTCTTGAACATGGTGTATCTTTGTATTTGTTTAATGCCTTTCAATAAAGTTTAAAAAAATTTCTCTATAAAGACCTTGCATAATTTTTGTTAGATTTATGTTTAGAAATCTCATTTTTTTTGTTGCTGTGGTAAAAGAAATCTGATAATAGAAATGCAATAAATTTTTGTATATTGATTTTATATCCAGTCTTATTGGAAACTGTTTTAATATTTCTGTAGATATTTTGGGTTTTCTATGTAGACAGTTATATCACCTGCAAATGATGACAGTTTTATTTACTCCTTTTCAGTTATACTTTTTATTTCTTTGGCAGCTTCTAGGGAAAAATAAACAAAATAGAACTCTATAAGGATTCTCTGTTGTCCTCTTCCAAATGCTTGACTAAGGATGATCTTAAAAATGGACAGTAGCAAGCGTTGGTCAGGATGTGGAGAAATTGGAATCTTCATGTATTGCTGGTGAGAATGTCAAATGGTGCAACCACTTTAGAAAACAGTTTGAAATTCTTCAAAAAGTTAAAAATATACGGTTGATTTTTGAACAACATGGGTTTGAACTGCACGGGTTCACTTATATGCAGATTTTTTCAGTAAATGTACAGTCGACACCCCACATCTATGGGTTCTGCATCTGTGGATTCAGCCAACTTCAGATGGCGAACTTAATACATGATTGATGGTTGTCTGAATCCATAGATGCAGAATCGTGGTTACAGTGGGCTCACCGTGGACTTCAGCATCATTGGATTTTGGCATTCACAGCAGGTCCCGAAACCAATCCCCCATGGATACTGAGGTACAACTGTAGTTATTAGATGACCTGGCAATTCCACTTCTAGGTGTATATTCAAGGCAATTGAAAATATATGTTCATATAAAACTTGTACATGAATGTTCATAGCAGCATTTTTCATAATAGCCAAAACAGTAGAAACAACCCAAATATACATCAACTGATGAATGGATTAAACAAAATTGGTATATCCATACAGTGGAATATTATTCACACATAAAAAGGAATAAAATATTGATGCAAGCCACAACATGGACACATCTTGAAAACATTATGCTAAGTGAAAAGAAGCTAGACACAAAAAGCTACGTATGATTCCATTCATATAAAATGTCCAGAAGTGATAAATACATAGAAAAATATACAGAAAGTAGATCAGTGCTTGCCAGGGCTGGGAGGAGGGAGGAATGGGGAGGTATTGCTAATGGGTATGGGGTTTTCTTGAGGAGTGATGAAAATGTTCTGGAATTAGATAGTGGTGATGATTACACAACTCTGTGAATATACTAGAAACCAATGAATTATACACTTTAAAATGGTTACTTTTGTGATATTTGTATTTTATCTCAAAAAAATAAACTGCTTACATAGTGTAATTTTAGTCTTTTTTTTTTAACTAATTTTAGTCTTATTGGTCACTCTTTCTATGCAAAAGTTTGCATCACCAGAAATTATGTTCCTTTGATGTTTATTACTTTAGATCATTTATGTCTTTTATGAACTCATAATTAAGAATGCTATGCCTTACACAGGTGAATATGTGTGTTAATATGTCCAAGTCATATTAGCCTGGAAAGTGATATTTAGTTTTATGTTAAAGGACTCTCTCTATGGTCTTGAATATAGTATTTTCTATATATTAAATCTATCTTTATAGCATTACTGAGTTGAGTTTACTTAGTATTCACAAATCAACATATAATATCCTAATACAAATGACAGCCTGTTTAGGAAATTGTAGAAAAGAATTCTTGTATTAGTGGCTAGAGAATAGGAGATATCAGTGGTGAATTTTTTTCTTTAAAAATGAAAATGGCTTTATTTTCCATGGGGAAAATGTATAGATGTTTAGATTTATTATCTGCTATCTTTTTCCTTGACTAGAAGAAAATCACTTAGGTAAGCCAGTAAAATGTAAACGACTGGTCAAGTTGAGAAATAGTAACAGAGATCAGCTTTCTAATCTTTTAACCCGTTGGAATCAAAGACTGTCTTGAAGCTAAGTGGTCACCTGTGGGGTTCTTTGTGTGCTGCTTATCACTAGTGTAGATGACCGACCTTTATGATTTCTTCCAAATATGATCCCGAATAATAATGTAATGTAATGTAATGTAAACCTCATCAGTTAACATCTTAGGGGGAGTAATTATCACCCACCTGACAGAAAAGCCTTATATGAGTGTTGACAAGGTTGTGTTTGGTAACGGTAGGGTTACAAGTTGTGGGGCTGGATTAGAGAATATCTTCAATCCATTCAATTCTGATAGTTTCTTGTCCTGATACAGTTGTGAAGAGAGTACAAGGTATAAGAAAGAGAATTTGTAGACAATAGCTAGAGTGATTATAGTAAATAGAGCTAGGAGGGGAAGCTGGGCGTGGTGCTGCCTTCCCCAGCTTCTGACAATTAAAGGAGCGTTTCTGTATGTTCTATGCTTTTTCCTTTGAGTTGGATGCTACTGCTTTGTGGATAAATGGTAATCCAGTTAGGTTTCCATCCTTTCCTGCCTGTGCCCTCAGATCCTCCTTTTCAGCTGGTGGACAAATTTGTTCTCTTTCCTCCTCTTTCCCCTTCAGTGCAGTCTGAGCATTTCCCTCTTTTACTGGTGTTTTTAGCTATCTCTTTTTGGGGAAACATTGGATAAGTATCTGAAAATGTAGATAATAATTTTGAATATAGAATTTGCGAAGTTATAGAACTGTATTATGACTTTTGGGGGGCTGGAGTAGGGTAGGAATTTTTTGGTTAGTGACCACACTTCAAACCTTTTGTAGTTCTAATGATCCAGAGTAAAAGAACAATGAAGTGCTTTTTCTTCTTTCTAGTATTTAGAAGAGCTAGTGTTCAGTAGAAAGAATCCACGTTTTGGATTCAGGAGACATGGCTTAAATTTCCCAATTTGCTTTATCCAGGCTGGACAATTGAATAAGTCACTAAATTTTTTGAGTCTCAATTTCCTTATATATTAAATGGTGATACAATTAATGTTTTCTGAACTTAACTCACAAGACTTTTATGAGGACTGGATAAAACAAAGCACATGAAAGCATTTGTAGCCAGTGAGTTGGCATATGCATATTATTACCTTACTTAAGGGGGTAGTGACAGCTCTTGGAACTTGCAGACTCTTAGCAATGGGCCAGATGTATTCTGTGTGTATGAATCTGGAAGGTATGTTCTGATAGTTTCTACTGCTCATTCTTTTAGTGGTTTGACATTCAGCATTTTGAGCGTATGAGAGCTACTAGTGAGTTCGCTAACATGAGTCTTCCAAAATGTTTCAGGAATTCATTTAAATGATGGAATATGTATATAGGAAACACTTTGCTGATCTCTGAATAAGGAAGTGGCTCCTAGTATGGAAAATTCTGACCACTAATCTTGGATGTTGGCATATAAGCAGATCTCTATGTTCAATTTCTGTGCAAATCCAGTAAAATCATTCTTCATATATTGTTAAATAAATACTTTAATGTGAAATACTAAAAATTACGTAAAAATCGTAATTATGTTTTATTCCTCTGTTTCTTTGTTGTGACTAAACAGTATGTTATAAATAATGTGCTCCTTCTCCCAGCATGTAATTTAGTTTGAATTTATCTTTTAAAAATATCTAGAGTCGTAATATAGTTCTCCCTATTTATACTGTTTTCATTTTTTCTGGCTCTTAGGATAGCTGTCTTTCCCTTTCAGTATAGCTCAGTGACTTCTAGGTAGTGCTAATAAGAGATATTCTTGAGTTGAGGGGACGAATAGATTTTTGTAGCTGTTGTGTTGGAGTACATTTTAAGGTTTAAGGTTTTTTTTTTCCTGGCTCAAGAATTTTCAATTAGGTTGTGAATTTATACAACCTTGATGGTAACAAAGAATAGGGCTTTTGCTACTATAATTAAAATGACACTTTCACTTACAATTTAATAGAAGGTGGAAATCATGGAGCTGTAATTTCTTTGATTCATTCTCAGCTTCCTTGAACTTCTTTTTTTTTTTTTTTAAAGTTTTAGTAATTGTTCCTTCCCCCCCCCCCCCTTTAAATTTATTTATTTATTTATTTTTGGCTGTGTTGGGTCTTCGTTCCTGTGCAAGGGCCCTCTCTAGTTGTGGCGAGCGGGGGCCACTCCTCATCACGGTGCACAGGCCTCTCACTATCGTGGCCTCTCTTGTTGCGGAGCACAGGCTCCAGACGCGCAAGCCCAGTAGTTGTGGCTCACGGGCCCAGTTGCTCTGTGGCATGTGGGATCCTCCCAGACCGGGGCTCAAACCTGTGTCCCCTGCATTAGCAGGCAGATTCTCAACCACTGTGCCACGAGGGAAGCCCCCTTGAACTTCTTAATGAGAGGTTTATGTGCACCCAGAGGGAAAAGAGCCTACTGCATTGACACATGCTTGCTATTTTTAGTTTTATATTCCAAATTGAGGCTGCTGTAAGTTAATACCTGCATTAAGTGAGTAAAGCAGCCCCTCAGCAGTTGAAGGGGGAGGTTGAAGTTCAGGACTTAAGGGGAAAGAATGTATTGTGAAGGTCACAGGAGTACAAGAATCTGGAGTCATTGTCATAAAAATGGAGAGCACACTCATGATGAACACTGTGAGAGCCAGTCCTATACCTCACCAGGTCCTTCTGTCTTTCTCTGAAATACTTCTTTCTGAAAGTACCACTTACTGTCTTATCCTCTTATTTCTTTTTCTAAAGCCTATGTTAGTTGGAGTTTTGTGAGTATAAAACTAAGGTGTTTTGCAGAATGACATCTGTGGACCAACTTTGTAAAGTTAAAGGCTCTTTCCATTTTTCCTAAGCCAATATGCATTATTCAGCTGTGTTATACACTCTTTAATAACTGACCCTGAAAAAGGAAAGGAAGTTATTTATAGGCACTAGGACAGAAGAACCAGAATGTTTTTAACTGCCGAGCCCTTGGTCCAAGGGAAGAGTTCTAGGCATACTTTGGCTCAGGATAGATGTCTCACTGATTTGAAGTGGAGATGTCCAGGGTATACTACCCATCCTTTTTTTTTTTAACCCTTCAGAGAAGAGGATTAGGGATGGATTCTCGATGTCACCCTGACAATTGATGTCATACATACCAACCACTACCGCCATTTTACAGAATGCCCCCATTATCAATTTAGTTTTGATTTCTCTCTCCTAAGGTTTTTTTCCCATCAGAAGCAGGGTAGGGGAGAAGGGAGATTTTTGTTGTTGTTCTTATGGATCTGTTTCATCCTAAGACCCAGACAAAAGAGTGGGATGTATACTAATTAACACTGGCTTAAGTACATTTTTATTTATATGGACTTCATATACAAAGAGATATATATGGCTGGGTTCTTTGAACAATAAATTTAATTTTCTGGTTATTTATGCTGCCTTATGACCATTTTCAAGAGGAGGGAAAATATCTACAGAGGAAAGTTTCCATACATCAGCTGAAATATACTTCATCTTTTCCACCTTTTTTTTTTTTCTAATTAATTAATTAATTTATTTTTGGCTGCATTGGGTCTTTGTTGCTGCACTCGGGCTTTCTCTAGTTGTGGCAAGCGGGGGCTACCCTTCGTTGCGGTGCGTGGGCTTCTCATTGCGGTGGCTTCTCTTGTTGCAGAGGACGGGCTCTAGGCGCTTGGGCTTCAGTAGTTGTGGCACGCTGGCTAAGTAGTTGTGGCTTGTGGGCTCTAGAGCGCAGGCTCAGTCGTTGTGGTGCACGGGCTTAGTTGCTCTGCAGCATGTGGGATCTTCCCGGACCGGGGCTTGAACCCATGTCCCCTGCATTGGCCCGCGGATTCTTAACCACTGTGCCACCAGGGAAGTCCCTCTTTTCCACCTTTCAACCCCCAAAGTTAGATTACCACAAACAGACCTTTAAGAAATATGTCCACAGAGTGAGAGTGATACAGGTGGTGAATATGGCTTATGTTTGGAGATGATTTCCCTAAAGAATTCAGTTTTCAACTCAGTGAATCTCTAATTACTGTAAAATGTGGGCATCTTTAAACATTTAAGTCTTTAATTAACTTGCAAGTTATTTTAGTGTGAAGGAAGGATCCAGCTTAACATGTATCTCTGATTAACTAACCAGTTATACAAATACCAGTCGTTGAATAATTCATCCTTGCTAATGCGATATACCTCTGTTATTATAAACTAGATTATATATACATGGGTCAGTTTCTGTATTTAGATTTTTAAATTTTCTTTTATTGATTTGTCTTTTCTGGAACCACAGTAGATTGCCTTGTGTAGTATGGACGTTTTAACAATATTCTTCTGATCCCTAAACATGGTATATCTTTCCATTTGTTTGTGTCTTCTTCAGTTTCATTTGTCAGTGTCGTATAGTTTTCTGAGTAGATGTTTTTACCTCCTTGGTTTGATTTATTCCTAGGTATTTTATTCTTTTTGATGCAATTGTAAATGAGATTGCATTCTTAATTCCTCTTTCTGTTAGTTGTTAGTGTATAGAAATGCAACAGATTGCTGCATATTAATTTTGTATCCTGCAACTTTACTGAATTCATTTATTAGTTCTAATAGTTTTTTGGTGGCATCTTTAGGATTTTCTATATATAGTATCATGCCGTCTGCAAACAGTGACAGTTTTACTTCTTTTTTTCCACTTTGGATTCCTTTTATTTCTTTTTGTCTGATTGCCGTGGCGAGGACTTCTACTACTATGTTGAATAAAAGTGGTGAGAGTGGGCATCCTTATCTTATTCCTGATCTTAGAAGAAATGCTTTCAATTTTCCACTGTTGCATATGATGTTGACTGTAGGTTTGTCATATATGGCCTCTATACCCACTTTCTTGAGTTTTTATCATGAATGGATGTTTAATTTTGTCACAGCCTTTTTCTGCATCTATTGAGATGATCATGTGGTTTTTATTCATTTTGTCAATGTGTGTATCACACTGATTGATTTACAGAAAATTAATCATTCTTGCATCCCTGGGATAAATCCTACTTGATCATGGTGTGTGATCCTTTAAACTTATCGTTGAGTATTGGTTTGCTAATATTTTGTTGAGGGTTGTTGCATCTGTGTTCATCAGTGATACTGGCCTATAATTTGCTTTTTTGTTGTGTCTTTGTTTCATTTTGGTATCACAGTGATGCTGGCCTTATAGAATGAGTTTGGAAGAATTCCTTTCTCTGCATTTTTTGTAATAGTTTCAGAAGAATAGGTGTTAACATTTCTTTAAATGTTTGGTAAAAGTCACCTGTGAATTTTTCTGGTCCTGGACTTTTGTTTCTTGGGTAAGTTTTGATTACTGATCCAATTTCATTACTGGTAATTGGCCTGTTCATATTATCTATTTCTTCCTGATTCAGTCTTGTAAGGTTATACATTTCTAGGAATTCATTTCTTTTAGGTTGTCCGATTGGTTGATGTATAATTGTTTTTAGTAATCTCTTATGACTCTTTGTATTTCTTTTGGTTGGTTATAACTTCTCTTTTGTTTCTGATTTTATTGATTTTGGCCCTCTCTCTTTTTTTTTTGATGAGTCTGGTTAAAGGTTTATCAATTTCGTTTATGTTTCAAAAAACCAGCTCTTAGTTTCATTGATCTTTTCTATTTTTTTTTTAGTCTCAATTTCATTTATTTATGCTTTGATCTTTAATATTTCCTTCCTTAGATTAACTTCAGGTTTATTTGTTCTTTTTCTAGTTCCTTTAGGTGTAAGTTTAGGTTATTTGAGATTTTTCTTGGTTCCTGAGGTAGGCCTCTTTCACTATAAATTTCCCTTGTAGAACTGCTTTTGCTGTGTCCCATAGATTTTGGAATGTTGTGTTTCCATTTTCCTTTGTCTCCAGGTGTTTTTTTTTTTTTAATCAGTCATCAATTTTATACACATCACTTTATACATGTCAATCCCAATCACCCAATTCAGCACACCACCATCCCCACCCCACCGTAGTTTTCCCCCCTTGGTGTCCATACGTTTGTTCTCTACATCTGTGTCTCAACTTCTGCCCTGCAACCCGGTTCATCTGTACCATTTTTCTAGGTTCCACATACATGCGTTAATATACGATATTTGTTTTTCTCTTTCTGACTTACTTCACTCTGTATGACAGTCTCTAGATCCCTCCACGTCTCAACAAATGACTCAATTTCGTTCCTTTTTATGGCTGAGTAATATTCCATTGTATATATGTACCACAACTTCTTTATCCATTCATCTGTTGATGGGCATTTAGGTTGCTTCCATGACCTGGCTATTGTAAATAGTGCTGCAATGAACATTCAGGTGTGTGTGTCTTTTTGAATTATAGTTTTCTCTGGGTATATGCCCAGTAGTGGGATTGCTGGGTCATATGGTAATTCTATTTTTAGTTTTTTAAGGAACCTCCATATTGTTCTCCATAGTGGCTGTATCAATTTACATTCCCACCAACAGTGCAAGAGGGTTCCCTTTTCTCCACACCCTCTCCAGCATTTGTTGTTTGTAGATTTTCTGATGATGCCCATTCCAGCTGGTGTGAGGTGATACCTCACTGTAGTTTTGATTTGCATTTATCTAATAATTAGTGATGTTGAGCATCTTTTCATGTGCTTCGTGGCTGTCTGTAAGTCTTCTTTGGAGAAATGTCTATTTAGGTCTGCTCATTTTTGGATTGGGGTGTTTGTTTCTTTAATATTGAGCTGAATGAGCTGTTTATATATTTTGGAGATTAATCCTTTGTCCGTTGATTTGTTTGCAAATATTTTCTCCCATTCTGAGGGTTGTCTTTTCGTCTTGTTTATGGTTTCCTTTGCTGTGCAAAAGCTTTGAAGTTTCATTAGGTCCCATTTGTTTATTTTTGTTTTTATTTCCATTACTCTAGGAGGTGGATCAAAAAAGATCTTGCTGTGATTGATGTCAAAGAGTGTTCTTCCTATGTTTTCCTCTAAGAGTTTTATAGTGTCCAGTCTTACATTTAGGTCTCAAATCCATTTTGAGTTTATTTTTGTGTATGGTGTTAGGGAGTATTCTACTTTCATTCTTTTCCATGTAGCTGTCCAGTTTTCCCAGCACCACTTATTGAAGAGACTGTCTTTTCTCCATTATATATCTTTGCCTCCTTTGTCATAGATTAGTTGACCATAGGTGCGTGGGTTTATCTCTGGGCTTTCTATCTTGTTCCATTGATCTATGTTTCTGTTTTTGTGCCAGTACCATATTGTCTTGATTACTGTAGCTTTGTAGTATAGTCTGAAGTCAGGGAGTCTGATTCCTCCAGCTCCGTTTTTTTCCCTCAAGACTGCTTTGGCTACTCGGGGTCTTTTGTGTCTCCATACAAATTTTAAGGTGATTTGTTCTAGTTCCGTAAAAAATGCCATTGGTAATTTGATAGGGATTGCATTGAATCTGTAGATTGCTTTTGGTAGTATGGTCATTTTCACAATGTTGATTCTTGCAATCCAGGAACATGGTATATCTCTCCATCTGTTGGTGTCATCTTTAATTTCTTTCATCAGTGTCTTATAGTTTTCTGCATACAGGTCTTTTGTCTCCCTAGGTAGGTTTATTCCTAGGTATTTTATTCTTTTTGTTGCAGTGGTAAATGGGAGTGTTTCCATAATTTCTCTTTCAGATTTTTCATCATTAGTGTATAGGAATGCAAGAGATTTTTGTGCATTAATTTTGTATCCTGCTACTTTACCAAATTCATTAATTAGCTCTAGCAGTTTTCTGGTGGCAGTTTTAGGATTCTCTATGTATAGTATCATGTCATCTGCAAACAGTGACAATTTTACTTCTTCTTTTCCAATTTGTATTCCTTTTATTTCTTTTTCTTCTCTGATTGCCATGGCTAGGACTTCCAGAACTATGTTGAATAATAGTGGTGAGAGTGGACATCCTTGTCTCGTTCCTGATCTTAGAGGAAATGCTTTCAGTTTTTCACCATTGAGAATGATGTTTGCTGTGGGTTTGTCGTATATGGCCTTTATTATGTTGAGGTAGGTTCCCTCTGTGCCCACTTTCTGGAGAGCTTTTATCATAAATGGGTGTTGAATTTTGTCAAAAGCTTTTTCTGCATCTATTGAGATGATCATATGGTTTTTATTCTTCAATTTGTTAATATGGTGTATCACATTGATTGATTTGCGTATATTGGAGAATCCTTGTATCCCTGGGATAAATCCCACTTGATCGTGGTGTATGATCCTTTTAATGTGTTGTTGGATTCTGTTTGCTAGTATTTTGTTGAGGATTTTTGCATCTATATTCATCCGTGATATTGATCTGTAATTTTCTTTTTTTGTAGTGTCTTTGTCTGGTTTTGGTATCAGGGTGATGGTGGCCTCATAGAATGAGTTTGGGAGTGTTCCTTCCTCTGCAATTTTTTGTAAGAGTTTGAGAAGGATAGATGTTAGCTCTTCTGTAAATGTTTGATAGAATTCACCTGTGAAGCCATCTGGTCTTGGACTTTTGTTTGTTGGAAGATTTTTAATCACAGTTTCAATTTCATTACTTGTGATTGGTCTGTTCATAGTTTCTGTTTCTTCCTGGTTCAGTTTTGGAAGGTTATACCTTTCTAAGAATTTGTCCATTTCTTCCAGGTTGTCCATTTTATTGGCATAGAGTTGCTTGTAGTAGTCTCTTAGGATGCTTTGTATTTCTGCGGTGTCTGTTGTAACTTCTCCTTTTTCATTTCTGAGTTTGTTGATTTGAGTCCTCTACCTCTTTTTCTTGATGAGTCTGGCTAATGGCTTATCAATTTTGTTTATCTTGTGAAAGAACCAGCTTTTAGTTTTATTGATCTTTGCTATTGTTTTCTTTGTTTCTATTTCATTTATTTCCGCTGTGATCTTTATGATTTCTTTCCTTCTGCTAACTTTGGGTTTTGTTTGTTCTTCTTTCTCTAGTTTCTTTAGGTGTAAGGTTAGATTGTTTACTTGAGATTTTTCTTATTTCTTTAGGTAGGCTTGTATAGCTATAAACTTCCCTCTTAGAACTGCTTTTGCTGCATCCCATAGATTTTGGGTCGTCGTGTTTTCATTGTCATTTGTCTCTAGGTATTTTTTGATTTCCTCTTTGATTTCTTCAGTGATCTCTTGGTTATTTAGTAATGTATTGTTTAGCCTCCATGTGTTTGTGTTTTTTACGTTTTTTCCCGTGTAATTCATTTCTAATCTCATAGTGTTGTGGTCAGAAAAGATGCTTGATACAATTTCAATTTTCTTAAATTTACTGAGGCTTGATTTGTGACCCAAGATGTGATCTATCCTGGAGAATGTTCCGTGCGCACTTGAGAAGAACGTGTAATCTGCTGTTTATGTATGGAATGTCCTATAAATATCAATTAAATCTATCTGGTCTGTTGTGTCATTTAAAGCTTCTGTTTCCTTATGTATTTTCTGTTTGGATGATCTGTCCATTGGTGTAAGTGAGGTGTTAAAGTCCCCCACTATTATTGTGTTACTGTCGATTTCCTCTCTTATAGCTGTTAGCAGTTGCCTTATGTATTGAGGTGCTCCTATGTTGGGTGCATATATATCTATAATTGTTATATCTTCTTCTTGGATTGATCCCTTGATCATTATGTAGTGTCCTTCCTTGTCTCCTGTAACATTCTTTATTTTAAAGTCTATTTTATCCAATATGAGTATAGCTACTCCAGCTTTGTTTTGATTTCCATTTACATGGAATATCTTTTTCCATCCCCTCACTTTCAGTCTGTATGTGTCCCTAGGTCTAAAGTGGGTCTCTTGTAGACAGCATATATATGGGTCTTGTTTTTGTATCAATTCAGCAAGCCTGTGTCTTTTAGTTGGAGCATTTAATCCATTCACGTTTAAGGTAATTATCGATATGTATGTTCCTATGACCATTTTCTTAATTGTTTTGGGTTTGTTTTTGTAGGTCCTTTTGTTCTCTTGTGTTTCCCACTTAGAGAAGTTCCTTTAGCATTTGTTGTAGAGCTGGTTTGGTGGTGCTGAATTCTCTTAGCTTTTGCTTGTCTGTAAAGCTTTTGATTTCTCCATCAAATCTAAATGAGATCCTGGCCGGGTAGAGTAATCTTGGTTGTAGGTTCTTCCCTTTCATCACTTTAAGTATATCATGCCACTCCCTTCTGGCTTGTAGAATTTCTGCTGAGAAATCAGCTGTTAACCTTATGGGAGTTCCCTTGTATGTTATTTGTCATTTTTCCCTTGCTGCTTTCAATAATTTTTCTTTGTCTTTAATTTTTGCCAGTTTGATTACTGTGTGTCTAGGCGTGTTTCTCCTTGGGTTTATCCTGTATGGGACTCTCTGCGCTTCCTGGACTTGGGTGGCTATTTCCTTTCCCATGTTAGGGAAGTTTTCGACTATAATCTCTTCAAATATTTTCTCTGGTCCTTTCTCTCTCTCTTCTCCTCCTGGGACCCCTATAATGCGAATGTTGTTGCGTTTAATGTTGTCCCAGAGGTCTCTTAGGCTGTCTTCATTTCTTTTCATTCTTTTTTCTTTATTCTGTTCTGCAACAGTGAATTCCTCCATTCTGTCTTCCAGGTCACTTATCCGTTCTTCTGCCTCAGTTATTCTGCTATTGATTCCTTCTAGTGTAGTTTTCATTTCAGTTATCATATTGGTCATCTCTGTTTGTTTGTTCTTTAATTCTTCTAGGTCTTTGTTAATCATTTCTTGCATCTTCTCAATCTTTGCCTCCATTCTTATTCCAAGGTCCTGGATCTTCTTCACTATCATTATTCTGAATTCTTTTTCTGGAGGGTTGTCTATCTCCACTTCATTTAGTTGTTTTTCTGGGGTTTTTTCTTGTTCCTTCATCTGGTATATAGCCCTCTGCCTTTTCATCTTGTCTATCTTTCTGTAAATGTGGTTTTTGTTCCACCGGCTGCAGGATTGTAGTTTTTCTTGTTTCTGCTGTCTGCCCTCTGGTGGTTGAGGCTATCTAAGAGGCCTGACGGGAGGCTCTGGTGGTGGGTAGAGCTGACTGTTGCTGTGGCGACAGAGCTCTGTAAAACTTTAATCCACTTGACTGTTGATGGGTGGGGCTGGGTTTCCTTCCTGTTGGTTGTTTTGCCTGAGGTAACGCAACACTGGAGCCTACCTGGGCTCTTTGGTGGGGCTAATGGCGGACTCTGGGAGGCCTAACACCAAGGAGTACTTCCCAGAAGCTCCGCTGCCAGTGTCCTTCTCCCCACGGTGAAACAGAGCCATCCCCCGCCTCTGCAGGAGACCCTCCAACACTAGCAGGTAGGTCTGGTTCAGTCTCCCCCAGGGTCACTGCTCCTTCCCCCAGGTCCCGATGCGCACACTGTTCCGTGTGCACCCTCCAAGAGTGGGGTCTCTGTTTCCCCCGTCCTGTTGAAGTCCTTCAATCAATTGCCCCTAGGCTTCAAAGTCTGATTCTCTATGAATTCCTCCTCCCGTTGCCGGACCCCCAGGTTGGGAAGCCTGACGTGGGGCTCAGAACCTTCACTCCAGTGGGTGGACTTCTGTGGTATAAGTGTTCACCAGTCTGTGAGTCACCCACCCAGCAGTTATGGGATTTGACTTTATTCTGATTGCGCCCCTACTACTGTCTCACTGTGGCTTCTCCTCTGTCCTTGGACGTGGGATATCCTCCTTGGTGAAGTCCAGTGTCTTCCTGTCGATGATTGTCCAGCAGCCAGTTGTGATTCTGGTGTTCTCGCAAGAGGGAGTGAGAGCACGTCCTTCTACTCCGCCATCTTGGTTAATCTCTCCAGGTTTTTTAAATTTCCTCTTTTATTTATTCAGTGACACACTGATTGTTTAGTAGCATATTGTTTATATTCCTGGTGTGTGTTTTTTTTTCCAATTTTCTCCTTGTAGTTGATTTCTAGTTTCATAGTGTTGAAGTCAGAACAGATAGTTGATATTATATCAATCATCTTAGATTTATTGAGACCTGTTTTGTGGCCTCGCATGTGATCTATCTTGGAGTGTGTTCCATATTCACACATTGAAAAGAATATGTATCCTATTGCTTTTGGATGGAATGGTCTATATATCTTTCTAGTTTAAGTTGTCATTTAAGGCCAGTGGATTTTTACTGATTTTCTGTTCAGATGATCTGTCCATTGATTTAACTGGGATGTTAAAGTCCCCTACTATTATTGTGTTGCTGTCAGTTTCTCCCTTTATATTTGTTAATATTTCCTCTATTTAAGTACTCTTATGTTGGGAGCATATATATTTACATGCATTATATTTTGTTGGATTGATCCCTTTATCATTATGTAAGGCCTTTCTTGGTTTTTTTTGTTACAGTCTTTGTTTTAAAGACTGTAAGTATTTGTCTAAGTATTGCTACCCCATCTTTCTTTTTATTTCCATTTGCATAGAATGTGTTTTTCCATCCCCTCACTTTTATCTATGTGTGTTTTTAGATCTGAACTGAGTCTACTGTAGACAGCATATATATGGGTCTTGTTTTTCTATCCATTTAGCCACTCTGTGTCTTTTGATTGAAGCATTTAGTCCATTTACAACTAGCATAATTATTGATAGGTATGTACTTATTGCCCTTTTGTTAATTGCTTTCTCATTGTTTTTATGGCTTTTCTTTATTCCATTCTTCTTCTCTTGCTTTCTTCCTTTGTAATTTGCTGACTGTCTTTAGTGATATGTTTGGATTTCTTTCTCTTTATTTTTTGTTTATCTGTCATTGGTTTTAGGTTTGTGGTTGCCATGAGGCTCATATATAACAGTCTTTATCTATAGGTGTCTGTTTTAAGTTGATGATCTCTTAAGTTCAGATGCTTTCTAACAGCCCTACATTTTTACTCTTCCACCCCACTTTTTATGTTTTTGATGTCATATTTTACATCTTTTTATCTGGTGTATCCCTTGAATATTTATTGTATGTATAGATTATTTTACTACTTTTGTCTTTTAACCTTTCTACTAGGTTTGTATGTGATTGATCAACTACCTTTACTGTATGTTTGCCTTTACCAGTGAGATTTTTCCTTCCATCATTTGTTTATTTGTAGTTGTGGACTTTTTTTTTCCTGCTTAGAGAAGTCACTTTAGCATTTCTTGTAAGGCTGGTTTGATGGTGATGAACTCTTTTAGCTTTTTGTTGTCTGTAAAACTCTTCATCTCTTCTTCAATTCTGAATGATAACAATGCCAGGTAGAGTTTTCTTGGTTGTAGGTTTTCTTCCTTTCAGCACTTTGAATATATCATGGCACTCTGTTCTGGCCTATAAAGTTTCTGCTGAAAGTTAGCTGATATTCTTATATAAGTTCCCCTTGCATATAACTAGTTGCCTTTCTCTTACTGCTTTTAACATTGTCTCTTTATTTTTAATTTTTGACATTTTAATTATAATGTGTCTTAGTATGGACCTATTTGTATTCATCCTGTTTGCAACTCTCTGTGCTTCCTGGACCTGATGTGTTTCCTTCTCCAGTCTAGGGGAGTTTTTAGCTATTTTTTTTTTCTCAGGTGTGTTCTCTGTTCCTCCCACCTCCTTCTGGGACCTTACAGTGTGAATGTTAATACACTTGATGTTGTCTCTAAGTTCTCTTAACCTATCTTTCATTTCTTTAAATGTCTTTTTTCTGTTCAGCTTGATTTCCAGTACTCTGTCTTCCAGATACCTGATCCATTCTTCTGTATCATCTAATCTACTGTTGATTCCTTCTGGTATATTTTTCATTTCAGGTATTATGTTCTTCACCACTGATTGGTTCTTTTTTATATTTTCTAATTTTTTGTTGAAATTTTCTCTGTTCATCAGTTCTTCTCTCAAGGTTGACAAGTATCTTTATACTCATTACCTTGAACTCTTTATCAGGGAAATCGCTTATCTCCATTTCAGTTAGTTCTTTTTTTTGAGGTTTTTTCTTACTTTTTCATTTGGAACATATTCCACTGTCTCCTCATTTTGCCTAATTCTGTGTGTTTATTTTTGTATATTAGTAGGTTTTTTACATGTCCCAGTTTTGGAGAAGTGGCATTATGTAGGGAGTGTCCTATGGGGCCTAGCAATGTGCTCCCCTCTGGCCATCAGAGCTAGATTCTCCAGTGGTGTCCTCTATGTGGGCAGCATGCGCCCTTCTGTTGAAGCTGGACTGAGTACCGTTGGCCCTCTGGTAGGTCGGGTAGGCTCCCTGTGTGACTGGCCCTGCAGCCTGGCAGTGTGCAACTGTTTTGGGCCTGCTAGTGGGTAGAGCAGGCTCTCCTTGAGTCTGGCTGTGTGTCCTGGCAATGCATGACTGCTTTCGAAGATTAGCAGGTGGATCTGGTGCAGGTGCCTTTCAAACTACTGCTTCTGTGCCCTTTAAGAGTAGTCTCTGTTTTCTATAGCCCCCCAGCTATCCTGAATGTGAGTCATGCTGGTTTTCAAAACCAGATATTCTGGGGGCTCATTTTCTTGGTGCAGGACTCTGGGGCTGGCTCAGACTACTTGCTCCTCAGGGAGGACCTCTGCAGTTGTGATATCCTTTCTGTTTTGGGGTTGTCAACCCTGGTGTGTGGGTTCTGACTGGACTGTGTCTCTATCCCTCCTACCTGTCTTGTTGTAGCTCCTTGTTTATATCTTCAGTTGTGGAAAATCTTTTCTCCTTGTATTCAGGTCATTCTCATAGATAGTTGTTCTGTAAGTAGTTGTAATTTTGATGTGCTCATGGGGGGAGATGAGTTCAGGACCTTTCTACTCTACCATCTTGATCTCCCACCCCCTCCCAGTTGGGCTTTTGATAGAGATTTCACTGATTCTCTAGATTGCTTTATGTAGTATTGTTACCTCAATATTACGTTTCAATCTATGAACAATGGATGTCTTTCCATTTATTTCCATCGTTTAAAATTTCATTCACCAAAATTTTGTAGTTTTCAGTGTATAAGTCCTGCAGTTTTTTGGTTAAATTTATTCCTAAATATTTTATTATTTTTGATGCTTTTCCAAAATGGAATTATTTTCTTAACTTCCTTTTCAGGTTATTGATTGCTAATATATAGAAATACAAATGATTTTTTGCATTAATTTGTACCCTTCAGCTTTGCTGAATTTATTTATTTTTTGAATATTTATTTTGCGTGTGTGTGTTTGGTGTGTTTTTTAGGGTTTTATTCATATAAGATTATATTGTCTGTGAACAGAGATAAGTTTTCTTCTTCCTTTCCAATTTGGATGCCTTTTATTTCTTTTTTCTTACCTAATTGTTCTGGCTAGATGTTCCAGTATGATAATGAATTGAAGTGGCAAAAGCAGGCATCTTTGTCTTGTTCCTGATCTTAGAGAGTAAGCTCTCAGTCTTTTACCATTGACTATGATTCTAGCTGTGTGTTATTCATATATTGCTTTTGCCATTTTGAGAAAGATCCTTTCTATTCCTGGTTTATTGAGACTTTTTTTTTTTTATTATGAAAGCATGTTGTATTATATCACATGCTTTTTCTGCATCAACAGAGAGATGATCATTTTTTTTCCTCCTTCATTCTATAAATGATGCGTATTACATTGATGGATGTTGAACAATTCTTGCATTCCTGGAATAAATCCTACTTGGTTATAGTGCAGAATGCTTTTAATATGCTGCTGAACTTAGTTTGCTAGCATATTGTTGAGGATTTTTGCATGTATATTTTTAAGGACTGTCTGCCTGTGGCTTTCTTTTATTGTAGCATGTTTGTCTCATTTTGGTATCAGGTTAATGCTGGCCTCATATAATGAGTTAATATAATTAATTAATTAATTTTTGGCTGCATTGGGTCTTCGTTGCGGCGCGTGGGCTTTCTCTAGTTGTGGTGAGCGGGGGCTACTCTTTGTTGTGGTGCTTGGGCTTCTCATTGCAGTGGCTTCTCTTTGTTGTGGAGCATGGGCCTTAGAGCCCATGGGCTTCAGTAGTTGTGGCACACGGGCTCAGTAGTTATGGCTCACGGGCTCTAGAACACAGGCTCAGTAGTTGTGGCGCACAGGTTTAGTTGCTCTGCGGCATGTGGGATCTTCCTGGACCAGGGCTCGAACCCATGTCCCCTACATTGGCAGGCGGATTCTTAACCACTGGGCTACCAGAGAAGTCCCCCTCCTTTTCTGTTCTTTGGATAAGTGTGAGAAAGTTTGGTATTAATTCTTCTTTAAATGTGTGCTAGAATCCACCAGGGAAGCCATGTGGTCCTTGGTTTTTCTTTGTTAGGAGGCTTTTGAGTTACTGATTCACTCTCATAGATTTATTCAGATTTTCTGTTTCTTTTTAAGTCAGGTAGTTTGTGTGTTTCTAGGAATTTATTCATTTCATCTACATTATGCAAGTTGTTAATGTACAGTTGTTTCTAATATTTTCTTATAATTCTTTCTGTTTCTGTAGTGTTGGTAGTAATGTCCCCACTCTCTGATTTTAGTAATTTGAGCCTTCTCTCCTTTTCTTCGTCAATCTAGTTAAAAGTATGTCAATTTTGTTGATGTTATCAAGCAACCACCTTTTGGTTTCATTCATTTTTCTCTGTTGTTTTTCATTCTCTATTTTGTTTATCTCCACTGTAATTTTTATCATTTCATTTCTTCTGATAGCTTTGGGTTTAATTTGCTCTTGTTTTCCCAGTGTATTAAGATGGAAATTTAGGTTATTGATTTGAGATCTTTTTAATATATGTGTTAGAACTTTTTCCTCTTAGCACTGCTTTTGCTACATCCCATAAGTTTTGATAAGTGTTTCTGTTTTTATTCATCTCAGGGTATTTTCTAATTTCCCTTTTGATTTCTTCTTAAACAATTGGTTGTTTAAAAGTGTGTTAATTTTCACTTATTTGTGTATTTTCCAGTTTTCCTTCTGTTTCTGATTTCTAGTTTCGTTTCATTGTGGTCAAGAATAGATCGATTGTATGATTTCAGTCTTTTTAAATTTAATAAGACTTGATTTATGGCCTATCATGGGGGAGTATTATATATGCACTTGAAAAGAGTGTGTATTCTCCCGTGTTGGGTAGAATATTCTATATAGGTTTGATAAGATAGGTCTAATTGGTTTATAGTGTTGTTCAAGTCCCGTATGTCCTTACTGATCTTCTCTCTAGATGTTCTATATTGAAAATGGTATACTGAAGTCTCCAACTCTTGTTGTAGACTGTCTGTTTCTCCCTTCAATTATTTCAATTTTGTCTTCATATATTTAGGGACGCTGTTGTTAGGTGTGTATATGTTTCCAATTCTTACATATTTTTGTTCTATTAAATCTTTTATTTTAATATAATATTCTTTGTTTTTGTGACCTTTTTCTGTCTTGAAGTCTGTCTTGACTAATAATAATGTAGCCACCTCAGTTCTCTTTTGGTAACTATTGCATGAAATGTCTTTTACAACTTTTTACCTTTGTGTGTTTGTACTTAAAGTAAGTCTCTTGTATATAGTTTCAGCGTATAGATGGATCTTTTTTTTAACCTATCCTGCCAGTCTCTGCCTTTTAATTGTAATTCATTTATGTTTGATGTAATTATTGATACAAAAGGACTGCTACAATTTTGGTGTTTGTTTTCTCTATGTCTTAAATGTTTTTATCTCTTCAATTCCTCCATTCCTACTTTTTTTTGCATGTGGTTTATCTTTTTGTAATGTACCATTTTGATTCCCTTTCTTCCTTTTCACGTATTTTTAGTTATTTTCTTTGTTATTACATTGGAGATTACAATTAACATCATAAATTTATAATAACGTAGTATGATTAATAACAACTTATTTCCAGTAGTATACAAACTTTCTGCTTTTATATATCTCTCTTCTTCCCCCTTTTAGTTGTTATTGTCCCACAATATGTTGTCATGCATTGTGTGCCCATTAACCTATATTTATAATTATTGTTTTACGCATTTTCTTTTAAAATAGTGATGAAGGAAAGGACTTAAAAACCAAAAATGCAGTAATACTGGCTTTTACATTTATCTGTGTAGTTACATTTACCTGTGTTCTTTATTTATTCATATGGCTTCTAGTTATTGTCATGTTTTTTTTCATTTCACCCTGGAGGACTACCTTAGTATTTATTGTAGGGCAGTTCTACTAATAACAAACTCCATCAACTTTTGTTTATCTGGAAATGTCTTACTTTCTCATTCTTTCTTAAAGGATACTTTTGCTGGATTTAGAACTCTTGGTTCACAGTTTTTGTTTTTGTTTTTTCCTTTTGTACTTTAAATATGTTATCCTACTGCCTTCTGCCCTCCATGGCTTCTGATAAAAAATCAGCTGTTACTGGGAACTTTTTGTATGTGATGAGCTGTTTCTCTCTTGCTGTTTTCAAGATTCTCTCTTTGTCTTTGTCTTTCAGCAGTTTAACTGTAACGTGTCTTAGTGTGAACCACTTTGCATTTATACTGCTTGGAATTTCTTGACCTTCCTGGGTGTTTAATTTATTTATTTCAACAAATTTGGGATGTTTGGGGCATTATTTCTTCAAATATTTTTCTGTCACTCTCTCTTCTTCTTCTGGGACTCCTGTGATGCATATGTTGGTATGCTTGATGGTATCCCCCAGGGCCCCTGGGCTCTGTTCATTTTTCTTCATTTTTTTTTTTTTTTTTTTTTTACTGCTTCTCAAACTGAATATTTCCAGTTGTCTTATCTCCCAATCATCTTCATCATCAGATTTTTTATTTGTTTCTTTTGAATAGTGTCTATCTATTGACATTCCTTTTTTGTTAGTACATTGTTCTCTTTAGTTCTTTGCTTGTTTCTTTTAGCTCACTGAGCATATTTAATAAGTTGATTTATCATTTCTTACTAGTAATTTTAATGTTTGGGTTTCTTAGAGATAGTTTGTGTCAAAATATTTTTCTCATGTGGATGGGCAATACTTTCCTGTTTCTTTGCTTTCTAATTTTTTGTTGGAAACTGGATATTTTGAATACTGTAATGTGGTATGAAAATCAGTTTCTCTTGCTCATCAGGGATTGCTGATTTTTGCCTGTTGGGAGCTACAGTTATCTATTTAGTGCCTTTTCTAGACTATTTTTGAAAAGTCTGTGTCGCTTCTTGTGTGTGGTCACTGAATTTTCTTTTACATTATATCTGTGGTCAGCCAGTGACCTTATAGAGGTTTCCTTAAATGTCTGGATGCAAAATACTAGCAAAACAAAGTCATATGTGTCTTTAAATCTTTCAGTAGTTCCTGCCAGGGAAGTCACTGTAGCTTGAGAAGGCCAAAACAAAGACAAACGTCTGAGCTGGTCCTTCAGGGAATTGCTACAATGACCAAAATGTGCAATCCCAGATTTTCATAGGACATAGTGTTTACTGCCAGCTCCAGTGCCAGCCAGCTGCTCTCCCCACTGCCAAGGCAGGGCCGAGGATGAAGGATAATAATTGGTTCACACACCACTGCTCTGCTACCAAATTTCAGCAACCTCTTCCTTCATCAAGTATGTCTCTGGTTGCTGTCAGTGTCCAGTAAGGTTGCAGAATTCAGAAATAGTTGATTTAAAAAGAAACTTTTTTCTTCCAGTTTTATTGAGATGTAATTGACATACAGCACTGTATAAGTTTAAGGTGTACAGCATAATGATTTGACTTACATACATCATGAAGTGATTATCAGAATAAGTTTAGTGAACATCTGTCACCTCATATACGTACAAAAGTAAAGTAACAGAAAAATTTTTTTTTTCCTTGTGATCAGAACTCCTAGAGAAATAGTTGGTTCTGATACTTTTTTCCAGTTTAATACTTGTTTCAGTACAGGGACCAACCCTTGTAGCTTTCTGCTCTACCATTTTCCATGAGATCACTCTCAATTATCTTTTTAAAAAATTAATAAGATAAAAACTGTATTTACCCATGCATTTACCATTTCCAGTGCTCTGTATTCTTTTTCAATAGATCTAGGTTTCCATCTGGTATCATTTTCTTTCTGCCTGAAGGACTTTAACATTTCTCAAGCAGGTTTGCTAGTGATGAATTCTTTTGGCTTTTGAATGTCTCACAGTTTAAAAACAATTTGTTGTTGTTATTTTACCTTTGTTTTTCAAAGATATTTTCACTGGTAAAGACTTCTAGGTTAACAACTTTTTTCCCTTCTTTCAATACTCTAATGATGGCCCTCCACTTTTTCTAGCTTGTGTTTGTTTCAGACGAGTAATTGGTTGTTAACCGTATCTATTTTCCTTTATACATAATCTGTAATTTTTTTCTGGCTGCTTTTAAGAGTTCATCTTAATAACTGTTTTTAAGCAATTTGAGTATCATACTCCTTTTTGTAGTTTTCTTCATGTTTCTTATACTTGGGTTCAATCAGCTTCTTTAGTTTGTCGTTTTCATTAAATTTGTAAAAATTTTGAACTTCATTTTTTCAAATGTTTTCTTAATTCTCCCTTCTCTGACCTCTTTTTTATGGACTCTAATTATATACGTATGTATTTGTGCACCTGAAGTTGTCTCACAGTTTACTGCTTTTCTGTTCATTTTCTCCATCTTTTTTCTTTCTGTTTTATTCAGGTGCTTTCTATTGGTATGTCTTCAAGGTGACTAATGTTTTATTTTGTTATATTTAATCTGCTGTTAATCTTTTTACCTCCGATATTATAGTTTTCATCTTTAGAAGGTTGATTTAGGTTTTAAAAAATGTATATCCATGCTTCTTAACACATTCAGTCTTTCCTCTAGCTTTTTGAACCCATGGGATACATCATAATAACTGTTAGTATCCGTGTCTGGTATTTTTACTTTAACCATCTTTGCTGCAAGCATTTTCACCTCATAACTAATTGGGCGTAAGGCAGTTTTACCGTAAAAGATAAAATAACTCGTTGACAGTTTGGTTTCATTTCTCCATTGACACAGTGCACCCATTTTTATATTATACAAATCTTACCCCTCATAATGGTCTATACAGTGACCAGTAGGAGTGTGGTCTGAAAATAGTGCATGACAGCAACTACGTATATTGAGTTGATAGAAAATATGGTGATAAAACTTACTGGAAGTGTGAAATACGAGAGTGTAAAGCCAGATTGCATACTATACTAGAAAATAATGTATTATTTCTCAAGTCCTTCAGTGATTTGAAGGTTCAGAGCTGAACCCACATTTCCTATAGAAGTTTGCAGTGTCTATCAACAGACATGTGACAGTATACCAAGAACAAACAACAGTGAAGAACAGAGGTCCCCAACCTTTTTTGGCACCAGGGACCGGTTTCGTGGAAGACAGTTTTTCCACGGACAGGGGTGGGGGGATGGTTCAGGCGGTAATGTGAGCGATGAGGAGTGGCAGATGAAGCTTTGCTTGCTCACCCCCCGCTCACCTCCTGCTGTGTGGCCCGGGTTGGGGAGCCCTGGTGTAGGAGGCTTTCACAGGAAATTCAAAGCTCAGTTTACAGGTTTGCATCCTAGTATTTGGAATCTGATCTCTCTCTTAATGAAGAAAGAAATTTTATTGAAAAAGTAAAAGTGCAGTTCCAAACAAGGAGGTGTACTAAGAAGGAAAAAATGTATAAAATGCTGTGAATGAAAGACTTGGAGGACAGTGCTTGTTACAACTCATAAAATCAGTTATTCATACAGTATTGCTATGAATTTTTTTACACGTTTTAAATATATTCAACATTTTTATATTTTGCTATAGTCTTTTTAATTTATTAATTTTTATGTTTCATTATGTCCTTTTAAACATCCTTTTTTGTTGTTATTTTATCCTTTATGGCAAAATTACCTTATGATCAATTAGTTATGTGGTGAAAATATTTATGGCTGATATGTAGCAAAGATGTATACAGCAAAGATGCTTATTGCGAAATTACCTATAGCCATGTATCCTTGTCTACTAATTCTGTCACCTTTCTGAGTCAGTTTTGATTGTTTTATTTTTTCTAATTTTCACCTCCCTTCTTTGCATGCCTAATTATTTTTTATTGGATTCCAGACATTGTGAAGTTTTCCTTGTTGTGTTGGCTATTTTGTTTATTTTTTGACCTTTGTTCTGTAATAAGTTGTTACTTGGAAACAGTTTGTTCCTTTTGGTCTTGCTTTTAATATTGTTTGGTGGGATCATACCCTGGTTTACTCTAGAGTTAACTTTTCCTCACTTTTGAGCAAGATATTGTAGTATAATCAGTGCCCCATAAGGTTCGATATTTTTCATTTTGGACTTGAGAATAGACACTGTTTCTGTGCTGTGTGATATTTGATCACTCTTCTCTTTAATTCTTTTGCAGGATCCTTTTCCCAGACTCTGGTGGTTTTCTCACATGAATGTCTTGAGCAGTACTCAGCTGTATACTCATGGGTGCCTCAGTGTGGCTTTCTGGACTTCTCTCTCTGCACAGCTTTCTATTCTCTGGTACTCAACCAGGGAAACTCTAGCCTCCTTAGCTTCCTTTTATCCCCACGTTCATCTCAGCTCAGGGAGACCACTGGGCTCTGCTTGGGTTCCCTTTCTCTTTGCTGCAGCCTGGAAACTTTCTCTAGGATAAGCTTGGAAAATAATAATCTCTTTTTTTTTCCCCCTCAATGATCACTGCCCTTTCTTGCCTGTGTCCAGTGTCTTGGTGCCATTATTTCATATATTTTGTCTCATGTTTTAGTGTTTTCAGGTAGTAGGATAAATCTTATCCCTGTTACTCTATCTTAATTGGAATTGGAAAAAGTGATGATCAGAATAGGGCCATTTTTTGGTATCTAAATAGTTGATACATCTGGAGCAGAGGATATCAGGATAGAGACTAGGAAACTACACTTTTTTTTTTTGGCTGTGTTGGGTCTTTGTTGCTGCGCTCAGGCTTTCTCTAGTTGTGGTGAGCGGGGGCTCCTCTTTGTTGCGGTGCGCGAGCTTCTCATCGTGGTGGCTTCTTTTGTTGCGGAGCATGGGCTCTATGTGTGCGGGCTTCAGTAGTTGTGGCATGCGGGCTCAGTAGTTGTGGCTCGTGGGCTCTAGAGTACAGGCTCATTAGTTGTGGCACACAGGCTTAGATGCTCTGTGGCAGGTGGGATCTTCCCAGACCAGGGATCGAACCTGTGTCCCCTGTGTTGGCAGGCGGATTCTTAAGCACTGTGCCACCAGGGGAGTCCCGGAAGCTACACTTTATTTTATTTTATTTTTTTTTAAATAAGCTCTTTCAATTTATTCAACTGTAGCATAATCCAGTAGTTCTGGTGAGATTCAATTATATAATGGCTTAATTGAAAGAAAATTTAAACAAGTATATGTCTAAGTTCTGTCACACTAAATGAGATTTTAAATTACTCTAGGAACAGAGATTTCAATTCTGATATGATGACTTTAAACAGGGTGGTATTTGATTTTCAGAACAATCAATAAGAATTTCTCAAACACTTGAGAGCCATCTTCTGTTGATCTTGCAGAAAATTAAATCAAATTCCACTTTATGCCCAGGTGATCAAAGTAAAGAAAAAGAAGTTGAAAAGCCAATTCAAGCTTTGTTAAGTATTTTTTAAAAATGCCTTCCATGATAGTAGCAAGAATGGATTATCTTCCCTATCTTACCCCTAGTAACCAGGTAACCAGGAGTAGGCTGAAGCTGAGCACATGCTTATCAGCTTACAAATTAGTTAGGTATTTACCAAAAAAGCCTGCTCTATAACCACACTTCCATACCCTTCATGTTTCTACATAAATATGGATTATTGTATGATATATACATATATATTTAACATCTTTATTGGAGTATAATTGCTTTACAACGGTGTGTTAATTTCTGCTGTATAACAAAGTGAATCAGCTACACATATACATATATCCTCATATCCTCTCCCTCTTGTGTGTCCCTCCCACCCTTCCTATCCCACCCCTCTAGGTGGTCACAAAGCACCGACCTGATCTCCCTGTGCTATGCGGCTGCTTCCCACTAGCTATCTGTTTTACATTTGGTAGTGTATATATGTCAGTGCCACTCTCTCACTCTGTCTCAGCTTCCCCTTCCCCCTCCCTGTGTCCTCAAGTCCATTCTCTGCGTCTGTGTCTTTATTCCTGTCCTGCCCCTAGGTTCTTCAGAGCCTTTTTTTTTTTTTAGATTCCATATATATGTGTTAGCATATGGTATTTTTTTTTTCTATTTATGGCTTATTTCATTCTGTATGACAGACTCTAGGTGCATCCACCTCACTACAAATAACTCAGTTTCATTTCTTTTTATGGCTGAGTAATATTCCATTGTATATATGTGCCACATCTTCTTTATCCGTTCATCTGTCGATGGACACTTAGGTTGCTTCCATGTCCTGGCTATTGTAAATAGTGCTGCAGTGAACACTGTGGTACATGTCTCTTTTTGAATTATGGTTTTCTCAGGGTATATGCCCAGTAGTGGGATTGCTGGGTTGTATGGAAGCTACACTTTAAATTGATATGCGTTGAGAGAGTCCTGGATTAGAGAATAAGATATGATGAAATTTAGTCAAGAACAGTAGATAGAAATTTGATTATTGAGAAGAATTAGAACTTGGACAGTGTAGATTTATGAATGAAAAGAAGTAAAAAAAATATTAAGGTAGAAAATTAGTTTTATCTTCTATTTATCTTAAGGGAAGACATTCTCTAGCCACCTGACATTTAACTTTTGAACGGTTGTTTTAGAACATTCCAGCTTGATTTCTGAATGGAATTACTTATTTTATTTGTTTTATTATTTTTTTATTTTTAAAATTTGTTTATTTTCCAGTTTTATTACATAATGAAAAGAGAATATAACGTCACATTTCTAATTTTTTTTATTTTTATTTTTATTTTTTTAACATCTTTATTGGAGTATAATTGCTTTACAATGTTGTGTTAGTTTCTGCTGTATAACAGAGTGAATCAGTTATATGTATACATACATCCCCATATCCTGGATTACTTATTTTAAATTGTAATGTTCCAAAAAGGGTGATACCAAGGTAATTGACTATATTATTTTTCTTCACTTGAAAACTTAAAATTTAACAATGATAAAAGATAATGTATTGTATTTACTTAAAAGTTAGATATATTTTATAATACTTTTTAAACACATGGGGGAAAATTAGAGTTTAGTATACAGTTATGTTAACTAGTAGATATATGACGCCATCTAATGGCTGATGTGAAAATCTGTTTGGGAAACAGTATAATGCTCAGCAGTTTGTTTTATGCTGAGTAAATTTAACACTGAAATCTTCGGTGCTTTTGATGTCCAAGGTACATTTTTTATTTAAACACTAAGGTATATGTGCATTTTCATTTCAGTTTATAGTATCTTTAAAATTCAACTACATTGGTATGATTTGTCATCACATATAAAAGCATATGTGTGCAATTTACATATTTTAAAATTTATTCAGTATAAATTTTGCATGCAAAACCAATTTTAATAAGCAAGTCAAGTTTGCAAATCTTTCCATCTGCTATCTTATTTAGTTCTTGTTCCCTCTTCCTGGTCCCAGTATGTACTTAGAAATTAACGCCTTGTGGAAGTTCACTACTATTGTAACATAATTCATTCTTCCTCCCTCCTTCTCTCTCTATTTATGTTTTATAAAATATATCCAGAATGTGAGAATGATAGAAGAGATTGGCGATTTTTAAGTGCTTCTCCAGATTCTTAGAGATTCTGTGGAGTCACTCCAGGGGCTGGCATGGAGGTGGCTAAGGTTGGAGAATTAGAATTTTGAGGGCTCTAGAAGTCCTAATCCAGTTTTTCCTAAATATATTTCATTATGGAACCGTTGTCTTCCTTTTTTTTGGTCAAATAACCCGTGTTAAAATCCTGTTGATCTTGTGCTCTTTAGACCTGATTTTGGAAATTATTCTGTATTCCCTTTTATAAAAAAAAAATTATTACTTTTTATTATTAATTAATTTATTTATTTTGGCTCTGCTGGGTCTTAGTTGCAGCACGTGGGATCTTCGTTGTGGCATACAGGATCTTTAGTTGTGGCATGCAAACTGTTAGCTGCAGCATGCATGCGGGATCTAGTTCCCCAACCAGGGTTTGAACCCAGGCCCCCTGCATTGGGAGTGTGGAGTCTTACCCACTGGACCACCAGGGAAGTCCCCTGTATTCCCTTTTTAAGAATAAAAGGATCCTTTATATATATATTTTTAATGAAATACAGTGGGTTTTTTTCTGGTCATCTAATAATGTTTGTTCATTATCAGTAATTTAGAAAATGGAGAGGATTGTTTAGAAAATATATAACACATAATTCTACCCTCCACAATGACAACTATTAGTATTTTAGAGTATTATCATGTAACTTTTTATATATATACATAATTTAAGCAAAATAGGTTTCACTTCTGTGGATTGTTTTGCATCCAGAATTTTTACTAACCTAATGTAACATTATGAGTATTTTCCCACATTAGCGACCATTTTTCATTTTATTTTCTTACTGTTTATCTGATTTTTAATGATATGGCATTCCATTGTATGGGAATACTATTACTTATTAACCAATCCGCTATTTCTGGATTTTTAAAATGTACAAATTTCTATTATTACAAATAGAATAATTTCAGTGAATACAAATATTTATAATGTTTCAGTAGATCCGATTATTTCCTTAGAAAAAAGGAATTTTTACATTGACAATTTTTATATTGACACAGAATTCCTGGAAATAGATTATCAGGGTAAAAGAATATCCTTATTTTTAAGGTATTTTATAAAATTCGTAGTAGTTTACATTAATAATAATTACATACAAGATTATTTTCTCATTTCTTGGTTAAAAAAAACTTTGTCAAATTGGTACGTTGTTTTACCCTCCATTTCTCTGATTACTGTGAGTTCGGACATTATTCATTTTAATTTTTTTCCTTTTATCTTTAATGAAAAATGTATAAGTTCCTAAATCAAACTTTCAGAATTAGATCCCTTATATAGCCTGTTACGCAGTTCTTTGAGTAACCTTCACTTAACTTTTATAGCTGCCAAGACTGCTGAATTAGTTTATCCCATACAGACTACACAATCATCTAGGCATCTATTTGATTTAAGAATAATAACCAGCATTACTTGATAGTTTATACTTAACTTTATGAAAGAAAATGCTGCAGGTAGAGCAGTGTGATTTGAAACGACACAGTGCCCAAAATATTCAACAGTATCATATGCACCTCAATCTTCAGACTAGGTGGAAACTTAGGCATAAAAGATTTACTTTTACAGATTTTTCACTTTTATGGAGAAATTAAAGGCAAATAATTCCTTGGTTGGGACTTCCCTGATGACGCAGTGGTTAAGAATCCGCCTGCCAATGCAGGGGACACGGGTTCGAGCCCTGGTCCGGGAAGATCCCACATGACGCAGAGCAACAGTGCCACAACTACTGAGCCTGTACTCTAGAGCCCGCGAGCCACAACTACTGAAGCCCGTGCGCCTAGAGCCTGTGCTCCGCAACAAGAGAAGCCACTTCAATGAGAAGCCCGCGTGCTGAAACGAAGAGTAGCCCCTGCTCGCCACAACTAGAGAAAGCCCGTGTGCAGCACAGACAAAAATAAATTTAAAAAAATAAAAATAAAAAAATTTCTTGGTAAGATAAGAATGGCTTTACCAGACCCCAAAGAGAATTTAGTTCTAATTCTCTTAATTTGCCTTTGTTACCCTTGCATGGATCAAATGGATTACATTTATCAGTGACTTTTGGAATATACACAAAGAGTCTTGGGATATTTTTCAAGTTTAATGATGATTTACAATTCTCTAGTGAATGTCCATTTGAATTACTCTTGTAGGTTTATCTTTACTTAAAAACATTAAGGATGTGTTGAGTGATAACTTTTCTCTCTGTTTTTGCCATGTTAATTTTTGCTGTCCTCTTTACTGTTTAACTTTGAATTTTGATTGTGGTGTCTTTTGATACATAGAATTTTTATATTTGTATGTAGGAAAAAAGTATTAATCAGTTTTACTTATGGTTTTTTGTTTTATTATTATTTTTATTAATTAATTTATTTATTTATGGCTGTGTTGGGTCTTAGTTTCTGTGCGAGGGCTTTCTCCAGTTGTGGCAAGCGGGGGCCACTCCTCATCGCGGTGCGCAGGCCTCTCACCGTCGCGGCCTCTCCTGTTGCGGAGCACAGGCTCCAGACGCGCAGGCTCAGCAGTTGTGGTGCACGGGCTTAGTTGCTCCGTGGCATGTGGGATCTTCCCAGACCAGGGCCCGAACCCGCGTCCCCTGCACTGGGAGGCAGACTCTCAACCACTGCGTCACCAGGGAAGCCCCTTTTGTTTTATTTTTGTAAATTTTATCTAAAATCAAAATTCATCGAAACTTAAGTTCTTTCAAATAGTTAATATGTATTTTTCTGATTATAAAAGAACTGTTTATTCACTATCAAACATTTTAGAAACAGAGATTAAGAAAAAAATTAAAAATCACGTGAAATCCCTGTATCTATACCCAGAGATGACAACACTACTTATTGAATAACCAGCAAACTTATTTTTTCTTCACTGATTTGAAATACCTTCTTTATCATATCCTGGCTCACTATGTATACTAGAGTGTACTGAACTTTTTATATTGTCTCACTGTTCTATCATTTTGTAAATATTGGTAATTATTTTAATATCTGGTTTAGTGAAATCTCATTATACATCTTTTTAAACATTTTCTCTCTATACCTTACCATGAATTCTTAACCAAAAACCTCTTATATTGACAAATACACCTTCATAATGACTTGAATGAATATCATTAATGTCTAGCAATCACTACTATGTTTTTTAACTCTATGATTTTATAATTTTAATATGTTATATAATTAAAATCATATAGTATGTGACCTTTTGAGATTGGATTTTTTTCACTTAGCATAATGCCCTTGAATTCCACCCAAGTTGTTGCATGTATCAGTAATTTGCTCCTTTTTATTGCTGAGAGTATTTCATGGTGTAGGTGTACCACAGTCTGTTTAAACATTGACTTGTTGAAGGATAATTGTGTGCTTTTCATTTTGGGGGTATTACACATAAAACTATTTTAAAAATTTATGTACAGGTTTTTGTATGGGTGTTGTGACAGTTAATTGTATGTGTCAACTTGGCTAGTCTGTAGTGCCCAGTTGTTTGGTCAAACACCAATCTAAATGTTTCTGTGGTGTATTTTTTAGACATGACTGACATTTAAGTTAGTAATTTTTTGAACAAAGCATATTACCCTACATAATACAGATGGGCTTTATCTAACCAGTTGAAGGCCTTGAAAGAAAAGACTGAGATCCAGCTGAAAAGGAAGGAATTCTACCTACAGACTGCCTTCTGACTCAAGACTACAACATCAACTCTTCCTTGGGTCTTCAGCCAGCTGGCCTGTCCTGAAGGTTTCATATTTGCCAGCCCCTACAATCATGTGGCCCAGTTTCTCAAAATAAATCCCTCTCTCTCTCTCTCTCTCTCTCTCTCTCTCTCTCTCTCTCTCTCTCTCTCTGTGTGTGTGTGTGTGTGTGTGTGTGTGTGTGTATATATATATATATAATATCTCCTGTTTCTGGTTCTATTTCTCTGGAGAACCCTAATACAGATTTTGTTACTGTGAATACTTCTAGAGGAACAGTATCTTAATGCATTTTCTGAATTTGTTTTGGGATTTCTCCAGTTGATTCCTTGATCTGATTTGATTTAAAGATACTGATTCTGTTTCAAGTACTAAAGAGAGTACTGATAGTCCATGGCACGATGTGTCAATAGTGATATGCAAAACATCACCAGTGGATACTCCTAATCAAATACTTTTAAGAGGCAAGACTTTGGGTGGCCATATGTTTTGATACCTTAGAACATTTTTCAAAATAACAAGTTTCATGACAATGGCAGGAAAGAAAAGGATGAATTTAGGGATTTGAATTCCCAGCTCAAGTACTGCATAAATCACCGGAAAGTTTCTGTGTCTTCCCTGAAAGAGATCCTTATCTCCTGTTGTCAAGGGCTGAGATGGCTTAAAACCAAATCCAAAGTCTCTTCCTTGGAATGGCTAAATTACAATGCAAATTGGATTCCCAGCTTCACAGGATGTCTGCTGTTGAAATGAGGGTGTTGATTGGGAGGGAACGGGATCCTGAAAATTAGAATGGGGACATATGGGAAAATCCTGATGAGTTTGGAGTTACCTTGCTTTGCCCAAGGAAACTGTAATGGCCTCCCCTGAAGTAGGTGCTTTGTGAGACACTCCTGATTCTCCTTAAAGCCCTTCTTCACTATCCCTCTTTACTTCTAGATCTATGAGTGGACTGGAGTCTTAGCTGCCCTAAAGGTGAGGTACAAAGTGTGATCCATGAGGAGTTGTTCCATAATCCAAAAGAAGTGCATGATTTTTACAATTTATATAGATAGAAATCTGGGGAATGTGTCTGGGAATGGCTATTAAGGGTGTGGCCTAATGGTATAATCAACATAAAGTTAGATCAGGGTGAATTTAAAGTCTTGCTGGAATTTTGTTGGGAATTTGTATATCAGTTTGGGAATAATTGACATTTTTAATATGTTGAGTCTTCCAAGTTATTAACATTCTGTCACTCCATTTATTTAGATCTCTTAAAATTTCTCTCATCAGTAATCATAGTTTTCAAAATGCAAGTCCTGTATATGTTTTGTTAGACTTATCTTTATAAGTATTTCATGTCCTTTGGAATGATTAAAAGTGGTATTGTGTTTTATTTATTTTTTGAATTTTTGAATTTTATTTTATTTATTTTTTTATACAGCAGGTTCTTATTAGTTATCCATTTTATACACATCAGTGTATACATGTCAATCTCAATCTCCAAATTCATCCCACCCACGCCCACCCCGCCGCTTTCCCCCCGTGGTGTCCATATGTTTGTTCTCTACATCAGTGTCTCAATTTCTGCCCTGCAAACCGGTTCATCTGTACCATTTTTCTAGGTTCCACATATGTGTGTTAATATACGATATTTGTTTTTCTCTTTCTGACTTACTTCACTCTGTGTGACAGTCTCTAGATTCATCCACGTCTCTACAAATGACCCAATTTCATTCCTTTTTATGGCTGAGTAATAATGCATTGTATATATGAACCACATCTTCTTTATCCATTTGTCTGTCGGTGGGCATTTAAGTTGCTTCCATGACCTGGCTATTGTAAATAGTGCTGCAATGAACATTGTGGTACATGACTCCTATTGAATTATGCTTTTCTCTGGGTATATAACCAGTAGTGGGATTGCTGGGTCATATGGTAGTTCTATTTTTAGTTTTTTAAGGAACCTCTGTACTGTTCTCCATAGTGGCTGTATCAATTTACATTCCCACCAACAGTGCAAGAGGGTTCCCTTTTCTCCACACCCTCTCCAGCATTTGTTATTTGTAGATTTTCTGATGATGCCCATTCTAACTGGTGTGAGGTGATACCTCATTGTAGTTTGATTTGCATTTCTCTAATAATTAGTGATGTTGAGCAGCTTTTCATGTGCTTCTTGCCCATCTGTATGTCTTCTTTGGAGAAATGTCTATTTAGGTCTTCTGCCCATTTTTAGATTGGGTTGTTTTTTTAATATTGAGCTGCATGAGCTGTTTATATATTTTCGAGATGAATCCTTTGTCCGTTGATTCGTTTGCAAATATCTTCTCCCATTCTGAGGGTTGTCTTTTCATCTTGTTTATGTTTTCCTTTGCTTTGCAAAAGCTTTTAAGTTTCATTAGGTCCCATTTGTTTATTTTTGTTTTTATTTCCGTTACTCTAGGAGGTGGATCAAAAAAGATCTTGCTGTGATTTATGTCAAAGAGTGTTCTGCCTATGTTTTCCTCTAAGAGTTTTATAGTGTCCAGTCTTACATTTAGGTCTCTAATCCATTTTGAGTTTATTTTTGTGTATGTTGTTAGGGAGTGTTCTAATTTCATTGTTTTACATGTAGCTGTCCAGTTCTCCCAGCACCACTTATTGAAGAGATTGTCTTTTCTCCATTGTATATCCTTGCCTCCTTTGTCATAGATTAGTTGACCACAGGTGTGTGGGTTTATCTCTGGGCTTTCTGTTCTTTTCCATTGATCTGTATTTCTGTTTTTGTGCCAGTACCATATTGTCTTGATTACTGTAGCTTTGTAGTATAGTCTGAAGTCAGGGAGTCTGATTCCTCCAGCTCCGTTTTTTTCCCTCAAGACTGCTTTGGCTACTCGGGGTCTTTTGTGTCTCCATACAAATTTTAAGATTTTTTTTTCTAGTTCTGTAAAAAAATGCCATTGGTAATTTGATAGGGATTGCAGTGAATCTGTAGATTGCTTTGGGTAGTATGGTCATTTTCACAATATTGATTCTTCCAATCCAAGAACATGGTATATCTCTCCATCTGTTTGTATCGTCTTTAATTTCTTTCATCAGTGTCTTATAGTTTTCTGCATACAGGTCTTTTCTATCCCTAGGTAGGTTTATTCCTAGGTATTTTATTCATTTTGTTGCAGTGGTAAATGAGAGTGTTTCCTTAATTTCTGTTTCAGATATTTCATCTTTAGTGTATAGGAATGCAAGAGATTTCTGTGCATTAATTTTGTATCCTGCAACTTTACCAGATTCATTGATTAGCTCTAGTAATTTTCTGGTGGCATCTTTAGGATTCTTTATGTATAGTATCATGGCATCTGCAAACAGTGACAGTTTTACTGCTTCTTTTCCAATTTGTATTCCTTTTATTTCTTTTTCTTCTCTGATTGCTGTGGCTAGGACTTCCAAAACTATGTTGAATAATAGTGGTGAGAGTGGGCATCCTTGTCTCATTCTTGATCTTAGAGGAAATGCTTTCAGTTTTTCACCATTAAGAATGAAGTTTGCTGTGGGTTTGTCGTATATGGCCTTTATTATGTTGAGGTAGGTTCCCTCTATGCCCATTTTCTGGAGAGTTTTTATCATAAATGGGTGTTGAATTTCGTCAAGCTTTTTCTGCCTCTATTGAGATGATCATATGGTTTTTATTCTTCATTTTGTTAATATGGTGTATCCCGTTGATTGATTTGCGTATATTGAAGAATCCTTGCATCCCTGAGATAAATCCCACTTGATCATCATGTATGATCCTTTTAATGTGTTGTTGGATTCTGTTTGCTAGTATTTTGTTGAGGATTTTTGCATCTACATTCATCAGTGAAATTGGTCTGTAATTTTCTTTTTTTGTAGTATCTTTGTCTGGTTTTGGTATCAGGGTGATGGTGGCCTCATAGAATGAGTTTGGGAGTGTTCCTCCCTCTGCTGTATTTTGTAAGAGTTTGAGAAGGATAGATGTTAGCTCTTCTCTAAATGTTTGATAGAATTCGCCGGTGAAGCCATCTGGTCCTGGACTTTTATTTGTTGGAAGATTTTTAATCACAGTTTCAGTTTCATTTCTTGTGATTGGTCTGTTCATAGTTTCTATTTCTTCCTGGTTCAGTTTTGGAAGGTTATACCTTTCTAAGAATTTGTCCATTTCTTCCAGGTTGTCCATTTTATTGGCATAGAGTTGCTTGTAGTAGTCCCTTAGGATGCTTTGTATTTCTGTGGTGTCTGTTGTAACTTCTCCTTTTTCATTTCTAATTCTGTTGATTTGAGTCTTCTCCCTTTTTTTCTTGATGAGTCTGGCTAATTGTTTATCAATTTTGTTTATCTTCTGAAAGAACCAGCTTTTAGTTTTATTGATCTTTCCTATCATTTCCTTCATTTCTCTTCATTTTTTTTTCTGATCTGATCTTTATGATTTCTTTCCTTCTGCTAACTTTGGGTTTTTTTTAAATTCTTCTTTCTCTAACTACTTTAGGTGTAAAGTTAGATTGTTTATTTGAGATGTTTGTTATTTCTTGAGGTAGGTTTGTATTGCTATAAACATCCCTCTTAGAACTGCTTTTGCTGCATTCCATGCGTTTTGGATCGTCGTGTTTTCGTTGTCATTTGTCTTTAGATATTTTTTGATTTCCTCTTTGATTTGTTCAGTGATCTCTTGGTTATTTAGTAATGTATCGTTTAGCCTCCATGTGTTTGTGTTTTTTACGTTATTTTCCCTGTAACTGATTTCTACTCTCATGGCGTTGTGGTCAGAAAAGATGCTTGATATGATTTCAATTTTCTTAAATTTACTGAGGCTTGATTTGTGACCCAAGATGTGATCTATCCTGGAGGATGTTCTGTGCGCACTTGAGGAGAAAGTGTAATCTGCTGTTTCTGGATGGAAAGTCCTATAAATATCAATTAAATCTCTCTGGTTTATTGTGTTATTTAAAGCTTCTGTTTCCTTATTTATTTTCATGTTGGATGATCTGTCCATTGGTGTAAGTGAGGTGTTAAAGTCCCCGACTATTATTGTGTTACCAGTGGTTTCCTCTTTTATAGCTGTTAGCAGTTGCCTTATGTATTGAGGTGCTCCTATGTTGGGTGCATATATATTTATAATTGTTATATCTTCTTCTTGGATTGATCCCTTGATCATTATGTAGTGTCCTTCCTTGTCTCTTGTAACATTCTTTATTTTAAAGTCTATTTTATCCGATATGAGTATTGCTACTCCAGCTTTCTTTTGATTTCCAGTTGCTTGGAATAGCTTTTTCCATTGACTCACTTTCAGTCTGTATGTGTCCCTAGGTCTGAAGTGGGTCTCTTGTAGACAGCATGTATATGGGTCTGGTTTTTGTATACATTCAGTGAGCCTGTGTCTTTTGGTTGGCACATTTAATCCATTCATGTTTAAGGAAATTATCGATATGCATGTTCCTGTGACCATTTTCTTAATTGTTTTGGGTTTGTTTTTGTAGGTCCTTTTGTTCTCTTGTGTTTCCCACTTAGAGAAGTTACTTTAGCATTTGTTGTAGAGCTGGTTTGGTGGTGCTGAATTCTCTTAGCTTTTGCTTGTCTGTAAAGCTTTTGATTTCTCCATCAAATCTGAATGAGATCCTTGCCGGGTAGAGTAATCTTGGTTGTAGGTTCTTCCCTTTCATCACTTTAAATATGTCATGCCACTCCCTTCTGGCTTGTAGAGTTTCTGCTGAGAAATCAGCTGTTAATCTTATGGGAGTTCCCTTGTATGTTACTTGTCATTTTTCCGTTGCTGCTTTCAATAATTTTCTTTGTGTTTAAGTTTTGCCAATTTGATTACTATGTGTCTTGGCATGTTTCTCCTTTGGTTTATCCTGTATGGGGCTCTCTGCGCTTCCTGGGCTTGGGGGGTTATTTCCTTTCCCATGTTAGGGAAGTTTTCGACTATAATCTCTTCAGATGTTTTCTCGGGTCCTTTCTCTCTCTCTTCTCCTCCTGGGACCCCTATAATGCGAATGTTGTTGCATTTAATGTTGTCCCAGAGGTCTCTTAGGCCGTCTTCATTTCTTTTCATTCTTTTTTGTTTATTCTGTTCCGCAGCAGTGACTTCCACCATTCTGTCTTCCAGGTCACTTATCCGTTCTTCTGCCTCAGTTATTCTGCTATTGTCCTTCTAGTGTAGTTTTCATTTCAGTTATTGTATTGGTCATCTCTGTTTCTTTGTTCTTTAATTCTTCTAGGTCTTTGTTAAACATTTCTTACATCTTCTCAATCTTTGCCTCCATTCTTTTCCGAGGTCCTGGATCATCTTCACTATCATTATTTGGAATTCTTTTTCTGGAAGATTGCCTGTCTCCACTTCATTTAGTTTTTTTCTGGGGTTTTATCTTGTTCCTTCATTTGGTACATAGCCCTCTGCCTTTTCATCTTGTCTCTCTTTCTGTGAATGTGGTTATTGTTCCACAGGCTGCAGGATTGTAGTTCTTCTTGCTTCTGCTCTCTGTCCTCTGGTGGATTCGGCTATCTAAGAGGCTTGTGCAAGTTTCCTGATGGGAGGGACTGGTGGTGGGTAGAGTTGGCTGTTGCTCTGGTGAGCAGAGCTCAGTAAAACTTTAATCTGCTTGTCTGCCAATGGGTGGAGCTGGGTTCCCTCCCTGTTGGTTGTTTGGTCTGAGGTGACCCAACACTGGAGCCTACCCGGGTTCTTTGGTGGGGCTAATGGCGGACTCTGGGAGGGGTTATGCCAAGGAGTTCTTCCCAGAACTTCTGCTGCCAGTGTCCTTGTCCTCACGGTGAGACACAGCCATCCCCCCCGTCTGCAGGAGACCCTCCGACACTAGCAGGTAGGTCTTGTTCTGTCTCCTATGGGTCACTGCTCCTTCCCCTGTGTCCCGATGTGCACACTACTTGGTGTGTGCCGTCCAAGAGTGGAGTCTCTGTTTCCCCCAGTCCTGTCGAATTCCTGCAATTAAATCCTGCTAGCCTTCAAAGTCTGATTCTCTAGGAATTCCTCCTTCTTTTTCCAGACCTCCAGGTTGGGAACCCTTGTGTGGGGCTGAGAACCTTCACTCCAGTGGGTGGACTTCTGTGGTATAAGTGTTCTCCAATTTGTGAGTCACCCACCCAGCAGTTATGGGATTTGATTTTTTTTGTGATTACACCCCTCCTACCATCTCATTGTGGCTTCTCCTTTGTCTTTGGATGTGGGGTATCTTTTTTGGTGCGTTCCAGTGTCTTCCTGTCGATTGTTCAGCAGTCAGTTGTGATTCCGGTGCTCTCGCAAGAAGGAGTCTGGTATTGTGTTTAAAATTTTGGTTTCCACATGTTCATTGCTAGTAAATGGAAATAGTATTGATTTTTCAGTGTTGATCTTGTATCTTGTGATTTTGCTGAACTTGCTTATTAGTTTTAGGAGGGGTTTTTGTTGTTGTTGTTGTAGATTCTTTGGGTTTTTCTATTAGATAATCATGTCATCTGCAAGTAAGAACAGTTTTATTTCTCCCTTCTAATCTGTATGGCTTTTATTTCCTTTTCTTTCTTTATTGCAGTGGCTGGAACTTTCAGTACTATGTTTAATAGGATGGGTGAGAGTTGACCTCCTTGCCTTCTCCCCAGACTTAGAGGAAATTATTCAGGCTTTCTCCATTAAGTAAGATGTTAACTGTAGGGTTTCTTTGTTGTTGTTTTGTTTTGTTTTAATTTATTTATTTAATTAATTTATTTTTGGCTGCATTGGGTAGGCTTTCTCTAGTTGCGGCGAGCGGGGGCTACTCTTTGTTGTGGTGCCCAGGCTTCTCATTGTCGTGGCTTCTCTCGTTGCGGGGCACGGGCTCTAGGCACAGGCTTCAGTAGTTGTGGCATGCCGGCTCAGTAGTTGTGGCTTGCAGGCTCTAGAGTGCATGCTCAGTAGTTGTGGCTCACGGGCTTAGCTGCTCCGTGGCATGTGGGATCTTCCCAGACCAGGGCTTGAACCCGTGTCCCCTGCATTGGCAGGCGGATTCTTAACCACTGCACCACCAGGGAAGCCCTGTTGTTTTGTTTTTTAATTAAGTTTAGGATGATCCCTTCTGTTTCTAGTTTATTTTTTTTTTGAGTTTTTAAATCATGAATGGTATTGAATTTCGTTTGACACGTAAATTATTATGATCTTGTGATTTTTCTTCTGTAGTCCATTAATATAGTGAATTACATTGATTGATTTTCGAATATTGAACCATCTTTTTTTTTTTAACATCTTTTTTGGAGTATAATTTCTTTATAGTGGTGTGTTAGTTTCTGCTTTATAACTTGAGCTTTGGTAATAGTGTGTAATTCTCTTTATGTATCACTGAGTTGTTTTTGCTTAAAATTTGTCAAAGATTTTTTTGCCTGTATTCATGAGATTTATTGGCCCATAAGTTTCTTTTTTTACTGACTTTGTCTAGTTTTGGTATCAGGGCAATACTACTATCATAAAATGAATTGGGGATTATTTCTTCCTCTTGTGTTTTATGGAAAATATTGCATAGAAATTGTGTAAATTCTTTAAATGTTTGGTAGAGTTTTACATTCAAACTTTCTCTGGGCCTGAATATTTCTTTTTCAGTAGTTTTTAAATCAAATTTTTTCATAGTTTTAGGGCTATTTAAATTATCTGTTTTATATTGGATAGTTCATATATTTTGAGGAATTGGTCCATTGCACCAAATTGTCAAATTTATGTGTGTAAGGTTGTTTGTGGTATGCCTTTATTATTCTTTTGATGTCTGCAGGATACATAGTGATATTCTGTTTCATTCTTGATGCTGGTAATTTGAGTCTTTTTTTTTCTTTGTAATTCTTGCTAATTGTAATCTTTTATCCAACTAGATTTACACATTTATTTTGCTTACTTAGCTCTGAATGTATTTGAGTTTTCACCCCCTAATTTATAATTTGTTTCATACAAAATATTCTTTTTGTCAGATTTTGATGTCAGAATGATGCTAGCTTTGAAAAATGAACTTAAAGCTTTTTATCTTGTGTTCTAGAACATATTTGAAAACTTGATTACAAATCTTTCCAGGCCTAGTACTTTTATTTAAGGTAATTCTTTTATACTTAAACATTTTTATTTTATGCTAATTTTGTAGATGTTTGGAAATGTATCTGTGCTGAAGTGTACAAAGTATTTGCCTTTAAAAATTTTAATATCATCTCTACCTATGGTTATAGCCCTGTTCTTGTATATAGTATTCTGTATTTGTAAATGATATATTGGTTCAGATGATGAGATCTGAGTTAAAAGAAAATCTTTGTTTGAATCTTGGCTCCACCACTTACAGCTCTGTGAATTTGAAATTATTCAGTTTATCAAGTTTTAGTTTCCTTTTCTTCAAGGGTTATGGAATATGAATGAAATATTACCTGTAAAATATGGTATAGTAAGACTTAAATTAGTGTTAGTTTTATTTTAATTTTTTTTTTAATTTTATTTTTTATTTTTGGCTGTCTTGGGTCTTCGTTGCTGCGCATGGGCTTCCTCTAGTTGTGGTGAGTGGGGGCTAGTCTTCGCTGTGGTGCACGGACTTCTCATTGTGGTGGCTTTTCTTGTTGCAAAGCACGGGCTCTAGGCGCACAGGCTTCAATAGTGGTGGCATGCAGGCTCTAGAGCACAGGCTCAGTAGTTGTGGAGCATGGGCTTAGTTGCTCCACGGCATGTGGGATCTTCCCGGACCAGGGCTCGAACCTGTGTCCCCTGCATTGCCAGGTGGATTCTTAACCACTGCGCCACCAGGGAAGCCCTATTTTAATTTTTGATTAGACTTGCTAAAGGTGTGTATATTTTATTTTAATTTTCCACCCCCACCAAATCTAAGAAAAAGTTCTTAGATTCTTTTACTGTTTTTATCTAATTTTAGTAATTGATGCTTTTATCTATTATTTCTTCCTACTGCTTTCTTTCTGGCTATTTTATGCCTTCTTTTCAAAACTTCTTCAATGGAATGCTTCATAATATTCATCCTCTTGCAATTAAAAATACAGCATTTAAGACTGAATTATGTTTTCACTAGCCTCCAAGTAATGAAGTTTTATTGTCAAGGTATTTGTGAAAATACAGGAGATGGGATATAAGAAATTTAAGATCAGTGACTCTTGTTTTCTTTGGGACTAGAAATCGAACATCGTTTTGAATCTGAGATAACCTAAGACCTTCACTGCTATTATGAAAATTTGCAGTGATAAGTTGGCAGCTTTGCGGTCTTACTCATTTTTTTTTTTAATTTTATTTATTCATTTATTTATTTATGGCTGTGTTGGGTCTTCGTTTCTGTGCGAGGGCTTTCTCCAGTTGCAGCAAGCGGGGACCACTCTTCATCGCGGTGCGCGGGCCTCTCACTATCGTGGCCTCTCTTGTTGCGGAGCACAGGCTCCAGATGCGCAGGCTCAGTAATTGTGGCTCACGGGCTTAGTTGCTCCGCGGCATGTGGGATCTTCCCAGACCAGGGCTCGAACCCGTGTCCCCTGCATTGGCAGGCAGATTCTCAACCACTGCGCCACCAGGGAAGCCCTGTCTTCCTCATTTTAAAGTGAGTGCTTTTGTGTTGTAATGTCTTACCTTTAATTTTGTTTTCTATTCATTTTTGGTAGATTCTCTTTGTCAAGCTAAGAAAGTTTCCCTCCATTCTGAATTTACTGAGTTTTTTCTTTTTTATGTTATAGACAGATGTTGAATTTTCTTAATGAATTTTTTACCTCTATTGAAATGATCCTGTGTTTTCTTTTTTACTTTGTTAGTGGGATGAATAATATCAGTTGATTTTCTAATATTACATCATGTTTGCATTTGGGGGATAAATCTAACTTTGTCTTGATATATTTCTCCAAGTCTTTCTGGATTTGGTTTTTGATAATCATTTTTTACATTTATGTTCATAAACATGGAGATCAAGCTATCACTGCAGTAATGCTACAGAACAATCCATTCTAAATCTCTTATAAAAATAAGCATTTATTTTCACATATCTGAAGGTCAGCCGGTTTCTTGCCTTTTTGGAGCTTGCATTCTAGTAGGGCAAGAACAATAATAAACAATTAACAAAATTAATAAATTATTTGGTACTTTTGAAAATAGATATGGAAAGTAGAGTAGGGAAAAGGAGAGGAAAGTTTGGTAATGGGTTGCATTTTTAAGTAGGATGGACAAAACAGTTCTCATTAAGAAGGTAACATTGAAGCAAAGACATGAAGGAGGTGAAAGAATTAGCTGTGTGACAGTTTGGGAAAATGCCATCCAAGCAGAGGGAACAACCAGGCAAAAACAACCTGGCTAATATTTGAGGAACATCATAGTGGCCTGTGTGGCTGGAGTAGAATGAGCTAGTTGGGAAGCGGTAGGAGATGAGATCAGAGGAGTAATAGAGAGCCAGATCAGGTAGGAGATGGAGAACCATGGGGACGTTTTGAGCAGAGGATAGCTAGTTCTGATTTACATTTTGAAGGGCTCATTCTGGATACTGTGGTGAGGATAGACTAAGAGGGACAGGATTGGAAGTAGGTAGTCCAGATAAGAGCTCTTGCAGAGCTGGAATGATTTATCAGGTATCACCATAATCTAGGTAAACTGCCCCTAAGGACTATCCATAATATTAGTTCTTTTTTAATTTGAAGCATTATAAACATTAAAAGATAGTGTTTTAAAGCCAACACCTATGTAACTACTACCCAGGAAAGAAGTAGAATGCTGCTATTCTTTAGAAGTTCCCATGCACCTTTCCTGATTTTATGTATATATAAAATTAATTTATAGGCATTCTTTATATATTTTAGGTATGAGCCTTTTCCCCCTTATATGTGTTACAAATGTATTATCCCATTCTTTGGCGTGCTTATTCATTTTATGGTATCTACTGATGACTAGAAATTCTAATTTTTAATGTAGTCATTTTCTTCTTTGTAGTTTGTTCTTGCTGTGTCTTGTTAATAAGAAATCCTTCTTTACCCTGGTAAAGTACAAAGACTTGTCTTCTAATTTTGAAGACAAGTCTTTGTACTTTAAAAACAAAATACAAAGCTTTTCACATTTGGATCTGTAATCCATGTGGAATTGGCTTGTATGTAAATTCATTTCTCCCTATTCCTGGTTTTCCCAGCACAGTATATTGAGAAGATGTTCTCTCTCCACTGCTCTGCAGCCATCTTAGTCATACATCAGAATCCATATATGCATACGTCTATTTCTGGCCTATCTATCCTGTACTATTGGTCTGTTGTCAATCCCTATGTCAGTATCACCTCATTTTAATTATTAAACTTTTAAAATAATTCTTGATGTCTGATAGAGCATCACCAGACAGGTTTTTATTCTGTGCCCATCAGGCAACTTTTTAATTACTGTTTCAGCTTTTCAGTTACCCTAATACCAGGATGATGGTTGTCCTGTTATTGTAAAAGAGTTTTCTCCAGTGTAAATTTAAAAAGTGGTTCATATATCCTCTCCCATTTGAATGTGGCTACTGTGCAGCAGAATCTGAAAGATGGATTGATCATTTCTATGCCAAAATTTATTTTTATTCCTCATATAGGTCTTCTAGGCCCTAATAAATACAAGTCTTGGACTTCTAAAAGTGAAGACAAGACGTTAGACAGTGATGAACTCGTCAAAGATAATGCTATTATGGAATGCTGCTTGCTGGCCAATCAGTTGCTGGCAAGTGCTTCTTAACTTGCTCCCTTTAATCCATTACATGGTATGCCTTAGTGGTGTTAGAATTTGTAAGTAAAATGTGAATTTTTTTGAGTGTAGATTATACATTTTTTATGAAACAGTTATTCCTCATTCCTAAAACAAATGCTTAATGAATGCCTACCATATTCTAGGTCCTGTGCTAGGCATTAGGAAGGGAAACAGTGATGTATTTTAATGTCCTTGTCTTTATGGAGCTATCTTTTGGCAGAGGTAGACAAATAAACTGGCAGTTACGATCCATTGTGATAAGTCCTATGAAAGAGGCATGTTCAGGCACCATGGGAGCATACATTTAGAGCCTCTTACTCATCTTTAAAGTCCTATTGGGTTTTCTGGAGAAGTCCACATCTGAGCAGGGTCGTGAAAGGTAAGAGATTTGAATTGGCAAGGTCAAGTGAAGAGAGAAGGGAGAAAGAAGGGCGGTTCAACCAAATATGTGGGAAAAACTGGAGTGAATAAAAGGGCTGGGGCATATTGGAAATATAACACTTATTATGAATAAGCAACTCTGTCTTAGAAATTACCGTTCCTGATTTATAGGGAGTAATTGGCAATTTATCTTGACAATTAGTAAAAGCTGTTTCTATTTCAGTGATTTGTAGGAGCTCTGATACCCCTCTTTTAAGTGTAAAAGGCTATTTGCATATAAAACGTGCAAAGGAATTACCCCCATCGCCTTGATCTTTTGATGTTTTCACTCTAAAAGATCTAGGGGAATGATGTAGTAAACCTCATTAATAATTGACTTAAGTCATCCATTTAACTAAAAGATAGTGATTTGTCCAAACGAATATTCTAATAAGTATCAAAGTTAATTGGAATCTAGTTCTCAGAAACTTTTTTTCCTTTAGGAATTTTTCACTGCTTTGAAACTAAAGGCTAAGTGGAAGAATATGTATGTTTTTATGTGTTGAGAGGAGTAAAAACATAGGAAATAGTTTTCAAGCAATTTAAAGAGGTTTGGCTGCCACACTTACTAAGACTGAAGGTGGGAGACTTAATAAAAGAGGAAAGAATGTGAGACAGGAGGAGTTGATTCCCTCTCTTTAACCTAATGGTCAGAATTGTAATAGACTCTGACCTGGCCTTTAGGTCTTTATTTGCACCAGCAAAGACTTTCCTTTCTAACATTTATTAAACATTGCCTGATCTTTACAAATATCACTTTTCTTTGTTAATACTTTTTTCTTAGTTTCATTTACAAGTGCTTTTTAAAAAATAATTTTTAAAAATTTATTTATTTTTATTTATTTATTATTTCTGGCTGTGTTAGGTCGTCGTTGCTGTGCGCAGGCTTTCTCTAGTTGCGGTGAGCAGGGGCTACTCTTCGTTGCGGTGCATGGGCTTCTCATTGCACTGGCTTCTCTTGTTGCAGAGCACGGGCTCTAGGTGCGCAGGCTTCAGTAGTTGTGGCAAATGGGCTCAGTAGTTGTGGCTCACAGGCTCTAGGGCACAGGCTCTATAGTTGTGGCGCACGGGCTTAGTTGCTCTGCGGCATGTGGGATCTTCCTGGACCAGGGCTTGAACCCGTGCCCCCTCATTGGCAGGCAGATCCTTAACCACTGCAACACCAGGGAAGTCCCCCATTCATCTATTGATGGATATTTAGATTGTTTCTAACAAATGCTTTTTCTGTTTATTTTCTTCTGCTGTTTTGACTTATTCCTTACTGTAAAATACTCTCCAAATCCATCCTTTACTCTTCTTTTACAACTTTTCTGAGTTTCTGGATCTACATTAGCATTTTTATACAATTATATTCAGTATGACAATTATCATCTAGCAACACTAATTTATAGCCCTGTTTTTGAAAGGTCTCAAAATTCCTTTATGAATATGAACTTTCTAAATATCTTCATCACACTAACTTTAGCCATTTGGGACTTGTTTAAAACAGGATCTTCTTAGCCTTTCTCTCAAGCAAATTGCTAAGCTCAATGCTCTAAATTTTATATTCCTCCAGCCTTTCTTGATAGCCTGTTTTAGTTCTTAATCCTCACAGTTAAATAGTTATTTCTCCAGTCAAGTTTTTGAGTATCATTACACATCATTTTCTATATTTTCTAATCTTAGAGTTCTGTATTATGTGGTCTAACTGATCTGTATATACTAAAACCTTCAACACCTTTTGTCATTTCTTCCACAGTGCAAAGTAACTTCACCTTTGGCATAAGGACTTTTAATAGATATTTAGTGAATTTAATTATTTCTCTATGAACCTTTTTATTGTTCTCGGTTTTATTTTGAAATTGGAGACCATACTGCTTTAATAAGAATCTGATGGCATAACAGAAGACTTAGTTTTCACTTGTTAGAAACTTTACACTGCTGATTTCTATCTTACTTGTATTATACCGTTATTTTACATTTTTTCCTAGCACATTTTAAGCCAACATTTTCATTAACCTTTATCAGTGTTTGGCTCCTGGTGGGATAGTAACTTGCCATTATCTGTACTGAACTTTATTTTGTTTTGATGTCTTATTTCTTTAATATATTGAGGTTCCTCATGTATCTTTCTTTTAATGAATTAGCCACCATGCCCAACCTAATGTTCCTAGCATCTTGTACAAAATTAATGACGATATTCTCAGTTCCTTCGTTCAGGTTATTGGTAAAGGTATTAAGTTACAGTTTTATAGAGTGATTCTTTTTAAGCTGATTATGAATCATTGAGTTTTAGATGTACTCTTACATCCTTTTGTGTAGATTCGTTCTTTCTCTCTCTATCCATATCCATTTCTCAACCCTCAGTCATGGCCACAGCTATTTGCTATTCCCGACTTTAGTTTGCTGGGCCAGAAAAAGAGAATATTCAGTTAGGGAGGGAGTGACTTATATGGCCTCTTTGACATTAGACCTAGTCACCAGTTAGGACAATTATGATCAACTAGAGAGGTTGGCACAAGGCAAAACTGGCTCTAATATCAGTACTTGCCTGAGAGATAGCCTAAGTGGTATGGCCTGCCATGAAGCCTAGTGACTTACTTGTTGGAGTTTCAGACCTTCATCTAGAATCTAGATCCTGTCTGTAAGTTTGTAGATTAAATTGAAATTTAATTTTAGAGAAAATTTTGAGTTTTTCCCAAGAAAACTAGACATCATATGTGTTTTCCTTGTTTACATAACTAGTCATTCTTTCACAGAAAGGAATTAACAAGTTATCCTGACATATTTCACTGAGACATAAAGATTGTTCCTTGGTGTCACATGTCTTTCTAGATAATTGAAACTTGGTATTTTGATAACTTGTACTAATAATTTCTCGTGTATCTGCCATGGTTGTCCTTAAAAAATAATAGCATTTGGCATTTAACCCACAGACTATATTTCATTTACTTGAATATCAGTTGATATTCATAGAAGAAAGATCACTTGTCAAAGCATGTGAATGGATTGCCAGCTTTTATATGCATTCACAAAATCTGTAAGTAATTTATATTTTGTTAGATGAGTGTGATATCATGCCATGGATTGGACGTTCTCTGTCATTGGAAATAGAAGCATTAATGGAGAAAGTATAGGAAAAGTATTTAAAAATTAATATAGGTGTTTATATATTTACCAGTTTATATATTTGAGACAGCATAAGAGGTAGGCTCCAAGAAGTACCTCTTACTTCTAGCCTGTTGAGGCACCTAACATGTCAGATATCACCATTTTCACTTGGATTACTGAAATTACAAAATGTCTTTTACTAGTCCACTCCCATCTTTATTTCTACACCAGAATGAACTTATCACTTCCATGCTTAAAATACTTTATAGAGCCCCTGTTGCTTTCAGGATAAAGTTCAAACTCCTCAACAATCTTTACAAGGTCTTTCATGATTTTGCCCTTGCTTACTATCCAGCTTCATCTCTTAGTACTTTACACTTTTTATTCTATTCTCTTAATATGTCATTATCTCTTTCCTGTGGGCTTTTTTTTTTTTAATACTATAAATACTATTTTTTCTCTTTGCTTTGTTTCTTCTTTCTTACTCTAGAATCTTCATATTTCAGTTTAGGAGTCAGTTCCTTCGGTAAGTCTCTATCTCCCAAGTCAAGGTTAGGTGCCCCTGTAGTACTTTATTAAGCCTCTGGGTTCAGGGACCACATTTGTCTTATTCAGGCTTTCATTTCTATTTCTTAGTATTTATTGAATAAATTAAGGTACAATTTAGTACTTCTCAGGCATTTACACTGACAGAAAAAAGAACATTTGCCTCCTATGGGTACATAAAGATACCCACTAAAAGCATTAAAGTTTCATCATTTTGAATTTTATTTTTTAAATTTCCACAAATTTTATTATTTAGTTTTGTTTTTTGTTCATTTAAAATATGAAAAAGTTTACTTACTAGCTAAATTACTTAAAATCTCCCTAAATCTCTAACTAAAATAGACATTACTGAAAGATGTGTCATGGTACACCACCAGATTTTATTCCTCTTAGTTTCATCATTCCATTGCTTATCTCTTCTCTTTTTGATTGACATATTCTTTCTTCAGCTGTGTGATTAATGCTGATTTTGTTACAGGTGATTTGGTTAACTTACAGAACCACTCTTTATTTTTAAAACATTTTTAATTAGTCCCTATTTTAATATTTAAAAATCGTATTCACAGCCTCTAAGTACCAAGAGTCAAACTGCTTCCTATTTGATTCTGCTCCAACACTACCTTGCTTGTTCAATAATGCTAACTGCAGCTGAAATCAGAGGGGAGGTATTAGAGCTGTTTGCAAAGCTCTCAGAGTAATTTTTCTTTAAAATGTCAAATATTTTAGCTTTCATTATATCTGGTATGTTATATCAACAAAAAAGGTAGAAAGGCATAACTTTGCAAATGGAGCTCCACATTTTTATTCAATATGTGTTGGGAATTCAGGTAAATAGTCCTTAAATTTCAAATTGCTATATTGAAGTAGGAATGCAATATGATGTTGAGCTTTTATCACCACTAAATAAAGTGTGCTGGACCTGTTTAGTGGTAAGAAGAAAACATGATATGCTGTTAAGGTAGATGCACTTTTGATTGCACACATACATATTCAGACACGGTAAATCCATATGCCTTATTTTCAGCAAAGGTTGTGTCTTCCCAAAATGGATCAAGTTTAGTGCTAAAGAAAGATTTTTTTTTTTAGGGTGAGCAAAGGATGTTTTAATCACTTCGGGAAGAGAAGTAGAGTGATGTCAGCAAGATAACAGATTAGGCGGTCCCAACACTTGTTCCCCCACAAAAACATGAATAATCAACTAACTACCAATGAAAATAGCTCTAGGACAGCTCTGGAGTACAGTGAAGCAACTGGAGCTATCCAGTGGAACTTAAAAACTGAGAATAGTTGCATAGAAAAGTATAAGAAGCATTTTACCTGAATCACTCTATCTCCAAGTCCACTACAGCTTGACACCAAGAAAGATACCATTGGCGTGACCTCCCCTCATGGGGGAAGACAAGCAGCAAGACTCTTCCAGCTGTTGCCACTGCCATTGAGGAGCCTAGTGGCCCTTACCACTGCTGTGGACACCTGCAGCTTTCACCCACTGAGGACCTCCACAATCTTTGTCAAAACTGACCTCAGCTGATGGAGCTGCCTGGAATCCACCCCATTGAGTCTCCTTGGAGTAACCACCACTGTGTCTCCTTCACCCCACTGCCCAGGAGTAGAGTTGCTGCAACACCTGTATGGGGGCTAGAGGCACCTTTTTGCTCCTCCCCACTCCCAGGCTGAAGCTACCATATCCTCCCTCCACGCCTCCCCAGCCTGGTGCCACTGTCTCCATGCCTCAGATCCTGGCTCACAGTTTTTTCACATGCACTGGAACACTACCAATTGAGATTTATCCCTGGCATGCAGGGGTGATTTAACATACACAAATCAATCAATTTACTACAACACATTAACAAAATGGAAGGAAAGAACCACGTGATGATCTCAATAAATGCAGAAAAAGCATTTAACAAACTCAATATCCATTCATAATTAAAACTCTCAACAAAATTAGTATAGAGGATACTTATTTCAATGTGATAAAGGCCATATATGAAAAGCCCACTTACTATGATAAGTGGGGGGAAAAAAATGAAAACTTTCCTTCTAAGATCTGGTGCAGGGTACAAGGGAAGAATTCCCAGTCTACCACTTCTTTTCAACATAGTAGTGGAAGCCCCAGCCATAGCAGTTAGATAAGAAAAAGAAATAAAAGGCATTCAAATTTGAAAGGAAGAAGTAAAATTATGTTTGTAGATGACATTATCATGATCATATACATAGAAAACCCTAAAGACAATCCTATTCACAATAGCAACAAAAATAATTAAAAACTTAGAAATAAAAGCCAAAGAGATGAAACACTTGTACACTGAAAATCGAACATTGATGATGGAAATTGAAGAAGACACAGATAAATGGAAAGATGTCTTGTGTTCATGGATTAGAAAAATTAATATTGTTAAAATGCCCACATTACCCAAAGTGAACTACAGGTTCAGTGCAATCCTTATCATGATCCCAATGGCATTCTTTACAGAAGTAGAAAAAACAGTCCTAAAATTTGTATGGAATCACAAAAAAACCTCAAATAGCTAAAGCAATTTTGAGTTAGAAGAACAAAGCTGGAAACATCACACTTCCTGATTTCAAAATATATTACAAAGCTACAGTAGTCAAAAAGCTATGGTACTAGCATAAAATAAGACATATAGACCAGTGGGAAGAACAGAGAACCCAGAAATAAATTCATGCATCTACAATTCTTCCATGAGGGTGCTGAGATCACACAAAGGTGAAGGATAATCTCTTCAGTAATGGTGTTAGGAAAACTGCATATCCATATGCAGAAGAATGAAATTAGGTTCTTATCTCACACCATATGCAAAAAATCAACTTAAAATGGATTAAACACTTAAATGTAGGACTTGAAACAATAAAACTACTAGAAGAAAACATAGGGAAAAAGCTTCTTGACATTGGTCGGGGAAAGGATCTTTTGGATATGACACCAAAAGCACAAGCAGTGAAAACAAAAGTAGACCAGTGGGACTGCATCATGTTTAAAAACTTCTGCATGGCAAGGAAACCATCAACAAAGTGAAAAGGCTTCCTATGGAGTGGGAGAAAATATTTGCAAACAATGTATCTGATAAAGAGTTAATAACTAATATAATACTGTAGATCAACTATAGTTCAAGTAAAAGATAAAATGAAGTATATAAGGTACTTATACAACTCAATAGCAAAAAAAAAAAGAAAAAAGAAATGACAAACAAAAGAAAACAAAGCAAATAACCTGCTTCAAAAATGTTCAAAAGAAAACATACAAATGACCAACAGGTATATATGTAAAGATGCTCAACTTCATTAATGCAAATGAAAACAACGAGATGTCAGTTCACACATATTAGAATGACCTTTATCAGAAAGGCAAAATATAACAAGTATTGAAGAGGATGTGGAGAAAAGGGAACTCTTGCACACTGTTGGTGGGAATGTAAATTGGTACCGACATTATGGAAGAGTGAAAGTTCCTCAAAAAGTAAAAATACAACTACCATATGATCCACCATTTCTGGGTATATATACAAAACAAGTGAAACCAAAATCTCTAAGAGGCATCTGCACTTCCATGTTCATTTCAGCCATTATTTACAACAGCCAAGATATAGAAACAACCTAAATGTCCATCAGTGGATGAATGGATAAATAAAATATATATATGTACAATGAGATATTTTTCACCCTTAACAAAGAAAGAAACCTGCCATTTGTGACAATACGGATGAACCTGGAGGACATTATTATGCTAAGTAAAATAAGCCAGATGCAGAAGGACAAATACTGCATGACCTCACTTAAATGTGCAGTCTAAAACAGTTAAACTCACAGAGTACAATGGTGGTTGCCAGGGCTGGGGGGAGGAGGAAATGGGAAGATGTTGGTGGAGGGGGGTACAAAGTTTCATTTATACAAGATGAATCAGTTCTAGAGATCTAATGTTCAACAACGTGACTAAAATTAATGATGTTGTATTGTATACCTGACATTTGCTAAGAGAATAATTCATAAGTGTTCTCACTACACACACCCACAAAAATGATATAACTATGTGAGGTGATGGATATATTAATTAGCTTGATCGTGGTGATTATTTCACAATTGTACCTTAAATATACAGTTTTCAGTTGTCAACTATGCCTCAGTAAAGTTGGAAAAGATACATAAAGCCAAAAAAATTTTTAAAGAAGAGAACTAGTTGACATAATATTAAAATATAGGAGGAAGGTCTTAGGTTTGAAAGAAACTTGTTTGTATTTATCAGAATTTAATGGTTCAGAATTAAAGTCTGAAATAAGCATATCTGAAACTGTTTGACATCACAAATTGGCTTTAACTAGAAGATTCTCCTGCAGTTGGTGTTGAATTTTCAAAATTTTACTAATGAGGATCTTACTGAAAGGGAAGGGCAAATAATCATTGGAAAAGTGAAGTAAAGGAAGAAGTGGCCTCATCTTTTGCCCATACCATTTGACATTCAGATAATTTTGGAGAAATTCATATACATTGAATAGACAAAAAATTTGAAGCAGGGAACCCTAATTTGGTGTTTAAAAGAATGACTATGCTTTGCTATTGGGTGATTCACCAGGAAAAATGTTTTTCTTAGTCTAAACTTCATTGGAATTATGATTTTGAAGCCTCAATCAAGACTGCCCTTGAAGACAAATCTCTCCCAGAGACAGAGCTTTATTAATTATTAATTAATAAGTATTTGCTTTAAATATATTATCATAAGTGTAGTAAGTATATTATTATCAAGTCTAAGTCTTAAGTGTAAGGTTTAAATATATATTTGGTGTTTCATACTTAATAAATGTTTGAGGTTTTTTTTCAATTGTTTTCAAGATTTAATATTTTCTGCTGCTGTTACGATATTTGAATGAAATTTCAATTTACTATATGTTACTTATAGGAAACATAGGTTTAATTTATTGATGGTTTGACGTTTGAAACAAGTTGGGTAGCATCTATTTTATCAACCTTGTCAGGTAACTGTCTCCCAGGGGGGAGTTTTGTTTCTAAGATCTTAGTCAGTGTCCCACGTCACTGCCATCTGTGCCTCCCCCCCTCCCCCCACGTTGTCCCTTTAAATTACTCAGCAGTGAATTATATCACTTATGAGTAAACATTTTTTTACTGATTGTTTTTTAATAAAATCTAGTATAATATTGATAGATATATATTATTCCTTTCTTTGATTTATATGTCATTCTTCCAGTTTTGCATCATTTATAATATAAAAATTTCACAGAAGTTTTCATTTGTGGAAGTAACTGAGATGTTACAAAAGGAAATTTAAACAAAACATATCAAATTAATCTTTTATATTCCCACATTGTTTCTTGGAATCTCTGATAAATTCTCTATTTTATGTCCAAACCAGAGCAAAATAAATTGTAGATTTTTTCTGATTAAAATATGTGAAAAATATTTAAGGCTTATTAAATAGGAAGCAAGTATTTCTTTTAAAATGAAAGTTGACTTTTATAGTTCCCATTTTGTTCAAGAGATAGAATTGCATCTATTAAATGAATTATTAAAGTCTCCATGACTTTAGAGGACTAGTGTTTCCTGCCCAGTAGAACAAATCAGCAATACAGACCTTATAATGCAAACTGTAAGTTGTTTCTTTTTATCCTTCTTTTTTAAAGAATTATAAGAATCATAGGTACTTCTTGTTTAATTTTGCATTTAAAATATAATGGATAAAATAGTTTTATAATATTTATTTTGTAATTTATAGTTAATTTGTTTTGACACAAATTTTATTTAGAGAAGAATATTATTATATAAGTTTATATTGAAAATATGTTGTTGGCCTAATAAATAAATACCTCCCTTATAATTATATTTCTGTCTATCTTTGTGTTTTTCTCATTAACTTTACATAGAAAATGTTCTTTTGTGACAACAGAAAGTAGAATTTAAGTGAATTCTACAATACTTTCAAAGTCAAAATAGATTTGATATTGCTTTTACTTTATAAGATTGTAATTTTTTTGTTTCCATGACCATTTTATCTATAGAAATTAAAATGAATTTTACTGTTATTATTGAAGCTTGAATTTTGACAAAAAGTGTTATTTTTTAGTTTATCTTTTATAAATATATATATTCATTCCTAAATATATAGTATAGATAACTACTAAAGCCAGTTCCATCTACATAGCATAAATAATTATTAATCTTGGACAAGCTGAACTGTATTTTCTGGTGAAATATTATATCTTGTATGCTTCTTGACTTTTCAGTGTAGTCTTTAGATACTTCATATAGAGAGTCGTATAGTTCACAGACACCTTCCTTATATTTTTATTGAGCATTACTAATATATATCAAGCTTATTGTTCTATAGAATACTTTTTTGTTTTTAAATTTTTATTTTATTAGCTTTTCAAACATGGCATATAATAATAAGGATATACTATTTATTTTGGCTTCTAAGCTGAGTTCTAAAGTTAATTTTAGGATATTTTGAAAAGTATCTTGAATAGAAAATATTATGATTCCAGTTTTATGATTTATATATTTATTTTGAGAAAGCTGAAATCAGTTGCTGTATTTCAATGTATATAAAAAGCTAAACCATGAAATGTTTTCTCATAATATATGTCCTAAGCTATATTATTTGATTGCATGGCTTTCCCTTGTTTTTTATGCTGCAGGTAGACATATAAGAAAGCAGTAGTGTTACTTGGTGTTTAAGACCATGGACTCTGGAGTCAAAATGTCTGGATTTAAATCCAGGTTCTGCCATTTCCTAGATTTGTGACTTTGGACAAATTTATTACTCTCTGGCCCTCAGTTTACTCATCTAAAGACTAAGATAATATATAGTATTTACCTATCACAGAATTGTTTTGAGCATTACATTTTAAAATGAAAGAGATTATAATAGTGCCTGGCAAAGAGGAAGCAGTAAGGATTAGTGTTTAACATTTTGGGAGCAGGAATCAGCGTGCCTGTATTCATATCAAGATTTTGTCACTGAATAATAATTTTAAGATCTCAAAAATTCTACGTATTCTTATCGAGCCTCAGTACCCATATCTGAAAAATTAGGTTGTAGTGAGGATTCAGTTAGATAATGCTTGTAATGCACTTTCTAAAACAGCCCCTAGCAAATATTAAGCACTCTTTAAATGTTTGATATTGTTAATTTTGTTATTTATTGGTCTTGGTTTTATTGTTTACCACATTAAAATTTTAAAAATTTGGATATGAGAAAACAATACATCAGTGAATTTTGACTTTTTAACTAACTCTAAATTTGATTCAGCAAATTTAGTTCTTCAAATCTGTAATATTAAGCTAAACAGTTTAACTGTGCGCTGTTAGAGATTTTGGAGGTTCTCCTTAAGAGGTAATATACATTTTTTTTTTTTTTTTTTTTTTTTTTTGACCACAACAAAAGCAACAATGATTGCAATTACCAAACATGAAACACACTTATACTATGTCATAACATTGACATTCAGTCCAGTAATCCTCCACTGTGACAGCTCCTTTACTTTGCAGTGAAAATTGATTTGTATATTCTTTTCCTCTGAGTCCTTGTGGGATTTTTTTTTTTTTTTTTTAATTCAGACAGAAAGTCACAAAAATTATACTCATCCTCATCAGTTCACTCAGTCGCATGTAATTAATTTCTTTTTTTTCATCTTGATCTTTTGTTAGCACTTTTATGAGTTCATCAGTTTTTCATTAGAGTTCTGAAAATGCTTATTCATTCAGTTCAGCAGTACAGTCAGTTACCAGAAACCTGTACTTGTCAGAGTCTTTTCCATGAATTTCTTGAAGATGAAACTCTTTTATAGGAACATATTTGCAAAATCATCAGAGTACACCCAGAACTGTCTGTAAATGACAAAAGACTTAAAAATGACCATGGTTAAAGATTTGATGAAAGTTCATAATCATGCAGTTGACAAGATAATTAGTTATTTCTGAGATATACATTTTAAAGTAATAACTAGGATTATTACTTATAACATTATACCAGAACATATAAGATTTTTAGACGTTTCCTGTAATGTCTGAAACATTTATATTAACATATTTCCATACATATTTCCATACAAATACAAATATAAGATTTTTAGAAATTTCATGTAATGTCTGAAACATTTATATTAACATATTTCCATACATATTTCCATACAAATACAAATATAAGATTTTTAGAAATTTCATGTAATGTCTGAAACATTTATATTAACATATTTCCATACATATTTCCATACAAATACAAATATAAGATTTTTAGAAATTTCATGTAATGTCTGAAACATTTATATTAACATATTTCCATACATATTTCCATACAAATACAAATATAAGATTTTTAGACATTTCATGTAATGTCTGAAACATTTATATTAACATATTTCCATACATATTTCCATACAAATACAAATATAAGATTTTTAGAAATTTCATGTAATGTCTGAAACATTTATATTAACATATTTCCATACATATTTCCATACAAATACAAATATAAGATTTTTAGAAATTTCATGTAATGTCTGAAACATTTATATTAACATATTTCCATACATATTTCCATACAAATACAAATATAAGATTTTTAGAAATTTCATGTAATGTCTGAAACATTTATATTAACATATTTCCATACATATTTCCATACAAATACAAATATAAGATTTTTAGAAATTTCATGTAATGTCTGAAACATTTATATTAACATATTTCCATACATATTTCCATACAAATACAAATATAAGATTTTTAGAAATTTCATGTAATGTCTGAAACATTTATATTAACATATTTCCATACAAATAACCCAATGAAAGTTTAGTATTAGTTGTTTTGTTTGTTTTTTTATACTGCAGGTTCTTATTAGGCATCAGTTTTATACACATCAGTGTATACATGTCAATCCCAATCGCCCAATTCAGCACATCACCATCCCCACCTCATCGCAGTTTTCCCCCCTTGGTGTCCATATGTCCATTCTCTACATCTGTGTCTCAACTACTGCCCTGCAAATTGGCTCATCTGTACCATTTTTCTACGTTCCACATACATGCATTAACATACGATATTTGTTTTTCTCTTTCTGACTTACTTCACTCTGTATGACAGTCTCTAGATCCATCCACTTCTCAACAAATGACTCAATTTCGTTCCTTTTTATGGCTGAATAATATTCCATCGTATATATGTACCACAACTTCTTTATCCATTCGTCTGTTGATGGGCATTTAGGTTGCTTCCATGACCTGGCTATTGTAAATAGTGCTGCAATGAACATTCGGGTGCACGTGTCTTTTTGAATTACGGTTTTCTCTGGGTATATGCCCAGTAGTGGGATTGCTGGGTCATATGGTAATTCTATTTTTAGTTTTTTAAGGAACCTCCATATTGTTCTCCATAGTGGCTGTATCAATTTACATTCCCACCAACAGTGCAAGAGGGTTCCCTTTTCTCCACACCCTCTCCAGCATTTGTTGTTTGTAGATTTTCTGATGATGCCCATTCTAACAGGAGTGAGGTGATACCTCATTGTAGTTTTGATTTGCATTTCTCTAATAATTAGTGATGTTGAGCATCTTTTCATGTGCTTCGTGGCCGTCTGTATGTCTTCTTTGGAGAAATGTCTATTTAGGTCTTCTGCCCATTTTTGGATTGGGGTGTTTGTTTCTTTGATATTGAGCTGAATGAGCTGTTTATATATTTTGGAGATTAATCCTTTGTCCGTTGATTCATTTGCAAATATTTTCTCCCATTCTGAGGGTTGTCTTTTCGTCTTGTTTATGGTTTCCTTTGCTGTGCAAAAGCTTTGAAGTTTCATTAGGTCCCACTTGTTTATTTTTGTTTTTATTTCCATTACTCTAGGAGGTGGATCGAAAAAGATCTTGCTGTGATTTATGTCAAAGAGTGTTCTTCCTATGTTTTCCTCTAAGAGTTTTATAGTGTCCAGTCTTATATTTAGGTCTCTAATCCATTTTGAGTTTAGTTTTGTGTATGGTGTTAGGGAGTATTCTAATTTCATTCTTTTACATGTGGCTGTCCAGTTTTCCCAGCACCACTTATTGAAGAGACTGTCTTTTCTCCATTGTATATCTTTGCCTCCTTTGTCATAGATTAGTTGACCATAGGTGCGTGGGTTAATCTCTGGGCTTTCTATCTTGTTCCATTGATCTATGTTTCTGTTTTTGTGCCAGTACCATATTGTCTTGATTACTGTAGCTTTGTAGTATAGTCTGAAGTCAGGGAGTCTGATTCCTCCAGCTCCATTTTTTTGCCTCAAGACTGCTTTGGCTATTCGGGGTCTTTTGTGTCTCCATACAAATTTTAAGATGATTTGTTCTAGCTCCGTAAAAAATGCCATTGGTAATTTGATAGGGATTGCATTGAATCTGTAGATTGCTTTGGGTAGTATACTCATTTTCACAATGTTGATTCTTCCAATCCAAGAACATGGTATATCTCTCCATCTGTTGGTATCATCTTTAATTTCTTTCATCAGTGTCTTATAGTTTTCTGCATACAGGTCTTTTGTCTCCCTAGGTAGGTTTATTCCTAGGTATTTTATTCTTTTTGTTGCAATGGTAAATGGGAGTGTTTCCATAATTTCTCTTTCAGATTTTTCATCATTAGTGTATAGGAATGCAAGAGATTTCTGTGCATTAATTTTGTAACCTGCAACTTTACCATATTCATTAATTAGCTCTAGCAGTTTTCTGGTGGCAGTTTTAGGATTCTCTATGTATAGTATCATGTCATCCGCAAACAGTGACAGTTTTACTTCTTCTTTTCCAATTTGTATTCCTTTTATTTCTTTTTCTTCTCTGATTGCCGTGGCTAGGACTTCCAGAACTATGTTGAATAATAGTGGTGAGAGTGGACATCCTTGTCTCGTTCCTGATCTTAGAGGAAATGCTTTCAGTTTTTCACCATTGAGAATGATGTTTGCTGTGGGTTTGTCATATATGGCCTTTATTATGTTGAGGTAGGTTCCCTCTATGCCCACTTTCTGGAGAGTTTTTATCAGAAATGGGTGTTGAATTTTGTCAAAAGCTTTTTCTGCATCTATTGAGATGATCATATGGTTTTTATTCTTCAATTTGTTAATATGGTGTATCACATTGATTGATTTGCGTATATTGAAGAATCCTTGCATCCCTGGGATAAATCCCACTTGATCGTGGTGTATGATCCTTTTAATGTGTTGTTGGATTCTGTTTGCTAGTATTTTGTTGAGGATTTTTGCATCTATATTCATCAGTGATATTGGTCTGTAATTTTCTTTTTTTGTAGTGTCTTTGTCTGGTTTTGGTATCAGGGTGATGGTGGCCTCATAGAATGAGTTTGGGAGAGTTCCTTCCTCTGCAATTTTTTGGAAGAGTTTGAGAAGGATGGGTGTTAGCTCTTCTCTAAATGTTTGATAGAATTCACCTGTGAAGCCATCTGGTCCTGGACTTTTGTTTGTTGGAAGATTTTTAATCACAGTTTCAATTTCATTACTTGTGATTGGTCTGTTGATATTTTCTGTTTCTTCCTGGTTCAGTCTTGGAAGGTTATACCTTTCTAAGAATTTGTCCATTTCTTCCAGGTTGTCCATTTTATTGGCATAAAGTTGCTTGTAGTAGTCTCTTAGGATGTTTTGTATTTCTGCGGTGTCTGTTGTAACTTCTCCTTTTTCATTTCTGATTTTATTGATTTGAGTCCTCTCCCTCTTTTTCTTGATGAGTCTGGCTAATGGCTTATCAATTTTGTTTATCTTCTCAAAGAACCAACTTTTCGTTTTATTGATCTTTGCTATTGTTTTCTTTGTTTCTATTTCATTTATTTCTGCTCTGATCTTTATGATTTCTTTCCTTCTGCTAACTTTGGGTTTTGTTTGTTCTTCTTTCTCTAGTTTCTTTAGGTGTAAAGTTAGATTGTTTACTTGAGATTTTTCTTGTTTCTTTAGGTAGGCTTGTATAGCTATAAACTTCCCTCTTAGAACCGCTTTTGCTGCATCCCATAGGTTTTGGGTCGTCGTGTTTTCATTGTCATTTGTCTCTAGGTATTTTTTTATTTCCTGTTTGATTTCTTCAGTGATCTCTTGGTTATTTAGTAACGTATTGTTTAGCCTCCATGTGTTTGTCTTTTTTACGTTTTTTTCCCTGTAATTCATTTCTAATCTCATAGCGTTGTGGTCAGAAAAGATGCTTGATATGATTTCAATTTTCTTAAATTTACTGAGGCTTGATTTGTGACCCAAGATGTGATCTATCCTGGAGAATGTTCCGTGTGCACTTGAGAAGAACGTGTAATCTGCCGTTTTTGGATGGAATGTCCTATATATATCAATTAAATCTATCTGGTCTATTGTGTCATTTAAAGCTTCTGTTTCCTTATTTATTTTCATTTTGGATGATCTGTCCATTGGTGTAAGTGAGGTGTTAAAGTCCCCCACTATTATTGTGTTACTGTCGATTTCCTCTTTTATAGCTGTTAGCAGTTGCCTTATGTATTGAGGTGCTCCTATGTTGGGTGCATATATATTTATAATTGTTATATCTTCTTCTTGGATTGATCCCTGGATCATTATGTAGTGTCCTTCCTTGTCTCTTGTAACATTCTTTATTTTAAAGTCTATTTTATCTGATATGAGTATAGCTACTCCAGCTTTCTTTTGATTTCCATTTGCATGGAATATCTTTTTCCATCCCCTCACTTTCAGTCTGTATGTGTCCCTAGGTCTGAAGTGGGTCTCTTGTAGACAGCATATATATGGGTCTTGTTTTTGTATCCATTCAGCCAGTCTATGTCTTTTGGTTGGGGCATTTAATCCATTCACGTTTAAGGTAATTATCGATATGTATGTTCCTATGACCATTTTCTTAATTGTTTTGGGTTTGTTTTTGTAGGTCCTTTTCTTCTCTTGTGTTTCCCACTTAGAGAAGTTCCTTTAGCATTTGTTGTAGAGCTGGTTTGGTGGTGCTGAATTCTCTTAGCTTTTGCTTGTCTGTAAAGCTTTTGATTTCTCCATCAAATCTAAATGAGATCCTTGCTGGGTAGAGTAATCTTGGTTGTAGGTTCTTCCCTTTCATCACTTTAAGTATTTCATGCCACTCCCTTCTGGCTTGCAGAGTTTCTGCTGAGAAATCAGCTGTTAACCTTATGGGGGTTCCCTTGTATGTTATTTGTCGTTTTTCCCTTGCTGCTTTCAATAATTTTTCTTTGTCTTTAATTTTTGCCACTTTGATTACTATGTGTCTCGGCGTGTTTCTCCTTGGGTTTATTCTGTATGGGACTCTCTGCGCTTCCTGGACTTGGGTGGCTATTTCCTTTCCCATGTTAGGGAAGTTTTCGATTATAATCTCTTCAAATATTTTCTCTGGTCCTTTCTCTCTCTCTTCTCCTTCTGGGACCCCTATAATGCGAATGTTGTTGCGTTTAATGTTGTCCCAGAGGTCTCTTAGGCTGTCTTCATTTCTTTTTATTCTTTTTTCTTTAGTCTGTTCCGCAGCAGTGAATTCCACCATTCTGTCTTCCAGGTCACTTATCCGTTCTTCTGCCTCAGTTATTCTGCTATTGATTCCTTCTAGTGTAGTTTTCATTTCAGTTATTGTATTGGTCATCTCTGTTTGTTTGTTCTTTAATTCTTCTAGGTCTTTGTTAATCATTTCTTGCATCTTCTCAATCTTTGCCTCCATTCTTATTCCGAGGTCCTGGATCATCTTCACTATCATTATTCTGAATTCTTTTTCTGGAAGGTTGCCTATCTCCACTTCATTTAGTTGTTTTTCTGGGGTTTTTTCTTGTTCCTTCATCTGGTACATAGCCCTCTGCCTTTTCATCTTCTCTGTCTTTCTGTAACTGTGGTTTTTGGTCCACAGGCTGCAGGATTGTAGTTTTTCTTGCTTCTGTTGTCTGCCCTCTGGTGGTTGAGGCTATCTAAGAGGCTTGATGGGAGGCTCTGGTGGTGGGTAGAGCTGACTGTTGCTGTGGCGGTCAGAGCTCAGTAAAACCTTAATCCACTTGACTGTTGATGGGTGGGGCTGGGTTCCCTCCCTGTTGCTGTGGCGATCAGAGCCCAGTAAAACCTTAATCCACTTGACTGTTGATGGGTGGGGCTGGGTTCCCTCCCTGTTGGTTGTTTTGCCTGAGGCAACCCAACACTGGAGCCTACCCGTGCTCTTTGGTGGGGTTAATGGCAGACTCTGGGAGGGCTCACGCCAAGGAGAACTTCCCAGGACCTCTGCTGCCAGTGTCCTTATCCCCACGGTGAAACAGAGCCACCACTTGCCTCTGCAGGAGACCCCCCCAACACCAGCAGGTACGTCTGGTTCAGTCTCCCCCAGGGTCACTGCTCCTTCCCCTGGGTCCCGATGCACACATTACTTTGTGTGTGCCCTCCAAGAGTGGGGTCTCTGTTTCCCCCAGTCCTGTCACAGTCCTGCAATCAATTCCCACTAGACTTCAAAGTCTGATTCTCTAGGAATTCCTCCTCCCGTTGCCGGACCCCCAGGTTGGGAAGCCTGACGTGGGGCTCAGAACCTTCACTCCAGTGGGTGGACTTCTGTGGTATAAGTGTTCGCCAGTCTGTGAGTCACCCACCCAGCAGTTATGGGATTTGATTTTACTCTGATTGCGCCCTTCCTACCGTCTCACTGTGGCTTCTCCTCTGTCCTTGGACATGGGGTATCCTCCTTGGTGAAGTCCAGGGTCTTCCTGTCAATGATTGTCCAGCAGACAGTTGTGATTCTGGAGCTCTCGCAAGAGGGAGTGAGTGCACGTCCTTCTACTCCGCCATCTTGGTTAATCTCTCGTAATATACATTTTTAAATAGCATTTACTTGCTTGCAGTGGATGATCTAGAATGTTTGAAAAGAGTAGATTTATCTATAGATAAATTAATCACAATCTTAGAAATATGTCGAATGGCTTTACAAGCAGATTCACAGTATAAATAAGAGTTTAGGAGTAAATTCCATCTTATACTGAATGAAAATATATTTTATATTTGTGAGATCTGAGTTAGTGTAATTTTATTTAACTTTTTTGATGGTGTATAGCATTCATATCTTTAGGGTAATTTCAATGTATTTTTCTATTGTAGTTTTATGGACAGGTGGGGTTTATCATATGTGTTTATACCTAGAACTGTTACTGGTCAACTTCTGGTATTATCTCATTTGAAATAATAAATATTATTTCAATCCTGAGATAAGGATGAAAAATAAAAGTCTGAAGCTTTTTAATATTTTCTATTAGAAAATTATTTCTTTTCTACAATTACATTACTGTTTCAATATTTTAAATACAAAATATTTTCAATGAAATGTAGATAATGGGCATTTAGTCAAGCAATGGATAAAAAGGGAATTGTATAGTATATTTACCTTAGTAGTATATTTGCCTTGTAAGTATAAGGCATCTTTCACCTTTTCTTAGTGAGAAAAGATTCTTTTTGTAGTTTGTTCAAATTTCACAGTATATATTTATCTAAAAACTTGTAAAGTAAGAGATTTACCGTTAAAGCCTAGTACCTATCATCTGCCAGTTCAGTTTGTATTTAGTCAGTGATGTCTTTGACATGCAATTGGATGAGCAAAGGGGAAAACTCCCAGCTCTTTTAGAACCTGACCTTCATCAGAGCATTATCCTCATGTTTCCCTCTGTTTACTAGGCATCCACACTGAAATAGTCTGCTGACATTGCTAATGTAACATGTCAAAACCTAAACTCGGTACCTGCTTCTCTCCTACTGCTCTCTTAGTTCCCATGCCCTAAACCACATGCCTTTCCTCTCGTATTTTTTCATTTTGGTAAATGCTGTTACTAATTCACCCATTCACTCAAGCCAGAAACTTTAGAATTATTTTCAACTTCTCTTTATCCTCATCTTCTACATTAATTGACTGGGTTATTATCAATTTTCCCTGAACAAAGTCACCCCTCTTCTCTGCCACCACTGCTACTGCTTAGTCCTCATATGTTGCCGCCATTCACTCCCTGCTGTTTTCCAGGTTTTCTATTGTTTAAAGCAATATTGTTCTACAAGTACAAAATATGTAGGATGGTATTCAAGGTTCTTTGACAGTTTGGACCTTGCTTTCATTTCCAGTCATAGCCGTTCTGGTATATTCTTGGTCTTTCCTGAACACACATTCATTTGTGCATTTACAAATATTTGTATAATGTCAGCTGGTGGTGCTAGGTGCTTGGAGGATACAGAGGTAAATAAGACAGCCAAGAATGTTGCCCATTAGTGCTGATAGAATGCCATGCACACTGTTTCTTGTTTTTGATCATGGTCTTTCATCTGCCCTTTACACTTTAATAGAGTTTCTAGTAATCTTTCATACCCTACCCAAGTGTCATCTCCTTTCTGAAGTGTTACAAACTTTGCCAGGTAGTATTCCTTCTTGTGTTTCAGTAGTACTTTATATTCTATACTTCTATTATAGTGCTTGCTGTATTATACTTGTTTATAGTTGACCTTTCTCCCTAGGTTAAATTTAAAAGTGGGAGGGGAGGAGAGAAATGAAGGAGGAATACAGAAATAAGGATTAAGGCAAGGCATAGGAAGAGACAAGAAGGGAAGGAGAGAAGGAAAACAGGAGAAGCAGTATGAGCAGTAAAGACACAGACTCTGAGCACGGCCTGTGCTTTTCACGCGTCACCTCAGGGAGCACTCGCCTCGTCAAGAAGCTCAGGATAAAGGCACAGCTGCCAAAGCAGGAGTGAGAGCTACTTGACACTGGGAGGGAGACCCCAAAGAGGCCGCAGCCACAGGAGGCTGGAGCCCTGGCTGCTGTCGGCCTTCCCCGAGGGATTTGACCGGGCCCCTCAGGCTGCGCACCGGCTGAGCGCCGCCCGCCTCATGGACCCCGTCCTGCTTCATGTCACTGACCCAGTCGCCCTGTTGCCAGAATGAGCTGAGGTCTGAAAATTGCTCAGCTGGACCAAGCATAACATGGGCCTCTTCTCTTGTGGTTTCACTTGCCAATGACCACTATCTTGATAATTCCATGTAGCCGACAGGGTCTTGGTCCTCCCACCTGGTGTCAGGCCTGAGCCTCTGTGGTGGGAGAGCCAAGTTCAGGACATTGGACCACCAGAGACCTCCCAGCCCCACATAATATCAATTGGTGAGAGCTCTCCCAGAGATCTCTGTCTCAATGTTAAGACCCAGCTACACCCAACGGCCAGCAAACTCCAGTGCTGGACACCCCATGCTAAACAACTAGCAAGACAGGAACACAACCCCACCCATTAGCAGAGAGGCTGCCTAAGATCATAATAAGTTCACAGGTATCCCAAAACACACCACCGAATGCAGCCCTGCACACCCCAAAGACAAGATCCAGCCTGACCCACCAAAACACGGGCCACCAGGAAGCCTACACAAGCCACTGAACCAATCTCACCCACTGAAGGCAGACACCAAAAACAATGGGAACTGCAGCATGCACAAAGGAGACCCCAAACACAGTAAGTTAAACAAAATGAGAAGGCAGAGAAATATGCAGCAGATGAAGGAGCAAGGTAAAACCCCACCAGACCAAACAAATGAAGAGGAAATAAGCAGTCTACCTGAAAAAGAATTCAGGGTAATGATAGTAAAGATATCCAAAATCTTGGAAATAGAATGGAGAAAATACGAGAAACGTTTAACAAGGACTTAGAAGAACTAAAGAGCAAACAACCAATGATGAACAGCACAATAAATGAAGTTAAAAATTCTCTAGAAGGAATCAATAGAATAACTGAGGCAGAAGAACGGATAAGTGACCTGGAAGATAAAATAGTGGAAATAACTACCGCAGAGCAGAATATAGAAAAAAGAATGAAAAGAATTGAGGACAGTCTTAGAGACCTCTGGGACAACATTAAACGCACCAACATTTGAATTATAGCAGTACCAGAAGAAGAAGAGAAAAAGAAAGGGTCTGAGAAAATATTTGAAGAGATTATAGTTGAAAACTACCCTAACATGGGAAAGGAAATAGTCAATCAAATCCAGGAAGCACAGAGAGTCCCATACAGGATAAATCCAAGGAGAAAAACGCCAAGACACATATTAATCAAGCTATCAAAAATTAAATACAGGGCTTCCCTGATGGCGCAGTGGTTGAGAATCTGCCTGCCAAAGCAGGGGACACAGGTTCGAGCCCAGGTCTGGGAAGATCCCACATGCCGCGGAGCAACTGGGCCCGTGAGCCACAACTACTGAGCCTGCACGTCTGGAGCTTGTGCTCCGCAACAAGAGAGGCCGCGACAGTGAGAGGCCCGCGCACCGCGATGAAGAGTGGCCCCCGCTTGCTGCAACTAGAGAAAGCCCTTGCACAGAAACGAAGACCCAACACAGCCAAAAATAAATAAATAAATAATAATTAAAAAATAAAAATTAAATACAAAGAAAAAATATTAAAAGCAGCAAAGGAAAAACAACAAATAACATACAAGGGAATCCCCATAAGGTTAACAGCTGATCTTTCAGCAGAAACTCTGCAAGCCAGAAGAGAGTGGCAGGACATGTTTAAAGTGATGAAAGGGAAAAACCTACAACCAAGATTACTCTACCCAGCAAGGATCTCATTCAGATTCGACGGAGAAATTAAAACCTTTACAGACAAGCAAAAGCTAAGAGAGTTCAGCACCACCAAACCAGCATTACAACAAATGCTAAAGGAATTTCTGTAGGCAGGAAACACAAGAGAAGGAAAAGACCTACAATAACAAACCCAAAACAGTTAAGAAAATGGTAATAGGAACATACATATCAATAATTACCTTAAATGTAAATGGATTAAATGCTCCAACCAAAAGATACAGACTGGCTGAATGGATACAAAAACAAGACCCGTATATATGCTGTCTACAAGAGACTCACTTCAGACCTAGGGACACATACAGACTGAAAGTGAAGGGATGGAAAAAGATATTCCATGCAAATGGCAATCAAAAGAAAGCTGGGGTAGCAATTCTCATATCAGACAAAATAGACTTTAAAATAGACTATTACAAGTACAAAGGACACTACATAATGATCAAGGGATCAATCCAAGAAGAAGATATAACAATTGTAAATATTTATGCACCCAACATAGGAACACCTCAATTAGGCAAATGCTAACAGCCATAAAAGGGGAAATCGACAGTAACACAATCATAGTAGGGGACTTTAACACCCCACTTTCACCAATGGACAGATCATCCAAAATGAAAATAAATAAGGAAACACAAGCTTTAAATGACACATTAGACAAGATGGACTTAATTGATATTTATATGACATTCCATCCATAAACAACAGAATACACTTGCTTCTCAAGTGCTCATGGAACATTCTCCAGGATCACATCTTGGGTGACAAATCAAGCCTTGGTAAATTTAAGAAAATTGAAATCGTATCAAGCATCTTTTCCGACCACAACACTATGAGACTACATATCAATTACAGGAAAAAATCTGTAAAAAATACCAACACATAGAGGCTAAGCAATACGCTGCTAAATAACCAAGAGATAACTGAAGAAATCAAAGAGGAAATCAAAAAATACCTAGAAACAAATGACAGTGAAAACACATTGACCCAAAACCTGTGGGATGCAGCAAAAGCAGTTCTAAGAGGGAAGTTTATAGCAATACACTCCTACGTCAAGAAACAAGAAAAATCTCAAATAAACAACCTAACCTTACACCTAAAGTAGTTAGAGAAGGAAGAATAAAAACACCCCAAAGTTAGCAGAAGGAAAGAAATCATAAAGATCAGATCAGGAAAAAATGAAAAGAAATGAAATGATAGCAAAGATCAATAAAACTAAAAGCTGGTTCTTTGAGAAGATAAAATTGATAAACCATTAGCCAGACTCATCAAGAAAAAAAGGGAGAAGACTCAAATCAATAGAATTAGAAATGAAAAAGGAGAAGTAACAACTGACATGGCAGAAATACAAAGGATCATGAGAGATTACTACAAGTAATTGTATGCCAATAAAATGGACAACCTGGAAGAAATGGACAAATTCTTAGAAAAACACAACCTTCCGAGACTGAACCAAGAAGAAGTAGAAAATATAAACAGACCAATCACAAACACTAAAATTGAACCTGTGATTAAAAATCTTCCAACAAATGAAAGCCCAGGGCCAGATGGCTTCACAGGTGAATTCTATCAAACATTTAGAGAAGAGCTAACACCTATCCTTCTCAAACTCTTCCAAATAGGTAGTAACACTCTCAAACTCATTCTTCGAGGCCACCATCACTCTGATAACAAAACCAGATGAAGATGTCACAAAAAAAGAAAACTACAGGCCAATATCGTTGATGAACATAGATGCAAAAATCTTCAACAAAATACTAGCAAACAGATTCCAACAGTACATTAAAAGGATCATACACAATGATCAAGTGGGGTTTATCCCCGGAATGTAAGGATTCTTCAATATACACAAATCAATCAATGTGATACAACATATTAACAAACTGAAGGATAAAAACCATATGATCATCTCAATAGATGCAGAAAAGGCTTTTGACAAAATTCAACACCCATTTATGATAAAAAGTCTCCAGAAAGTAGGCAGAGAGGGAACCTACTTCAACGTAATAAAGGCCACATATGACAAACCCACAGCAAATATCATTCTCAATGGTGAATAACTGAAAGCATTTCCTCTAAGATCAGGAACAAGGCAAGGATGTCCACTCTTGCCACTGTTACTCAGCAGTTGTGGAAGTTTTAGCCCCAGCAGTCAGAGAAGAAAAAGAAAGAAAAGGAATCCAGATTGGAAAAGAACAAGCAAAGCTGTCACTGTTTGCAGAGAACATGTTACTATACAGAGAATCCTAAAGATGCTACCAGAAAATTACTAGAGCCAATCAATGAATTTGGTAAAGTAGCAGGATACAAAATTAATGCACAGAAATCTCTTTCATTCCTATACACTAATGATGAAAAATCTGAAAGAGAAATTAAGGAAACACTCCCATTTACCACTGCAACAGAAAGAATAAAATACCTAGGAGTAAACCTACCTAAGGAGACAAAAGACCTGTCTGCTGAAAACTATAAGACACTGATGAAAGAAATTAAAGACGATACAAACAGATGGAGAGATATACCATGGAGAGATATGGGGATATATGTATATGTATAGCTGATTCACTTTGTTATAAAGCAGAAACTAACACACCATTGTAAAGCAATTATACTGCAAGAAAGTTGCTAAAAAAAAAAAAAAAAGAAACGAAATTGAGTTATTTGTAGTGAGGTGGATGGACCTAGAGTCTGTCATGAAGAGTGAAGTCAATCAGAAAGAGAAAATCAAATACCGTAGACTAACACATATATATGGAATCAAAAAAAAAATGGTTCTGAAGAACCTAGTGGCAGAACAGGAATAAAGATGCAGATGTAGAGAATGGACTTGAGGATGCGGGGAGGGGGAAGGGTAAGCTGGGAAGAAGTGAGAGAGTAGCACTGACATATATATACGCTATCAAATGTAGAATAAATAGCTAGTGGGAAGCAGCGGCATAGCACAGGGAGATCAGGTCGGTGCTTTTTGACCACCTAGAGGGGTGGGATAGGGAGGGTGGGAGGGAGGTGCAAGAGGAAGGGGATATGGGGATATATGTATACATATAGCTGATTCACTTTGTTATATAGCAGAAACTAATGGAACATTGTAAAGCAATTAAACAGGGCTAATGTCTGGGCATAACTTCTTGGTTTTGGTAGTAGGATCTGTTCCTCAACACCAGCCTGATATTCAGGTAGCACTTCTACCATTCCTGCCACCTTCTCCCTCACCCTCATCACCCCTCCCTTACAATATCATTCTCTGTTCCATGCTCTGTGACAATATTATTGAGCCAGCTTTGAATAGGCTGTAATGTCATATCAGTTCTACACCTGGATGCCTGGCTTTCACAAATAATGAAAAGCTAGGAGATTAAAACACTCATCATTGACTGGTGGGTGACTTCATTTTTAACAAATGAGTTAGATGCTAATTGTCATGGCTCTTCTGATTGAAAGAAAAATCTTCAAGGAGATGACATTTTAGATGCTCCTTGAGCAGTGGAGGAAGAAAGAGTAGGGGATATTTGAGGCTTAAGATTCATTCTCAACTAATACTTGAGTATTATATGGAAGGCACTGGTGATAGAAAAATTTAGTTCCTGTTTAACTCCAAATGACTGGTGTAGAGAGATAATGCAAAAGTTGAAAGAAAAGAGATTGCTGAGGATTGGAGAAGTTGGAGAAGGTTTTGTCTGTTCTCACTCTGCCAGATCTTCCTGGATGATTTCATGTATTCTCTTGAGATCAGATTCTCTTGAGAACCTGGTAGTTCATCATAACAAAGTTTCATGGAGTTTCTGGAATATATTGTGATCTCCTGTCTCTATATGCACATGCTGTTTCTTCTGCCTGGAATAGTGTTAACTTGGCTAATTCTTAATAACTCTGAAAATATAATCACAGCAGCCATTACTTTCAGAAAAGCTTACTTGATCCTTCAACACTGGGTTAAGTATTTCTATAATTCTCATAGTCCTTGTTCTTCCCCAATCATAACCTTTATTGCACCATGTTGTAACTGCCTTCACTAGACTGTTCAAGGAAGACAGGAAATGCGTATGTGATAATGCCTGGTATATGGCTGCTGCTCCAAAAGTATTTGTTGGTTGAATGAATGAATGGGATTTGGTAGAGAGGACACTTGGTCACTCCAGGCAAGGGGAAGAGGGCAAACAAAAACAAGGCATGTGGTAATGCTATAGCTGATTCTGAGGCAGTGAGTGGAATCATTTGATTGGAGTGTAATATTGAAGAGAGGCTGCAGTTTTCAATGTCAAGAAGTCCAGAGTTTGTTTAATAAAAAAAGGCCCTTGAAGCTTTTAGAGATAAGAAGAATCATATACGTTCTCATAAATTCTATTAAGTGATAGACCTGTGCTTGGGAAATAAGTTTTTCTAATTCTTGTTTTAAAATTTTTGTAATACTTTTCAATGGACTAAACATATGATAACTGCCTCTTTTATAGACTCGTCTTTTAAGATTGTTCCCACATAATTTATAGGGAAAGTTTTAGAAGATTTTAATACTCTTGTATAAATTGAACAACTCATTAAACTGTGCAATTTGTTTTTATTATAAACTGAACTGTTGTGAACTATGAAAATTTTTAAATATAATTCAAATAAGGCAGTAATCTAACACATGTATAGGGGTTTCCTTCTTGTTTGTAACTTGAAGAAGAATAAATGCTTACAGCTGTGAATTTTTTTCCCCTCTAGTATCTCCAGAGGCAGTTGGATTTTTGTCAGCTGTTGGGGTGTTTATTATCTTGATGCTGCTCCTTTTTCTCTATATTAATAAGAAGTTCTGTTTTGAAAATGTTGGCGGGTTTCCAGATCTTGGTTCAGGATACAGTACAAAGAAGAATTCACAAGATAAAATTTGTAAGTATCATATCACTGCTTTCCCTTGTTTGGTCTTTCTGTCTGTACTATTTATTACTTTCTTTAAAAAAAAAATATATATATACAATAAAAAGCTTGATTTTGACATGTAGTAAACTAACCTTGAGCCACTATTCTGAGAGTAAAAGATGTATTCAGTAAATTATGTTCAGTTATCTTTTTATTGCCCATGAATTGCTATCATAGTGCATAATGATGAATTGTATACCATCATTTAATGACATTTTTATTTTTCAAATATAAGGTATGCTTTTGAGCCTATTATATGAACAGATATGCTTTAAGAAGAAGGACATATCTTATTACATTTTATGCTTTAATCCATTGTCCAAATAGTTCTTTAGAGAGCTTTTTTCCCGTGTCCCTAGAAGGCTTTTGAAAGTATTCACCCTTTACCTTTACGTGCTGTTGAATTCTCAGTGATGGATAATTTTATTGTTTGGAGAAGGTGGTTTTCCCTGGTAACTTAGTGTATAAAGTGTGATTATGAAAATTAGTATTCTTCTCCCTCCCTTGGCACCACAGGCATATTATATGACTTAGTGTTACTAGATAGCAGGAAAGATGAGGGCTGTGAAACTGTTCTTTCTCTTATGAAAAAATTTTATATTTTAAAATCATTACAAGAGTTCTTTATTTGCTATTTCCAAAAACTGGCTTATGTAAATGATAGCAGGAGCAAGTTGAAAATTGTAAAAGTAAGACATTAATTGAGAAGAATTTTAAGGAACAATAGAAGAGAAACCTTGCTTTTCTTGTCCATGTATAAATGTTGAAGAGATGCTTTTCTCTTATTTCTGATAACTTAAAAAGTGATAGCCTCATTGTTTATGAAAATCTTATTATTGAATTACATCGTGCAGCTTTTGCATTAGGAAACTATAGTACTTCATGTGGTTTTGGTTTGATCAAGTTTAATGTTTCTCATACGTCACTTCAGTCCTGTTTTTTCATCATTTGTGTAGAATGAACTGGTTAAAGATACCTCTTTTAGCAACCTCCAGTAATTCTGTGTTTTAGCATTTCTGGTTTTTCTTTGGTCTTATCCCTTTACACTCTTAAAAATTATTGAGGACCCCAAAGAGCTTTTGTTTATGTGAGTTATAGCTGTTGGTATGTACCAAATTAGAAGTTACAGGCTAAGAAAATTTTAAAATATTTTTTATCGATTTATTTTTAAAAACCCAACAATAAGCCTATTACATGTTAATATAAATGTATTCATTTTAAAAACTATATATTTTCTAAAACGAAAATGAGAAAAGTTTGGTGAGAAGAGTGACATTGTTTTACGTTGCAAATCTCTTTAATGACTGGCACAGAAGAAGGAAGCAACTGGATTCTCACATCTGCTTCTGCATTCAGTCTGTCATATGGCCTCTGGAAAATCCAAGTGCTCACTTGTGAGTGAATGAAAGTGAAAAGTTACATATCCTCTTACTCTTATTGTAAAACTGGTTTTGACCTTGAGGATCCATTGGAAAGGTCTCGGGGACCTTATTAATTTTTCTGAGACTGTTTCTTATTCACTTATTAAATAAGAATAATAATATTTACCTCCTAGAGTTATTGTAAGATCAAGTAAGATAAAATTTGTAAATCACAATGCCTTACATGTAATAGCAACTCTGCAAATGTTCACCCTCTGCTCTTGCCTATTCTAACCTCTATGCAAAATTGTTTAGATATGTAAACAAGTATATATTTAAGGGAATATATAGGGGAAACCCTTAATATATTTTTTATTTTGAAATGATATTTGTACTTTGTTAATAAGATAGGATGGTTCCCATACATAGACTATTAATAAATAAACTAAAAAGTACATAATAAAAATCCTTTTTATACTTCTTCTTGCAGGTATAGAATAAAAACTCAATAGTATTTGAGGGGAAAATATTGTCTTGCTGCTGTTATGATAGCTGTGGAGTGGGAAAAAAGTCATTTCGTTTAAACCAAGTGGTTTGATTTTTTTTTTGAAGCGTCTTTACTTCAACATATTTCTTCCATTGCATAAGCATTTACAGAAAAATTAAAAGATACAATGTGAAATACTGATATTGAGCTAATGAATAGCACCATTTAAGTAAATGTTAAATTCAGACTTGAAAGTGGTTGATTTTTTGAGAAGAGAAAATTCCATTATTGCACCTTTTAGGAACAAGGAATTAGAAAATGGCATTTTTCAAAAATTTTCAGCAGAATCTGCCTTCAGTGTCCTCTCTGGTCGACACAATCAGTAATGCTGTGGAAGATTTGACCACTGCTGTGGGGGAAGTCAGCTATGCTTTCACTGACTCGGTTGCTGAACAGGTAACAAGTATGATAAGTGGCTTTCGCCCAGAAGAGGAAAGCCCTGCAGCAACAGAAGCTGTAGATACTTCTAAACGAGAAAATACCACGTTACCAGAAGTCTCCAAAAACACTAATTGTCAGAAAACACAATTCAATTTAGAGCACCAAGCAAATCGAATATATAGCTATAATACTTCAGTTTCACAAAAACAAGATCAAGGAATGAATGAAGAAGGAGTATTTAAACATATTAATAATAGGCAACAGACGCAATCAAAATATCAAGAAACCGATACTGCTGGTGATTCTTCTTTGAAAGGCCAGATGAGTGATGGTGGGATATCATTTAGCAAGCAGAATGCAAGGGCTGGATCTACTTGTCAAGAACTTGAAAGTACTGACAGATGTAGAAAATATGGATTAGGAATTTCCAATAATGGTAAGCATGACCTAAAGGAGGTAAGATTTCAAGAAATGCAAGAAAATTATTTAAAGAAGGCTGAAAAACATATTAAAAGTAAAGGATCCAAAGGGAATAAGTGTTCAGGAAATGAATGTTCTCCAAAAGGTATTTTGGAAAGCAATAGACATATGATACAGAAATCCATTAAGAAAGAAGACATGCATCCAGCAGCATCAACTAATTCTAAAGGTAAGTGTTATGGAAAAATCAAAGAACAAATAAATCCAACAAATTACTACAAAGTGAAAGGAGACATAAAAACAAAGAAAAACGAAGCCATTTCTGCCAAAAAAGAAACAGCAAAGAGTAAAGATGAAAAACATTCTGAGATAATACCAGAAAAAGGTGAGGTCTCCTAATGTGAGTTTGAGTGATAAAATTTTCTCTTGATTTTTTACAATTAGGGAAACATCATCCAAATTTCTAAATTTTTCTATACATGTCTGTGTGTCTAATTTAAGACTTTCTTGAATCCTCTTACTGGGAGACATTTTTAAAGTCATGCAGTTTTTTCTCACAGTCATTTGAAAAGCATTCATGTTATTTGTATACCTCTAATTTAGTTACTGCCCCTGGTCCCTGCATTATTTGGCCAATTTTAAGGGCCTTAATTTTACTTAATGTCCATTTATTTTACAACCAGAAATTCTGTGGTTTTCTTAAGTTATGTGCATACTTTAATTGGAATTTATTTGGTATGCTATAGTTGGATTTAAAAATTTTATATTTTTGTAACCAACCCTTAAGCCCTTTATACCGTGTTGCTCTTCACATCTTTCCTAGTAAGAATGTACCAAATGTTTTCTGTTTTTCCTTGAGAGCAATAGATTTTTATCTTATTGAATAACATGCTTCAGGATATGTATCTATTCATTTAGCCATACATTGAGTTTTATATGACTTATATGTTTCCAATGTATATACATGAACAATCTATTATTATTCATGAGTTCTCTATGTAGAATTAAGATTCCAACTAAGCAGTTATAGTTTTCATCCACAATATTTGTAACAATTTTTAAAACAATTAGCTGACAGTTACTTGGTTTTGGTTGCAGAATTGTTTCATATCGCTAGTTATTACACCTGGTTATCCCTTAGTCATTTTCATTAATTGCTGATCTGATCACAAGGCCAGAAGTACACTGGCTTGTATTTATAAAAGATACATACAGAATTTTTGTGTATATTTACATTCTCATAAAACAACCAAAATACTGAATAGCAGTAGAAATGAAGAAGACTGTTTCAGGTCTGCTACATGACTTTGTGCATAATAGGGTCTGCTATTTATCAATTATATGAATGTTTTTTAAATGATATAATAGAGGCTAATCCAGGATGGATGAGCTAATTAGAAAGGAATGCCAATTTTTGGAAATACCTCCATTTTGAAGTCTATTCTTGGAGCAGTTTTTTGAATGTCAGATTCAGTGTTTTTTTGGTAGCCTTGGTTTAGTTTTGGTAGCCTTATTACTTGAAGTAGCAAAAATTAAAAGAGAAATAAAATTAAGTAGAATAGTTTACATATTATTTTATTCATAAAATAACAGTAGAATGGATGCTAGTAATAAATACTGCAGGTAGCAATACAGAATTTTAAATTTTGTTTTGATTTGTTTTCATTAAGAAACATGCTGCTACCTAAAAGAAATCAAATATTTCTGAAGTATTCTAGATTATAGTCGGTACTAAACTGAAAACATGTTATGTTCTAAAATCGTTTTGAAAATCATTCGACCCATATGGATTGTCCCTTCATTAGCTGAACTATAATGTTGCTAGTACCTGTGTCCTAGGTTCTGACAGAGCTTATAAGGTATAATAAGAGGAGGAAGAGTTTCCTTCTCTGTTCCTGAATGCAGGGCTACTTTAGGTAATATTTTGTAGTAGGTGAATTTCTAGTTACCCTCCTCGGAGCTCTTCTGCTGCCTTAAGACCACCACCATGGTATCCCACAAGTGCTAAATGCTGGGAGTCAGAATGCTTAGGTTCTAGACTAGATCTGCCATCTCAGCACTGTCCAATAGAACTTTGTGCAATGATGGAAAAGTTCTACATAGCTATATTGCTCCAAACAGTAACCACTGTCCGCAGGTAGCTATTGAGCACTTGAAACGTGGTTAGTAGCACTGGAGAACTAGATTTTAAATTTTATTATTTCTACTTAGTTTAAATAGCTGCATGTGGTTGGTGACTACTAAATTGGACAGTGCAGAATATAACATTAGTCATAGTTTTACCCTTTGATGGTTTTATTTTGCTGAATTAAAAAGCGGGACTTAGACTAGTGACGTCCAAGCTCCCTTACTTCTAACTCTAAACATTCAATTTCTATCCCATATTTTAAAATTACTCGTTCTGTGTCTCCCACCTGAATTTCAAACCTTGATTCCTCTAGTGCAGATGATCTTAGCTGAGTATAATGAGAGAAATATCTAGACTGAACTAATAAATTCTGACTGCTATGGTCTCTTTATCCTTCTAGAGTTGTTTTATAATTCTGAGAAGGTTGCATCATGGTCTAAATGAATCTCAACATGATACAGTTTCAAAATTTTTACCTTAAAAAAATGGTAATAACTAGTGCTTTTTAAAATAATATAAAATTAATTAATTTACCTTCTGAAAAATTTATTTGAAATTTGGGTATATTTAAGTAAAATTTTCATAGTAAGTCTACCTTTCACAGATAATGTGTTAAGCTTGGTGTATATGCTTCCAGACGTTTTTGTATGTACGTGTAAACTTATACTGCATGTATGTGTGTATATGTTGCATGTAGGCATACGTATGTTAATCTCTTTTCTTCTCTTTTCTCTTAACATGAGAAGTTTCTCTTTTCTCTTAACATGATGTGGTAGTTATTCTTTCCCTGTGTGTACTTGTAAGTTCACCTCCTCATTTTTAATGACTGTGTAGTATATCATTTCATAGATGTATCATAATTTACTTAACCAAGGCTCAGCAATGGACATTTAGCTTATATTTTATTTTTGTTTTCCTTTGCTGTTAAACACAGTACAGTAAATTGTCTCAAATACATATCATTGCTCACTTGCTAATTATTTTCTTAGGCTGAATTCTTAGAAATGGAATTGGTAAATTCCTAGAAATGGGTCAAAGACTATGCAGATTAGAAAGTTTGATATGTATAGCCAGATTGCTCTCTAGCAAAGTTGTACCACTTATAATTCCATCAATAGTGTATGTCTGTCCATTTCTTTGTTCTACTTCTAACACTGAGCGTCATCAGTTACGAAAATTTTGACTAATATGATAACCAAAAATGTCTCTTGTAGCATGAATTATTTGAATCAGGTCCATATGTATTGGCAATACTTATAACTTCCTTTGTGTGCTACTGATGCTTTAAAAAAAATTGTGTAAGATGGAGAGCCCTATTACTCTGTTTACCTGTACCGTGGTTGGAAAATCCCTATGACTAATATTACTTATATAATTCAAATATACAAGTCAGATTTTTCTATTAAAACATAAAAATCTAAAGCTTGGGCTTCTTAAATGAAAAAATATTTTTCTAAAGCTGAAAATTCAGATTGTGTGATGTGTATATATATGTTTTAATATATATATATATTTGTGTGTGTATGAATATATGTGATACATATATAAGCATGTAACATGTATGTAACTATAGCAAATTCGCTACATTTTATTGCGTTATATTTTGATCTGCTCTCCTTGTCGTTCCAAATAGATAATTCCTACATTGACAAAGATGAGCATGGTTCATCCTCTGAAAGTGAAGATGAAGCCCTGGGTAAATATCATGAGGCCTTATCCAGAACACACAATTCCAGACTACCATTGGCAGATTCTAGACAAAAGAGCTATACTTGGGAAACAAGACAGAAATATAGCCCTCTCTCTGCAGAGTATGATGGATACAGTAGTGAAGCATCAATAGATGAAGGTAAGATAGGTTAAGTATTTTTTCTTTTTACACTATAGTATTTGATTATTTGTTTCTAAAACTCTAGATGTCTGTGGTTGCACAATAAATAAGAGATGGCATATATAGTAGGGTCACATTTCTGGGAATATAATTTATTCAAATTCAAATCTTTGGGCTCAAGCCAAAAACCAAAACTAAAACCAAAACACCCAAAAGCAAAACACCAAATAATTTAAATACAGTGGTAATTCTAGCTCTCTTTTCATAATGAACATATGCCTAGCAATCATGAGATGGGAAGTGTGAATCTGCTGTTGTCTCAGATGGAATCAGTTCCTAAATACCTGTTACAGGAACTGATATGGTCTAAGACTCTCACAGTGTTGAATATGATTCTAGTGTGTAAATGAATGCTTTTTCATTCAGTATGGGCCCTAACATGAGCCAGATACTTCATGTGGCATGAAGCAGAAGGAGTGGTGATCTCTTCCATGTAGGAGGAAAAACTGTCTGAGATAGATTTATTGAGAGCCGGTACTGTATTATACGAAACTTTAAAGGGAAATTTAAGGAATTTTCAAGGATTTTTTTGTCCCCTGTTGATTTTTGCCTCATGTGCTGACATTGACATTAGAACTCAAGCTATGTAGAAGATACAGGTCCACTCTCAAGTGTTTTTATATCTTTCTAAAAGAGAAATAAAAAAGGTTTTACCATTACCTAAAGCATTTTTATTTCCACATCTAAGTAAGTTGTTTGTGTGCTGAATACAATGTGTGACTACTCCTAGTAATTATTATATTTATGCCCATATATGAAGAAAAGAGCAATATATTTTAAATAGCATTTTTATTATTATATCAAACACAAACTAACCTTGATATTGTAGCTGTGGTTTATGTTTTGGGGCCTGTTACTATTGATGACTTACTTTGGCACATACAGTTGTCAAAGGAGTTAAATTTTTGTATTTGGCTTCATGCTAACTAAAGATTGATATATCTCCCTTTTATTTCTGCTAGTACATAGGTACAGTAAGAAATTAATCAAATATGGAAGGCTCATTATGAGATGCTAGGAAAGAAATACAAAATATTAGACATGGACTCTACCCTCAAAAATACCTTTCTTAGTACTAGAGAAAATAAGACATGGGCTTACAAAGATAACTAAATAATGCAAAAGCAGTAAAGCCAGTCCCCAACTTATGTAAACCCTGGCTCATGAATAGTAGAGCAGAAAGAGAATGGGTCTTGAAGCCTGATTCTTGTTCACATTCTGGCCCTGTGACTTACCATATTGGCTGTGAAACCTTGGGCAGTGTACTTAATGGGCAGTGTACTTGATAGTTTCTAGGTTTGTTTCATTTTCTCTAAGTGTGAATAATACCTTGCTGATAGGGTTGTCATGGACATTAAATGGTATGTGTGGTGTTTTTAGCATAGTGTCTGGTGCGTGATAGGTAAGTGATCAGTAAATGGTAGTCGTAGTTATGGGTGGTGAAGCAGTGATGGTGATGATAGTGAGTAGCTGCGAGCAAGCCCTGAGTGTGTAGTCTGTGACCCTAGACACTTCCCTTTCTGCAGCTTCAGTTTAGGGTTTTATTTTTCCCTGCTCACTCCTTCTTCTGCCTGTCTGCTGGCTTGATTGCTTCTTCCTTGTAGTTCTATTATTCTCACGTGGCTCAACAATCTGTGGGGAAAAGGGTGAAGAGAGAAGCGTAATCTCAGTGGCTCTTCTGTTCCTGCCCTCACCTCTGGAATCACCCTCTCATTTCATTTCACCTATATATTTAGGACCCACTTGTACTTTTCTACCATTTCTACCCTAAATCATTTGATAAATGATTAATCAATGATCAATCAGTGATTGATCAATCAATGATAAACGATTAATCAATGACCAATCTACCCAGGGTAGATTGATTTTAGGCATTCTGAAATTATTTATTTCATAAACATTTGTTGAAAGTTTTTTATGTGCCATATTAGATCCTGTGGATGTAAAGATGAATAAAAACAAGCTTGTTTTAAAGAGCCCACAGACTGGAGGAGGATGACCAGTGAGTACATGTGTAATGTAGTGTGTTAAGAGGTCTGCTAGTTACATGAACAACGTAATGTAGAAATACAGAGGAGGACTGAGACTTTGTTTGGGAGGCGGCGAAAGGGGAAGTCTGATCTATGATGCAGTCTTCACAGGATAGGTGAACTAGACTTGAGGGAGAACTGTTCAACCACCGTGTAATAGTGATTGCAGGAAAGCAGAAGACAGTGTGGGTCAGTGTCTTTAACCTAGGATCTGTGCTGAATGCCATGCTCAGGAGTTTGGATGTTGTCTTACAGGGAATGTAGAACCCTGGAAGGTTTTTAAGCTGGATAGTGTGACACTTTTAGGTCAGTGTGTTTACGAAAGATTATTTAACTACTGTAATAGAAGATGAATTGGAGGTAGGAACTACTGGAGGCAAAAGGACTGGTTAGATAAACAGTGATGAGATCCTCATTAGCAGTGTTAACTGAGGGACAAAGAATTTGTAGATTGAGGGATGGTCTCAGTATATCCTGGTGAGTGACTGAACATATGCAGTGAGTAAGGAATTAAGTTTGTTTAATTAGTCTAGAAAGCATAAGAGCAGTAAGTTTGTGGGAGGGAGATAATTTAGTTTCAGTCATACTGAATTTGAGGTGTCTGTGGAATATCCAGGTAGAGATGGATATCCTTGTTGTTGTTAAAATACTGTCATTGGGATTTAGGATGGGGAGATGATCAAGTGATAATGTAAGATAACAGTAGACTAGGAGGATAGTTTTTTGTATCATAGGTTATTGCTAATTGAAAAATCAAAGATTGCTGTGTGCACAAAATACACTCACAGCAATCAGTGGAGTCAGGGAAGAATAGGAAAACTTGATTAGAGAGGGAGATTTCAGAGCTCCAGATTTTAGAGAAAAGCAATTTCAAGTGATAGTAAGTTCTGAACATGCCCACAGGCAAAGATGCAGAAGTACGTATAAAATGCTAAAAGGTTTTAAGGAAGGGAGTGAATTACCATCCATTGGGGAAGATGTGAGAGAACTTCCATGAAAATGACATTTGGGTTCAGCCTTGAAGAATGGGTATAAAGTTGAAAAGAATAAGCAGAGGTATTTTAGATAGAGGGAAGTTCATAAATGCCAGAGTACGCAGTGGTAAAATGTAGGGACTATTTCAGGACAAGAGAAAAGTCCTCTTGGCTCTAACATAGGTGTGTGTGTGTGTGTATGTGTGTATATAAGTATATATATGTATATGTATCAGTATATCAATATATATAGTGTATATCAATATATACACACATAGATATATACACACACACACATATATATATATGTAAAATAAAAAGGAAAGAGATGAGGTCTAAAGCCTGGAGTGCCTCACTGAGTAGAAGTTTGGATTTAATTTGTTAACCAGTGAAAACTCACTAGAAGTTTTTCACCAAGGAACCATGACCAGGGATGTGCTTTAGAAAGAGTAATGTAGCAACAGGAAGGCTATAGGAAAAGACACCAATTAAGGAGGTCTTTGGAGTCATCTATGTGGGAAATGGTAAAAATCTGCATTAAAATAGTGGCAAGAGGAATATAGGAGGATAGGAGAGACATTACAGAGGTGCAATTTACTGGATTTAGGAACTAAATGTATTTGGAACATTAGAAAGAAGGAAGGAAGTGTCAAAGATGACACTAGTTTCCAGCAAGTATGACTATGAAAATGATGAGGTCATTAATATAAATAAGAAATCCAGAGAGGGATGTTTTTTTCTTGAATGGTGGGTTGGGGTGGAAGATAAAAGTGGTTTTGTGTATATGGTAAGGCAGAATATTTAGGCAACTGGAAATGGCTGTGGATCTTGAAATCATGAACGGAGTTTGGGAGAAGGTTTTTTCAGATTGTATATACTTAGAGAATAGGAATCAAGGGAAGGGATTAAATTGTTGAGGGAGAATGTATGGAGAGAAAAGATAAGAGTCATCTCCTTTCATTAACAGAGAATTAAGGATGTCACTTAAACAGAGAAGAGAAAGTAACAACCATAAAGTGGGGAATCGGGAGAATGTTGCATTTCGTCAGACACGGAAGGAGAGTTTTGAATGCTACACCACAGAGAGACTGGGGAGGATGAGAATTCAGACAAGCCCCTTTGTCCTGTAGAAGATGATCAGTTACTTTCAGTGTACATTTTAATAGTGTAGAATCATACATGAGATTGAAGGTGGTTAGGAGAGAATAAGTGGAAGAGAGTGTACATTTGCTGCCTGCACTTTCATACCACTTGTTCTCTATCAACTTTCAGAGTCAAGAAAGAGGTAGTTGAAGGGGTTCACCTTCTCCCTCCAACTCAACAATAGTAACCCTCCTCTGGTATATATTTGGGAAGGATGGGGATTTGCTTCTAATACACATTTGAGTCTCTGCCAGGTGGTTGTGCCTCTGCATAGTTGACTCAGGAGAAGTACTGCTCACTTCATGTCCGGTCACCTAAGAGGGCTACTGAGTATAGTTCTCTTATAGGATTTGGTTCATTCTCCTGAGGTACAAGGAAAGGGATCGGTAGAGTAGGTTATGCTTCTCTTTACTGCTCTGACCCTTTATTCTGCATACTGTTCTGCAGGTTTATGAAGGTCACACTTGACTAATGTGGGTTGAGGTGACTAAAGGGAATTATAAGGTAGAAGGAAAAATATTTTTAAATGTACATTTTTTACATGACATATTGTTACCTCATTAGGGCTGGTAAAGAACCATTACCCCATTTCTCAAACTCTGAATAATTCCAGTAGAGAAGCTTTGGAACAGCCAATATTGGAAATATCTACAAGAGTAGAGAGGGTCAGGGAGGGCCTGGATAGGGATTAGGAGGACCAGTGCAAGAGAACTTTCTGATCAAGTAGGGAGAACTACCATTCATTGAGCTCCTACTATGTGCCTGACTCTGTTAGTTTCTGTACACGTTGTTATACTTAGGCTTCACTGCAACACATTGTGGTAGATAAGATTATTTCCATTTTACAGAAGTGAGAGGAGATTTTAGATCAAATAAGTAATTTTTAACCTAAGATCATGCAGTAAGTTTAAAAAGGCTGTACTTGTCAAGTCCCCTGCAAAAATGAATGATGCTTTAGCTTCTGTTTAGTCATCACTGCTGCTTTAGTATCCTCCCTAAGTCTCTTTCATTCATAATTAACCCCTTCAGTTGGGTCCTTTAGAACAGTTTATATATTATGAATCTGAAATACAGATACTGTAGAAAAAGTAAGAAAATATTATGGCCTCTATTTGTTGATCATATTTTCTCCTCTAGGTGGCCATGTTAATCTTCCATTTTTTGGAATACAAAAGGGGATAATATCTGTAAGAAATTTTTCTAGGAAATATAAACATTAAAATAATTTATCAAATTTCTTTGTTCACAATTTTAATTTATTTTACTTTGTTGTTCTTAAAATTAAGCAGATTTTCCGATAATCCTCTTATTTTAAAAAGGCCTAAGTTAAATAGTAGGTTGTGATATCTTGTTTAAGTTGGTAAGATAGAACAACCTTTGAAATTCCATTCATGCTATTTAGTACTTTCCATTTTTATATTAGATAGGAGAAGCCTATTAGATTTTATATAAAGAACAAACGTAGTGTAAAATTATTAGAATGTCTCTGTTATTTATAGCTTTTCATTCTCAGTTCACCATAGAGATTACCAAGCTATATTTGCATATGGTGGCATAGCTATGTTATTAAAAATCATATGATGTTATTTTTTTTAGTGAGTTAATTTTAAATGCTATTAAAAATAATTTCCAGCATCACTTATGTCTTAGGGTACATGTAACCCATATATATATATATATATATATATATATATATATATATATATATACACACACACACACACACACACACACACACACACACTTGCCACTCTCTTTCTATGGCTGCTTCACAAGCTCCATGCTATTGATTTTGATGTTTTCTTAAAATTAGGGTCATTAAAACACATTTCTTTATTCCTTTTATTTAAATGTTACTTTTAAAATAATTTAATACTGAAGAGTAATAACTTCTTTGTTTATATTTTCTTTAAGTGTATTTTAACTGCTTTATATTGTTCTATTGATTTTCACAATTTCTGTGTGAAGAGGGTAAGTATAAAAAAAATTGTGTCTGTGTTTTCCGGATGCCTTTGACACAAAAATTTTTAGTCTTAAAATAGTAAAAGTTATTTATATTACATGGTTTATTTAGATTTTTGATAAGCCTTTTCTTTGACTTCAGGTTTTTGTTCGTGAACATTTCTCCTCTGAAGAATTCTTTATTGTGTATGTGTGTGTGTATGTGTGTCTGTACTGTAAGTGTGACCAATTTGGGGAGAAATTGATCTTGAAGACTCTTCCTGCATCTTTGTGTTTTGGAGATCTTTTTATGTGATGAGATCAATTGTTACTAGTAGTGTAGAATTCTTTTATAGTGCTACTTTTGCAGGCCACCTGTGACCTGTAAAATGAGATGTCTTTGTGCAATTTAGGTAAAGGCATAGCCTACTGGGTGGATGAATTAGAAAGCAGTACCAACTTTGAGCAGACAGTTCATCATGAGAATATAGTTCAGTTAGCAGATACCACCTATGTAAGAAGAAAAAGGCATTCCTTCCTCCAGGTGTAAGCTTTGGCGGACCCAGTGCACACTGTACTTTAAGCACCCCCCTCAGCCAGGGACTTATTGCAGTGCACAGCCTACACAGCTGTACACAGTGGTCCTAAAAACCTATTTTTATACACTTCCAGTCTTAAAATAAGCTGGTGGGATTGCTGTGTTTTCCATGGTAAATCTATATATATCTTTCATAATTTTTTTTTTTGTCTGAGATACTTGTCTAGTAGTGGAATGATAGAAATTAAATCATAGACATTAAAGGTATCCTTAATTGACTGATTACAAAACTCACACCTAGAGACATGCAACTTTACTAAGATCATACAGTTCATTAGGAGCAAAACTGAGGCTCTAAGTGTTTGTAACCAGAGAACAGGTCAGTGCTTTTAAAAAGAACTATTCAGTAACCAAGCTAGTAAATAAGAGAGATACACTATAAATTGAACATGGCCTGTGTCCATTGCTAGGGGTTGAGGCATGTCTGGGAAGTGGAGGAATAATGCTAATGGCAATCTGACAGTTAATGGGACCTGACACTTTACAGGTTTCTGTTAGCAAAGCCTATAGGAACTCAGTCTCAGATACATTTAGGGAGCATTACATAGAGTCACAAATGGACTGACAATAATCTTATTACCTGAGGGCAATAATGTATTTGCCGTAAGTTTAAGCTTACCAACAAGGTACAGCTCCTAGGAAACTGTCCCTAATGAGGGAGGCAAGTGTGTTTGTACTTTGTGAGGTAATCTCTTTAAGGAAATGGAAAACTCAAAGCTATTTCTGAAGACTAGGCCCAACATGGCTGTCAACTTTGGAGCCCAGGGAAGAAACCCTCACTGTTTTAGAGTATAGTGGAAATCTGGAGGATAGCATGGTGGGAAGGCCCTATGGTAAAGGAGCCCTCCAGCCAGAGGGATGTTTATTAATGTGGCTACAGTAAAATATATGTTTATTGTGTTTCAGGCTCTGCTGAAGTCTTTGTATATAATTTAATTTTATCTTCACAGAAATATTTTGATTTTATTACTTACTGATCTGTTTAATTAATTAATTTTGAATAAACAGCAGCTTAGAGAGGTACATTAACATGCCCAAGTTTACCCAGCTGTAAGAGCTGGGATACAAATCCAGGATCAGTTGATTCAGACACAGTTGCTTGACCACCATAACATACTGTATCAGGTACTCTCCTACCTAGTACAAGAATATAGACACTTTTTTTCTTCCAAGATTGCTATCTCATTGTTCTAAGAGAATTTCAGGAAGACTTTGGACACCTAGGAAAATCAAGAACCATACAACTGGGAAATATCTGGGGTTTTGGTCTCAAACTCAGATATGAAGCATATTATGCCTGCTGTATTTAACAGAAAACTTGAACAGCCCTTAAGGATATACTGGTGACTTATTACTTTACCTGCTAGGCTTATTCCAAAAAAGCCAGAGCTGGTTTTTTGAGATACTATAAACCTTCATGATGGACTATGGTGGGAAATTACTTAGATAAGGGGAAGGATTTTGGGACTTGGTTCCTATGGGAAGTATTCCAATTATCTTGGGTACAGAAATCTAGAACTAGTCTCCTGTCACCTGCAGATGTGATTGTATTGAGCATACCACAGCAAAGAGCATAAGGGTCTATGCAGGTGGCACACTACCTGTACCTGCAGTGTTACACCTTAGTTTTATTATTATTTTTTAATGTTTGGCAGAAATCTTGACTGTAGACCTTTGCTTTAGAGTATGTGATAGGAGATTTAGGAAGCTCCATCTAATATTATAAGTCTTTGTAACAGTCTCAACAGTAATAAAGGTAACCCTATCACTATGATACTTAGGTATAGTTCTAGGAACTGTGAGAAGGCAACTGTTGTTAATATGGGCATCTCTGATAAGAATAATAAACTAATCAACCAATAAAATGCTACACCTTCCCTTGTGATGGACTGGTAGGAACTTAAACAGTAAATACTGAGAAGTTAATGTCCTTCACTCATGTTCATACCACCCAGAATCAACCACCATTAGTACTTTAGCATATTTTTTCCAGAAATTTTTTATGGCTATATTTTAAAACACTTTATGTAGTAATACATGGATACATTTTGCTTTTAAAAATTTAACCTGTTAGGGTGGAGAGGGACGAGTACTATTGGCTGCCACCTCATCACACTTCCAAGCTGGAAACATGCACTGTGGGGAGGGAGGCTGCTAGTACATGCAGTAGCTAGGCACTGAAACTCGTGTGGTTAGCCCTGGGAGAGGACTCCATCTAGGTGCATGGAGACAGCCCTGAGGGCCTGGGATGTGGTCTGGGCCGAACCCAATGTCAGTACGTGCATAGCGGGGCATGGCCATCAGAAAATACCTCAAGACAAACAATAATGACAGCACATACTGGGATGCAGCAATTGCAGTTCTAAGAGGGAAGTTCCTCAAGAAATAAGAAAAATCCCAAACAACCTAACCTCCCACCTAAAAGAATTAGAAAAATAAGAACGACAAAACCCAATGTCAGCAGATGGAAGGAAATAAAGATCAGAGAGGAAATAAATAAAATAGAGATAAAAAAACAATAGAAGAGATCAATAAAACCAAGAGCTGGTTTTTTTAAAAGATAAAATTGACAAACCTCTAGTCAGGCTCACCAAGAAGAAAAGAGAGAGGACTCAAAAAAACAAAATAAGGAATGAAAGAGGAAAAATAACAACTGATACTGCAGAAATACAAAAAAAAAATAAGAAAACACTATGAACAGTCATATGCCAACTAATTGGACAACTTAGAAGAAATGGACAAATTTCTAGAAACATACAGCCTGCCAAGACTGAGTCAAGAAGAAACAGATAATTTTAACAGACCAATCACTAGAAATGACATATAATCTGTAATAAAAAAAACTTCCTGCAAACAAAAATCCAGGATCAGATGGCTTCAATGGGGAAATCTATCAAACATAAAAAGGAGAACTTATACCTATCCTTCTCAAACTATTCCAAAAGATTGAAGAGGAGGGAAAACTCCCAAATTCATTCTGTGAAGCCACCATCACCCTGATATTAAAACCAGACAAAGACACTACAAAAAAAAAGAAAATTATAGGCCAGTATCTTTCATATAGATGAAAAATCCTCAACAAAATATTAACAAACCAAATCCAACAGTACATAAAAAGGATCATACACTATGATCAGGGTGGATTCATTCCAGGTTTGCAAGGATGATTCAACATATGCAAAGAAATCAGTGTGATACACCACATTAACAAAAGAAAAGACAAAAACCGTATGATCATCTCCATAGATGCAGACAAAGCAGTTGATAAAATTCAGCATCCATGCATGACAAAAACTTTCACCAAAGTGGGTATAGAGGGAACATATCTCAACATATTAAAGCCATTTACAACAAACCCAACAGCCAACATAATACTCAGTGGTGAAAAGCTGCGAGCCTTCCTGCTGAATTCTGGAACAAGTCAAGGATGCCCACTCTCACCACTTCTATTCAACATAGTATTGGAAATCCTAGCCACAGCGATTGGACATAAAAAAGAAGTAAAAGGTATCCAAATTGGAAGGGAGGAGGTAAAACTGTGACTATGTGCAGATGATATGATACTCTATATAGAGAATCCTAAAGACTTCATACAAAAACTATTAGAACTAATAAATGGATTCAGCAAGGTAGCAGGATACAAGATTAACATACAGAAATCTGTTGCATTTCTTTACACTAACAATGAAATATCAAAAAGAAAGTAAAAAACCAATCCAGTTTAAAATCATGTCAGAAAAAATACCTAGGAGTAAACTTAACCAAGGAGGTGAGAGACCTATATGCTGAAAACTATAAAACATTGATAAAGGAAACTGAAGATGATTCAAAGGAATGGAAAGATATCCCATGCTTTTGGATTAGAAGAATTAATATTGTTCAAATGGCCATACTACCCAAAGCAATGTACAGATTTAATGTGATCCTTATCATATTACCCATAACATTTTTCACAGAACTGGAACAAATAATCCTAAAATTTATATGGAATCACAAAAGACCCAGAATTGCCAAAGCAATCCTGAGGAAAAAGAACAAAGCTGGAGGCATAGCCTTCTCAGACTTCAGACAAGACTACAAAGCTACAGTAATCAAAACTGTGATATTGGCCCCCAAACAGACATATTATAGATCAGTGGAACAGAATGGAGAGCCCAGAAATAAACCCACACACCTGTGGTCAGTTAATCTACAACAAAGGAGACAAGAATATACAATGGAGAAAAGACAGTCTCTTCAGCAAGTGGTGTTGGGAAAGCTGGACAGCTACATGTAAATCAATAAAATTAGACCACTCCCTCACACCATATACAAAAACTCAAAATTGTTTAAAGACCTATATATAAGACATGACACCATAAAACTCCTAGAAGAGAACATAGGGAAAACATTCTCTGACATAAATTGTAGCAATATTTTCTTAGATCAATCTTGCAAGCAACAGAAATAAAAGCAAAAATAAATAAATGGGACTTAATCAAACTTAAATGCTTTTGCATAGCAAAGGAAATGATCAACAATACAAAAAGACAAACCTATGGGATGGGAGAAAATATTTTCAAGTAATACAACCAACAAGGGCTTAATTTCCAAAATATATAAATGGCTCATACAACTCAATATCAGAAAAACAATCTAATCAAAAAATGAGCAGAAGGCCTAAATAGACTTCTTTCCAAAGAAGGCATACAGATGGCCCACAGGCACATGAAAAGATGCTCAGCATTGTTAATTATTAGAGAAATGCAAATCAAAACCACAATGAGGTATCACTTCACACCTGTCAGAATGGCTAGCATCAAAAAGTCTACAAATGGGGAATTCCCTGGTGGTCCAGTGGTTAGGACTCCACACTTTCATTGCCGAGGGCCTGGGTTCAATCCCTGGTTGGGGAATTAAGATTCCACAAGCCTGTGCAGCACAGCCAAAAAAAAAAGGAGGGGTTTGTAAAGCAACTATACTCCAATTAAAGAAAGGGGGGGGGGAACCCTCCTATACTGTTGGTGGGAATGTAAATTGGTACAGCCACTATGGAAAACAGTATGGAGGTTTCTTTTTTTTTTTTTAATTGGATTTTTTAAAATTAGTTATCCATTTTATACATACTAGTGTATATGTGTCAATCCCAATCGAGATTTCTTAAAAAACTAAAAATAGAGCTACCATATGATCCAGCAATCCCATTTCTGGGCATGTATCTGGAAAAGACAAAAACTCTAATTTGAAAAGATACATGCACCCCAATGTTCATAGCAGCACTGTTTACAATAGCCAAGACATGGAAACAACCCAAGAACCTATCAATAGACAATTGGCTTAAGAAGATGTGGTATTTATCTGTCTGTCTGTCTGTCTATCAAATGGAGTATTACTTAGCCATAATAAAGAATGAAATACTGTCATTTGTAGCAACATGGATGAATCTAGAGAATATCATACTAGAAGTAAGTCAGACAAAGACAAATATGATATCATTTATATTGCAGAATCTAAAAAATAATACAAATGGATCTATATACAATACAGAAAGAGACTCACAGACATAGAAAACTAACTTATGGTTACCAAAGGGGAAAGGGAGCATGGTGGGGAGGGATAAATTAGCGGTTTGGGATTAACAGATACAAACCACTATTCATAAAATAGATAAGCAATAAGGATTTACTGTATAAAAGAGGGAACTATGTTTGATATCTTTTAATAACCTATAATGGAAAAGAATCTGAAAAAATATATGTATATATAACTGACTCACTTTGCTGTACATGTGGAACTGACATAATACTGTAAATCAACTATAATTTTAAAAAATTTAACCTGAAAGCTAAATGTTCCCTTATCTTGATCCCTTCACCCTTTCTCAGAGGCAACCATTATAACTTTGGTATATATGCTTCTGGTCCTTGTTTTCATACTTTACATATACATATAAACTGTTCAAAGAAAGTATACTTTTGTGTGTTTTTAAGCTTACATTAATGTACCTTTTTCCTTGTGGGAAGAGGAGTAAAGTAGACAGTGAGTAAAAAAGGAAGTCAGGAAATATCAGTTAATGGAACAGCTGGATAAGATCAAAATTTTTCCTCATTAGACTCTGAACTTCTTTAGACCAGGGACTGAGTCTTCTGTTTTTTTTTTTTTTTTAAAGAATCAATTTTATTTATTTTTTTATTTTTGGTTGCATTGGGTCTTCGTTGCTGCACATGGGCTTTCTGTAGTTGTGGCAAGCGGGGGCAACTCTTCGTTGCGGTGCGCAGGGTTCTCCTTACGGTGGCCTCTCCTGTTGCGGAGCACGGGCTCCAGGCACGCAGGCTTCAGTAGTTGTGGCACACAGGCTCAGTAGTTGTGGCTCACAGGCTCTAGAGCGCCGGCTCAGTAGTTGTGGCACACGGGCTTAGTTGTTCTGCGGCATGTGGGATCTTCCCAGACCAGGGATCCAACCCGTGTCCCCTGCATTGGCAGGCGGATTCTTAACTACTGCACCACTAGGGAAGTCTCGAGTCTTCTGTTTTTAAATAACCTTTCCTCCTATCCCCTCATGCCTAATGTAATCTGATTAAAGCCATTAAGTAATTTTCTTAGGACGGGTTTATATCTCAAAGAGTTAATCTAAATTAATTTATAGTTAGTGGACCAGTGGAAGATTCATTACAGTTAGAAGTTTCTAAATTATCACTTGTCCATCTAAAGCAAAAGAAGTTAAACAGGAAAAAGGGAAAGGAAAACCTAATCAGAGCATTAAAACATGAAATCATAATTGTCTATTTATGATGTTAACTCCTCATATATCCTTCTCTCATTTTTTCAGAAGTGATTCTGACTCTGTACTGCTCAGTTAAAAATCCATCACTGAGAAAGAATGTAAATAGTTATAAATGAATACTGGAACTGAAGAATATATCGGTGTTGTGTTGGTTTCTTATTAAAAACCTTATCATGAAGACAATAATTAGAAATTGATTAATTTCTCTATACTGTTTTCCCAGTTTGCTCTTCCATGTTTCTCATTCTGCACGTTGAGTGTGGTACAGACTTAACTAGGCATTTGCACTAAATTTATTTACATATCCTCTAAACTTGTTCACAACACTTCTGAAATTTTAGCACTTTTTTTTTTAAAGAGTTTTTCTTGAAACTAAACCTCAGTGTGGGGAGAGGTCATTCAAATATCCTTTCTTTCCAGTTTCTGCTATAGCAAAAGATAGAATATGAAGTTAAGGGAGGAATAAGGAAGACAGTTATGACCACGAAAGCATGAACCAAATTGTTTATATGATAATGTCAGAAGGCTATGTCTTACCTGTCCCATGTTTGGGCAGATATTAATCATGGTTTGAATTTCAGAAGGAAAGGGAAAAGAGACCTGAGTGAATGCAAACTTTTATTGGGCAATGGGGATAGACTGTGAAAGTTGAATCAGACATATAACTATACAAATCATACATCATGGCATACTTCTCCTGCTCCATTCATGTTGAATAATTACTGAGCTGTTTCAAAGAGGAAAATATCAGCTTAATTATCAGTTTTTGGTGAAATGAAATTGAGGTTCTATTTTAATTTTAAAATTTTGAAAAATCTCTCATCTAAGCAGTCTTGATGTGGGGCTCTCCTTTGGAGACTTGCTGCCTTTGAGAAAATAAATTACATTGAAATCTCTGATGCGTGAATTCAAAATTACATTGAGAAGCTGAGAGGTGTTTTGATGCTTTGGCATATCTCTTTCCTTTTGCTTGATATTTACTCATAAGGATAACAATTTTCTTAGAACATATGGTTATATTTAAGTCTCGGAGGTGTTCAGAAATACCGTCAACCGAAACTAAGGTGATTTAAATGGATTTTGAGAATTAGTATGGTAGTTATTTAAGGCCTAGATAGTTACGAAGAAAGTTCTTTTCTTTTTACAATTTAAACCATCTTTTAATCATTGTGCCTTGTCTTAGTAGTTAAGAGAAAAACATTCTATGGGATTTTGGTCATTGGTAACTTTGGAAATGCTTCTTTAAGTATAAATTTAATTAAGCATCAATTATCTATGAGGAAAATATTTATAAACTAAATCTTCTAAAATTTCATAATGAACAGCTTTTTCAAGATGATAGATTAAAATATTTTTGCAGTCTAAAAATCTGTATTTTTACTACATTGACAAAAGATTAATTACAGTTCCATAAATTACATTAGTTATAATATGTTGAATGATTACACTATAGTAAACACTATTCTAAACACTTTACATAAATTAACTCTCTTAATTTTCACAGTAATCCTAAGAGACAAATGCCGTCAGTGTCCGTATTTTGCAGATGAGGACACTAAGCACAGGGAGGCCGAGTAACTTGTCTGAGGTTGTACAGCAACTGTGTGAGGGAGCCAGGATTCAAATACAGTCATCTGTCCTCACATATGATGCCCTGAACCTCTCCACTGAAATACCTCTGTCTTTTTACGTAACTTTTACACCTAAATAAGTTCTTAATATTGCTGTTTTTATTGTGTAAGTAATACATGTTCATTATTGAAAAAATCAGAAATTACAGATGAATGAATAGAACAATTACTCATATTCCCACCATAGAAAACCATTGCTTTCATTTTCATGTATCATTTTATAGATATTTCTCTTTGCATGTGTATTTTTATTTTTTTATTTTATTTTATTTTATTTTTTATTTTATTTTATTTTATTTTATTTTATTTATTTATTTATTTTTTTGGCTGTGTTGGGTCTTCGTTTCTGTGCGAGGGCTTTCTCTAGTTGCGGCAAGCAGGGGCCACTCTTCATCACAGTGCGCGGGCCTCTCACTATCGTGGCCTCTCTTGTTGCAGAGCACAGGCTCCAGACGCGCAGGCTCAGCAGTTGTGGCTCACAGGCCTAGTTGCTCCACGGCATGTGGGATCTTCCTAGACCAGGGCTCGAACCCGTGTCCCCTGCATTGGCAGGCAGATTCTTAACCACTGTGCCACCAGAGAAGCCCTGCATGTGTATTTTTAAATCAAAATGACTTCTACTTTACACAGTGTGTAGTAATCTGCTTTTGTTCCACTCAAAAATATAGCTTTCCTTGCCAATATGTATACTTCTATGACATCAAATATACAAATTGTATAATATATTATTACATGGATGTACCATATTTATTTAGTAATTTCCAGTTACTGACATTTAGTCTGTTTCTTATTTTTCCTTATGGATAAGGTTGTTCTTAATAATTCCTAAAATTTGACTTCTTTTCTACCATGTTCTTTGACATTCTCTGTTCCTTCAAGATACTGACTTGAATTGCACTGCTCAGAGGAGCTGTTTTCATTCTGTGCTTATGTTTTTAATAAAGCATCTGGATGTGATTTGTGCATGTTCATGTTTTGTACAGTGCCAAAAACAATTCAAGGTGCAGTACATTTGTGAGGGCATTATAGTGACTCAGAAATGGTGATATTAAAAATATTTAACAACTGGTATGATAATATAAACTAATATATTAATCAAGAGGAAATAAAAATTGAATATAGTCATTTTATTCTCTACCTGAATTAAAGTTTTTCTATTATAAAACTAATTACCAAAGGGTATAAGTTATAGGAAAAACTATCAAGTTATTCTAGTAATTTCATACTCATTTAATTGTTTTTAGAAATTGTTGCTATGATCTTCTGTTTGCTGCTATTACCAGCTAAATGATATGCTTTTCTGAGCCATTATTTGACATTGGGAACTATCTCAAACTCTTCCAGTTATTTTCCCATTAAATTTGTAGTCATTAGTTGATTTGTCTTAATAACTAGAAACTTTCTCTTAATAGTAATATTATTTATGATACAGAATCCTATATCAGCTTCTGCTGAACTAAAAAATTATATGAAAATGTTTTCTAGTCTGCATAATACTGACAGGTATTTTTTATATATTCACTATCTCTAGAAACACTAAATGCACAAAAATAATTTATTGGAATGCTATATTTAATAAGGTTGAATTTAATCCATCGAGATAGATGAGAGAGAAATAAAAAGAAAGAGGTGAACTTGGGCACTCTGTTTTTGAGCTGCCCAGGTTTGAATCCTGACTCTGCCATCTTCCTCTCTGTGCTAATATTTTCTTATCTGGTGAATGATGGATATGATGATAATAAATATAATACCAAAACAAGCTAATATTTTTTCATAACAGTGCCAGTCACTGGACAAATGATAGGTAAAGGTTAACTCTCACTTTTAGTAATGAAATTAATATTATTATGCCAGTGTTGGCTAGGCATTCAATGAGTCTGTGAAACTCAGAAGAATATTAGGAAGGGGTTCCCTGTCCTGGGCATCTCCCCAGCTTCATATTGCCAGCCTACCGTGATCTCTGTCCCATTACAGGAATGTTTACAGTGCAATACCAAGATGATGCCTGCAGTGACTTCCATTACCACCTACTCCTCTGCCATCCTTAGATCTTTCAGAGCCAGTCCTATAGCGGCTGTAGTTACCATAAGGAGCTGCATGAGGGGATGTAGACAGGCAGCAGGTAGCTATAACTTGGGTAGACCAGATGGACATTGAGCATTCGTCTGCTGGAGGGCCAGTGCCAATAGTGTCTCCTCCTGTAGTGTCTGTGGGAACATGTCAGGATAGGGCCTAGGCCACTGCTGGGTGGGTGCTAAGGCATCCTTTACCCAGGGCTTCTGAGGTAGCCAGATAGGAGGCCTTAGGTTAACCCTCTAGAGTCCCTATGGTGTCCAGGAGATGGAACTTGTGGTGGCTACTTGCTAGGCAACAACCAGCCTAAAGGAAGTTTCCAGATGAGGAAACTGAAGCTATACTGGTACTGTATGGTGAATGTCAGCCCTGAGCTGATCACTGAACATGGTTTGATTGCTAGTGAAATAGGTAAAGCCCAATAATTTACCAAAAAATTATTTCCTAGGGATAGTATATGTGTGTAGGCAATATATGAATGCTTAATATTTACACTGCTATTGAGAGATCTCCAGCATATATTAAGTGGGGAATAAAAGCAAGGTCCAGAAAAATGTGTGTACTATACTACTCTTAATGTGAGAAAGGGAGAATATGTTTGTATTTGCTTATATTTAAAAATAATGGAAGGGAAAACAAGAACTTTAACAAATAGTTACCTGCGAGGAAGGGAGGGACGGAAGGAGGGAATGGGGTAGAGGGGACAGGGATGGAAACTAGACTTCTCTGGAAAGCCTTGTTTTACATAATTATAAAACAGAATTAAATTTAAAATCACACCCTAAAAACCAAAAGTACAGTAAAACAAAGGAACTTAGTTGTGTATTCAGTTAGCTTAACCATACAGAGAGGGATGTTTAATTTTTTTTTTTAAGTGGAAGTTAGGTTGGTAGGAAGATGTTACTGTAATCCAAAGGGCATATCATAGTTATCACCTGCGGTAGTAGCAGTGGGGATAGAAGTAGGGAGATTTGAGACATATTTTGGTATGAGAAAAACTAGGATAAAAATAAGGATTTTGTGGACATGTTAAGACAATTTGAGATATCCACTTAAAATATCAATTTGATAGTTCACTGTATGCATCTGAATACTGCAAGGAAAGATCTGGACTAGAAATATGAATTTGGGAATCATAACTGTATAGATGGTATTTAAAACAAGGGACTCTATTTTAATGATGCCTGTTTATTATATACTACACTATAATCAAATCTGCCTTGGAGACTATTCCAGATTTTTGATTAGGATAATATTGACACAGTGAATTTCAGTAATGTGGACAAATGGAGTATGCTTTTTAAAAAAAAAAATCATGTAAAATATTATACTCCTTTGTATTGGCATCTCAGTTGAAAACAGTTCCCCCTTCTCTGAGGACTATCTCTAATTTCTAAGGGTGGTGCCTCAGCAGTTACATCTGTATTTCATGACCTTACCCCTGTGGCTGTAGTTGATTGATCCAGCGTTCTAAAGAGAAGGTGTGTCAACGTCCACTTTTGGGTCCCTAGAGGGATCCTGGTTCATGCCCCTTTTTAAAGGCTTAGTTTTTCAGTCATTTCTTGGATCATGTGACATATATCCTTTTTCGTATACATTTATATCTTTAGCTTACGGTAGCTCTAGTTGGTTTCTGTTGCTAACTAATACAGAAATGTATGTAGAGACCCTTGTGTTTTACTATCTGAGGCTCTGTATTGAGTTTCGTTAAATTTTGAGATCCTTTAGAAATTTCACCTCAATTTTTCCCCCATTTAAGCCATTGCTGGCATCTATCCTTTTGTGGAAAACTTCTATTGCTTGAGACAATCTTTTAGTGAATCAAGGCCATAAGAATCTTTTGTTTCAATTTCAGAACTTGTCAGGGTGCTTCCTCCAGCAAATGTGATAGATTTATTCTTTTTGGATCTAATAGTGTTGATATTAAAGATATCTTCCTGCTCAGACATTTTTATTCTAAGGGTAAAAGTGTCTTAAAAGTTTTCCCCTTCCTTGGAATTTTCAGAAAGTGATTCTCTTTATTTTTTGATTTTTATTTTTTTTATAAATTTATTTATTTTTGGCTGCATTGGGTCTTCGTTGCTGCACGTGGGCTTTCTCTAGTCGTGGCGAATGGGGGCTACTCTTCGTTGCAGTGCATGGGCTTCTCATCGCAGTGGCTTCTCTTGTGGATCACGGGTTCTAGGCGCGTGGGCTTCAGTAGTTGCGGCACACAGGCTTAGTTGCTCCGCAGCATGTGGGATGTTCCTGGACCAGGGCTGAAACCCCTGCATTGGCAGGTGGATTCCTAACCACTGTGCCACCAGGGAAGTCCTGATTCTCTTTAATAGTACTGTATGTTCTTATTGAATATATATATGTATAAAATTTTCACATGTATTTAGATTTTAAAATAATAGAAGCATTCAGTGCTGCACACATTCAGTTGAAAGTTGCTAATACAGTGAAAATTGTGGAAGTTAATTTCATCAGTGTGAATTAATCCACAAAATATTTTCCTAATGTATTTGACAAAACAAATGAAAATCCGTTTATTCAGAATAATGCTAAATATAAAGTAAATGCTTGTCCCAAATTAATAAGATTTCTGTACATATGAGATGCTTTGAATGCATTTAATTTGAAGTTTATTTATTTCAGAATCTTACATTTCCAATTAATACATTTTAAATTTTGTAAGTTTAGCATACTTTAAGGGAGGACATATTCTGTGTGATTTTGTATGTGTGGGTTTTTTTGCATTCAGATAAAATAAAGTTTAAAAACAGAATAATGCTACCAGCATCTGTGAAGGAATATTCCTTCCTGTGAGATGAAGGCTTGGAAAAAACCTTCCTCTAGCCACTTCATGTCTCTGATGTAATTGTAGTTACATGAATACACAAGAAGGGTTTTTACCAAATGAAACAAAACTCCTCATCTTTCTGAACTCTGGTTTAGGATAGCATTTGGATGAGATCTACCCTTGTAATAAAAATTTAAGATCTATTGTGTTCTCACCAGTCACATACACACAAACAAAAACCCCACATATTTTTTAAAAACGGAGGGCACAAAGAAACATTTGGAGGTATTGGATATGTTTATTACTTTGATTATGGTGATGGTTTCATGGATGTATGCACATGTCCAAACTCATCAAATTGTGTATGTTGAATATGTGCAGTTTTTGCGTATCAGTTATACCTCAATGAAGCTGTTAAAAGAAGGAAAACTTTTAAATAGAATAGCACTTGGAGACAACATTTTGGAGGTGCATTTATCAGTAATAACTAGTAGACTGTGTATATGAAATCAAATGAAATATTAATAATAAATATGTAAAATCATTATATTAAAACAGAAACCAGATTTTGTAAGTCTTTACGGGAATATATTTCTTTGTTTCTATTATAGGTAGAACATTTTCCAGTGACTTTAGAACTTCTAAATTTTTAGAAAATTATCATCTTCTAATTAATCCTCAAATATTTTGCAAATTTTATTGTATGGTCTATTTGTCCTTGGGAAATATATTCTTTTGTGTCTTATTTGATAATATAAATTACACAGTACAAAAAAATTACTTGATTTATTTTAATAGTAATTACTCATTTATTGAATACATTGTTTAGTAAGTATTTTTTTAAATTAGCTTTATTGACATTATTTTACATATAAAATTTACTTATTTCAAGTGTGTAAATCAGTGATTTTTAAAGTAACTTTATACCGAATGGTACAACTATCACCTTAAATTATTTCTGGAACATTTTTATTCTCGAAAAAGATCTCTCATGCACTCTTACAGTTAATCCCTATTCTCACCCTTAGTCTCAGGCAGTTGGTAATCTACTTTCTATAAATTTACCTATTCTGGACGTTTCATATAAATGAAAGCATACAACGTGTAGTCTCTTGTGTCTGGCTTCTTTCACTTAGCATAATGTTTTTGAGTTTTATCTCTTGATGTAGATGTGTCGGTAGTTTGTTCCTTTTTATTACTGAGTCCTGTTTCATTGTATAGATATACCACATATTCTCTGTCCATTCATTGATTGATGCACATTTAGTGCATTTTCAGTTTTTGACTATTGCAAATAATGCTGTTATGAAGTCACAGGCAAGTCTTCGTGTGGTTGCCAGTAAGTATGCTAAGATCTTTGTGTTTAATGCATTTAATCTTCACAGCATCTCTATATGTTAAATAGTAACATCATCCCCATTTTACAGATTAGGAAGCTGTAAAATTACGTTAACATCATACACCTAGCAAGTGGTGGGCCCAAGTATGTAACCACTTTCATTAGTTTCTAGTATATCCTTCCTATGGTTTTGTTTTTGTTTTTGCAGAAATAAGAGTGTGTTTTATTATTTCCTCGTTGTTATATAAAAGGTAGTATACATATATATACATACACACGTGTGTGTATGTATATGTATGTGTATATATAAAATTTTTTCTTTTGCATCTTCCTCTTGTTACTTAGTATATCTAGGAAATTACTAGGTCACAGAGATCATTTTCCTTCTTTTTACACCTGCAGAGTACACCTGAATAAGTACATAGCATATTCAACCAGTCTCCTACATATCAGGGAAATATCTTTCAGACTACTTTTTAAAAATTTTTTTATTTAAAAAAATTTTGTTTTAATTGAAGTATGGTTGATTTACAATGTTATGTTAGTTTCAGGTATACAGCAAAGTTATTCAGTATTTATACATATATATATATTCTTTTTCTGATTCTTTTCCCTTATAGGTTATTACAAAATATTGAGTACAGTTTCCTGTGCTACAGTAGGTCCCTGTTGGTTACCTATTTTATATATAGTAGTGTGTATAAATTAATCCCAAACTCCTAACTTATCCCTCCCTCCCTTTCCCCTTTGGTAACCATAAGTTTGTTTTCTATGTCTGTGGGTCAGACTACTTTCTATACAATATTAATATCAAGTTTCTTTGAAAGACTAATCAGCCTTATATCTGTAACTTTGTTTCCTTTATACTTAATATGGTTGAGACTACTAAGTATATTTTAGTTGTTTTTAGCAGATTATTGAACTTCCTTGTTGGCTGTTATATATGGTAACTTTCGGGCCTTTTTTCACAGACACACACGTATATATATATATATATATATGTACAGTCAAATTTCTTGGTTTGTATTCTGAACTGAAATCTATCAGGAATACTCAAATAAGGTACTAACAATGACTTATTGAATTCTTTTCAAGCTGTTATCTGTTAAGTTACTCTTTAAGAGCAGTTTATTTGAACTCTTAATTACAGAAATTTTAGTATATTCAGGCTCTTGGGTTTTTTCCCCCCATGGTAAACTGTTTAGAACCAATTTTAGGTATTAAAAGCTTCCTAAGCACAGAAACAATGGCATTCATAGGGAATTTAATAAATAATAAAGAGTTGCCAGGCAGGAAGCATTGTGAATGGTTAGGGGTCCATTCAACAGATTGCTCACAGGAAATTAAAGAGGTATATTAATTAATAAAAAGTTCTACCTGTCTATTAAAAGTTTATAAGTTTTCCTTTTTAAAAATCTCAATCCATAATGTGTTACCTTTAAGTTTTAGGCATGACATTAAATGCCAAGGTCATTCTGCTGTATTCTCTACATTTTTTTTACAACTTCCAGTATTATAATTTTATACAGAATCTGCTACATGGCTGCAGATTTTCTCCCTTCACTTATTTACACATAAAGACATAGTCCAGATCAAAGAAGGCCAAATTATACCAAAACATGGAAATTTGGTATCCATACATATAATCCATTATTTACTTAATTCTTCAGTGAATTACTGATTTATGCCATGGTATTTTTTTGAATGCCTGCTGTGCTATGCATATATAGAAAAATAGCTTTTTAAGAGAAAATGAACTTCTTTCTCCTGAGTCTGAGCAGCGGCAAGTGGTCATGTGTTGCTGGTAGTAGTAAAATATGAGACTGAAAAGTTGTTGGTATAGGTCATTTAGGTCTTCGCTGCTGGGCTAAGCAACTTAAACTTTCTTTGCAGTGATGAAGAGCGATTATAAGATTTTTAAATAGGAGCATTACATGACCTGACATTTGTTCTAGGAAGATAACACTGCAAAGTCTGTGAAGAATGGATTAGAGATCTGAGAAATTAGAGGTAGGAAGATAAGTTAACTGTTCAGGCAAGAAATTTTTATGGTTTACTTCAGCAATAATAGGAATCTTGTCAAGTAGCTAAATGTAACAATTTCTAGCATTCATTAGGCAATTTTGTGGATTATGTCTATAGAATGAGTGCTTAAATGTTCAACTTCTGGTATCAAACTCATTAAAACCTAAAGCCATTAGCCATTATTCTAACCCTGGTCTTACTATCAGAACACCTTTTAGTTTTTATAAAACTAATTCATGTAGATAAGTACATAAAAAATCAGCAGTCTTCTGGTTTACTTTCTCATTTTGATGTAGAATATATCTTCCAGTAGCTTCCAGAGAAATGTTGTATTGAATGTGAGCTTTTTGAAATGTTGCACTTATCTTTATTTTAACTTCCTAAGTGATTGATGGTTTGGCCAGATATTTAATGCTAGTTTAGAAATCATTTTCCCTTAGGATTTTGAAGACATTGCTCTATTGTCTTCGCATTTACAATGTTGCTGTAAGAAGCCTATTCCATTTTGATTCTCAGTCATTTTTCGATGACTTATTTTCTCTGGAAATTTTAGCATATTCTCTTTCTCTTATATTCTACAATTTTATAATGATGTACCTTGAGCACAACTTAATTATAACTGTAGTTTCTGAGGCCATTCAGGTTTTTTTTTTAAATAATAATTTTTATTTTTTAAAATTAATTAATTAATTTAGTTTTGGCTGCATTGGGTCTTCGTTACTGCTCACGGCCTTTCTCTAGTTGCGGCGAGAGGGGGCTTCTCTTTGTTGCGGTGCACGGGCTTCTTATTGCGGTGGCTTCTCTTGTTGCGGAGAACGGGCTCTAGGCACGCAGGCTTCAGTAGTTGTGGCATGCGGGCTCGGTGGTTGTGGCTCACGGGCTCAGGAGTTATGGTGCATGGGCTTAGTTGCTCCGCGGCATGTGGGATCTTCCCGGACCAGGACTTGAACCCGTGTCCCCTGCATTGGCAGGCGGATTCTTAACCACGGCGCCACCAGGGAAGTCCCGGCCATTCAGTTTTTCAGAAGAATCCTCCATCACCCTTCTTTTGGTAGGCATGTGGTAGATGCTTGACTGCCAGCTCTCTAGGAACTGAGTAATAATAGGCAGCTAAGTGTCTTGCCAGTCATCATACAGATTTTCACTTATTCTCTGTTTTCAGTATGATGAGTCTCCCTCTTCTTCCTGTGCCTATGTCGATGTCCCTTAATTGGATACGTGGATGCTTCGTATGGAGGATGCAGTTTGAGGTCGGGATGCTAATTCCTTATCATGAAGCTTTTATCTGCCTTTTTTTGTTTTTGGCAAACACCTCCCCTACCACCTTCCATAGTACCTGAGCCTTTCTGGAGTTCTGTGGAGTGAATTGGTTTGTTTCTCATCATAGTCCAATTTAGTCATATGAGTCAGGAAATGAATACAGTGTGGACAAACTTAATTCGAATCCGTCTTTGATTATTATTATCGGTGTAACACAGTTAGCTTTTGTGAGTATAATTTATTGAAAAAACTGAGTTCATAAACTTGGAACTATCTACAGAAATGGGAACAGCTGGCTTTTCATTGATGTTTTATTAGTCAGGAAAGCAAAAGTATCCCATTATTTCCCTATCAGAATGTTACTCTTAAAAACAGAATTATCTCCCATCCAAAAAGTTAATTCCAGTTATAGTTACTGGTTACATAAGTAAAATTTAAATTAATTTTAAATTAATTCTCAGTTACCATTTTCACTTCACCTCTGACAAACCTTTTAGAAACTACCTCTAAACAAGGATGTCTCTCTTCTTAGAGAACATTTAGAAACACCATGTAATTAAGATTTTTGATGCTATATTTTAAAAGTATTTTGCTCTTTTGCCTATAACTAACCAGGATTTTGGTAAAAGTTCTTTAATTATACAGGTAGACGCAAAGTTTGCCTATTTTAAAATCACTTAAAATATTGATATAAATTAGATCCAAAGCCTTATTTTCATAAGTTTATGTTCTTTAAAGTACATTCGATGACAGTGTTACAAAAGTTGTACTGACTTAAATATTTCCAACATTTAGACTAATGGAGCTGATGTCTCTCAAGAGCTTGCAGTGAAACCATGTGTAAAGGAACCTAAAGGGTGTGAAATCAGATGAGAATTGGACCAACTAAAGCTAGTTGAGACCCCCCCCAAATATGCCACAATAATTTTAAACTCGTGCCCCTTGGATGGGTCCTGTGGATCCTTAGGAGTAGTTTGCTCTAGGAGTGAGATCAAATGAGGGGTGGGAAATGAAAATGGGGAGATGGAGATCTAGCTCCTCATCTCTTATTGGTTTAAATAAGTTAGATTTTATTTGAACATAGGTTTCTGTACCTAGAAGGTTTTTTTCTGAAAGGCATTAGTTAGTAGTCTTGATAGTTGAAATCAAAAGATTGAAGACAAATTTGAGCATGAGGTAGTATAAATATCTAAATCAGGCTTTCCTTGTTCTCCTGTTGCTAAACACCTTCTCCAGTTGGTTATTGTTCCCTGCGGTCATCATGCTTTTTCCTGACTTTGTACCTTTGTTGATATTGTACCCAAATTTGGAATATCATAGTCTCCTTCTACCTAGTTAGCTCTCTCTATATTTCAAAGCAAAAGTTAAGGCCAGCTCCTGCCATGAAGCTTTCTTACTAACACTCCCACACATTGATCTTTTATTCTCAGAATTTCTGTAGCTCTTGATTATATTACTTTGGGTTGTTCTTTTGTTACATACAATAATTTATTTCACTTCACTACAGTGTGAACTCCAGTTTGTCACATAGTGCTCCCTGGGTACAAATTTAATAAATCAATAATTTTTTTATTTAACTGAAACAAAATCATGAACCTGATTTTCCCAATTAAAGTCTCTTTTCCCCTCATTACCATGAAACATTAATTTTGTTAATTATTTGCATATTTGGACTTTTGAGTGTGATGCTTTAATGTGCTTTATGCTCTTTCTCATTTTGCATTCATCTTGATTTGCCCACAGAATGGAATGATAAATCATTCATATTTGACAGCTATACTCCTACTTCCCTGTACCTTGGCAGCAGAATACTCCTTTGTATATGTAGATTTCTTTTGACTGTTTAGGGGTAAAGAGGATCATCCTTCAGAATGTATAGAATATGTATACTTTCTGTCCCTGTCTGCTGTCACATAGGCATTTAATCTTTTTAGTTTGTATATCAGGACTTATACTGCAACAAGTTACAGTGATGTTTGGGGATGATAGTTTATCCCTAGATGAGGATGTTTAATGGGACTTTTATTGAGACATCTGTTATTCTGTAATTGGTAAGTCAGGGCCCAAAGATGGATTGAGGACATGATACTACTACATTCCGCACACCCTGTCCTAAAGCTAGAGCCAACTGACAGTCTGAGTCAGAAACTTCCCTGAGTATTTATTACGAGGTAAGCCCAGACTGATTCTGTTACCCCCAAATATTCCAACTCCCACATCTCCACTCCCATTCCATATCAAATAGAAGGCTGAGAAAGGAAAAGAAGAGAGAGTTGGAGTTTGAAAGTTTGAAGATGGTATATTAACAGCTCTTTTCCCATCCCACCTCTCAGTGGGCACTTAAAATTCTTGGAAGGCATGGAGATGTCTTCAAAGTTTCATGAGAAGGAGCATGGAAAGTCAAAGAGAGCATAGTCATGGGACTGATCAGGCAACCAACAAGCTAGAAGTTGCCCTACCTAATAAGGGGACTAGGGGCATGGGCTGCTGACCACAGGGGAGGGAAGACATGGCTGCCGTATTCTGGGGAGGCTGAGGTGAGGCTGAACATCACCCAAGTGAATTACGTGCATCACCTAGGAAGAAACCACCACATCAGCAAAAGCTGCCACAGCTGGTCAGAACTCCAGTGAGGTTTGGGGTTCCCTACCACCTACAGGCAACCAGTAAGGCAGTCCTAGCAATTTCTGCCATTTTCCCTCTTCAACACATCATAGTAATTAGAGTTGGGAGAATAAGGGGAAGAACATGTCCCAGAATTAAGGTACCAAAGTGCTGGAGTAGAAGGAGGATTGAAAGTGCAGACTATCCTTTGTCCCCCACTCAAAGTTCTGTGAGCAAAAGCTTAGCATCTGTGGGAGGGAGTAATAAAAGCTAATACTTGTGTAGTGCTTACTGTGTAAAAGGTGCTGTTTTAAGCTCTTTACTTGTATTAATTCATTTAATCTTTTAACAGCTCTATGAGCTGTTAGCTATTAACTGTTATTAACTATTTTACAAATTAGAAAACTTAGTTATAGAGATTAGATTAGATTTGAGTTAGACCTGGGAATGGAGTTTTTAAATTCTACTAGCTTGAGATTTCTTACAAGCAGAAAGTGACTGGGAATGTATGAACTTTGCCCTAAGACCAAATTAAGGTCAGTATGGGGAAATTCAATATCATACCACTGAAAGATAGAGATCAGAGAAAAAACATGCTACTTCATGCTATAGTCTACTGAATTGAGAATGTTTAAAACACTGCTTACATATTTAAAATCAGTTAGACTCAGCGTTCATGTATTTAAAACATATATAATAAATACAAATATATATAGTATATAATGAAAACCCAGCTTTTTATGTTTTTTCTGTAATTAATGAAATCCAATATTAGAGTTCTATAGAGTGTATAATATTTAGTAATTCGGCAATGAATTTAATATTTAAGTGTTGATAAACTCATTCCTGCTAACCTGAATGAGAGAATGTGTGTATGTGTGTATCCATCTCAAATATTGCCAGGTTTCTCTGTCATGTGGACATGAATAGGATCACATTAGCATTAATGGTCAAATCTTAGTAATGCCAGCTTTACCTACGCATGCAGACACTCTAATCTCTTGCATTTCCCATTCCTTCAGCTATTTTAGGGCGTTCTCAAGGGGTGCCATTTAGGCCAGGTTGCTACTCCCTTTTTATCTCTGTTGCTCTAAACCGATCTTCTTTCTTCTGCCACCCAAAACACATTGTCAGCACTGCTTTTAACTGTACTAGTTGGCCTCTACCACCATGACACTCAGTAATCCCTGAGACATGGCAGCTCAGCATTCTTTTGCAAGTGAGAAAAACAATTATCTTTTTGCATTATGCTTAGTTTGGGGCATCCTGGCCAAGTTGTGAGCTCCAAAGTGTTGACAGGGTCTAAAGAGGCTCTTCTTTCAGTTCATGCACAGCATGTTTTCTTCCCAGAGTGTGAATACCTGGACACAGTAGTTTGGCCTGATGGGTTCATCGCCTTGCATGGGGGTCTCCTCTTTTCTCTAACTCCAGGCTCTAAAGCTTAGAGTGATCTTCTGTGACAGGTATCTCCTTCCCATTGCTCCTCTCAGAAATTTGGATTGTCTCATTAACTTCACCCTCTAATAGCCCATACACACTGGCATGTAGTCTTAGCTTAAGATGTTTTCCGGGAGGCTTCTCATCCCTGAATATAAATCAGTGGGTGCAGGTAGCTCAACAGGGAGTGGAGAGTGGAGAAATGTGGGATGTGGAGTGGGAGGTGGGAAGTTGGGGGATAAGCGTGTCATCTAATTCCGTATATGAGCTGTATCTGCATCTTAGCTCTAGTCTAGCTTTGGCCTTTGCCATATCTATATTACTGTTAAAACTTCATATGCAACTTCATTATTATTATTATTATTATTTTGCTTAAACCTACTTACGATAAATGGTTCGACCCACCATGTATGGTTGCACAGGTCTGTACTCAGCAGCCCTTAAGTGGTAGATGTAGCTTCTCACCCTACCCTTCCTATGAACTGTTACTTTGGGCATGTCGCAGGCTCTCTCTGCTTTCTTTTGTGGAAATGATAGGGTTGAGCAATATGACCTAAGGTTCATTCCAGTTCTCACATTCTGAGGTCCTGTGTTCCTAAGTAGAACTGTTAAAATTTCATTTTATTGCCCTCATAATTTCCAGTATAATAGGTAAAGTGAGTTGTGAAAAATAAATTATTTATTTATGCAGTTTATAGTCTGTAATCATTCTTTTAGTTCTTTTTTGTTGACTGTTAGCCTCTATGTCCAAATTAATATGAAAATACTCTGCTCTTTGGTGCTATACGACAAATATTGTCCAAAGTAGGTTTGTAAATAAAGGAAGAAAACTCTGAGCTAATAATTTATCTTTGGAGAGGTTTAAAAATATTACATGGTTGTAATTGTGGGCAAGAAATACAGAAATTTAAAGGGAAATATCCTCTAAAGGAAGGGAAATAAAATTTGGTCCATGGTCCATGCCACTGTTCTGGGTAGGTGATATCGAACTTCCATCTTTTTAGGGCAGTTTTCCACTTGCTATTGCTATTGTAATTTTGAATTTCTGTGCATCAGTTTCTCTAGCATTAATTGGTTGTTGAATTACTCTAAAACTTTTTTCCTGCTACTTTCTTACAGAATAGTTCTTGGACTGGTGTGGCTAATAGTGCTATCTATAAGCTCCTAATTAAATTCAGGTCTTAATCAACGAGGACATCTTTGATTTATCCACTCTGTCTTCTGAACTTTTGTTTAAATTTTCCATCTCTGCAAGAAAACTGAAAAGATATATTCTGTGTAAGTGAACTAGATTCTCTGTGTTCATTGAAAGGACTTCCATGCCTTTACTGTATTTCCCAAAGGCCTGCCATTTAATCTTTTTTTTCATTATCTCAGATACCATTGAATCCTTTCTCACTATCCCATTAATTTCATCCTTCATATTACTGTACCTTGATATTAATGGACTGTCATGGTAGAGGATATTGTGTTTGGTATGTCTGTAATACTGAATAGCACTAATAGGAAATTTTTATAATTGAGTTGAGTTGCCCAAGCAAGGATGTCGTTCATATCTGGAGGGTTTCTTTAAATGACGAGTCAAATTTGAAGCTTCGGGGAGGAAAAACTATCAAAATATATACATTTATTCTTGCTTATGAGAATTTTAGTCCAGAAGCGCATCAATTATGTGTCACATTTCAAGTTATTGGTAGATATAGTTATGTTTTTAGTAGCCTCAAAAATAGACCTTTATAGATTAAGACCCAGTTATCTTTCTTATTTTATTTTTTAAAAAGCAAATATCCACTGTGAGGTGACAGAGACTAGAGTCTGGTATTGTAGATATTCAGGGCTATCTCTTGACATACTTAGCTGATAAACCTCAATTTAAATTCAATAGAATCAAGCCTTTCTAGACCTAGGCCATTTCTAGACATATTACTAGTTATAGAAATTTAGTAGTTTTTATTTAAGAAATTTAAATGAAATCAACTTTACTGATATTAAAACCATAATCTGAATTTAAGTGTAAAAAGAACTCCCAATTCATACAGTATAACTTAGATCCTTGATTTTGTAATTTTATGTATGTTCTGGTTGTTGGCAAAACTTCATATAATCTATTGTTATATTGTGAGCTTTGCTATTTGACTCGTGTTCAGCTCTCTCTCTTTCACTATTTAGAATTAATTTTCTAAGACTACTGTAGTGCCTTATTTATTTTTTCAATTATCTCTTTATTCAATAGTGTAAAGATCTATTATACAGTGGCTTTGCATTTTTGGCATTCCATTGCAGAAAGTATCAATTTGTCACATAAAAGAAAAATTAGATATACTTTATTCATGTTAAAGTCACACCCTAGCTTTTTTAAAGGCAGCTTTGACTTAGATTTGCAAGCCTGAGGATATTGATTTGAATTATGCATGACTGTCTGGTGTGCAGTTGCATTAGCCTGCTGGATGGATAATGTAAACATGTTCTGAATTTTAAGTACATGACAGTATATGAGTGGCAGGTTAAAAATAGAACTAATAACCAAGTGCATATTTGGATATTTGATTTTTACAGTGTAAAACTATACAGGGATGATCTCTGCAAATGGTTGACTGCCAATATAATAACTTGTTTTGTATTTTATAAATATAAAATGTGTTATCTGATAAGTGTACTAGGTCAGTAATTTTTTTTTCTAATTTGTTGAACTTTTGACAGTAGAAAACGAAAACGCAGTAATGTGCAAGTGAATAAGGATTACCTTTCATAGATTATGAGTTGATTGCTTAGGCATGCCATTTCCTACATGTGTGGGGTTTTTTTTTTGACTCTTTGAAGGTTTGTTTTTTTTTAAATTGGGGTATGGGTGCTTTACAATGTTGTGTATGTGTTTGTGTGTGTGTGTGTGCTTTAACATAAAAAGTCAGGAAGCTTTTTGTTGCTAGTCATAGCACTTTACCACAAGCATGTGCATTTTGAATTCTGGAATTGCAATGGGTATAACTAAACATTGTAGTTTACAAATGAAATTTGACATTCTAGCCTCTTAAAATCCTGTATGTTTCACTTCCATGGAAATTGGGAAAAAACAGTCGATTCTAAGTATGGTCCATATCTTTGACATATATATTTTATTTTACATTTCTAAATATAAGTTCCTTCTAAAGCTATAATCGCTCTTAAATTGTGAAAAGAATTGCTAGTTCTAGAGTTTGATATTAAATGTTTTCACTTCTGAAGTTTATGTGCTTGTATTACATATGTATGTATTGATATATTTGTTTGTGAGTTAGTGTTGGTAAATTTGACCCATTTTTCTTTTGCATTGATATTATTGATAAGAACCTATGGATATTAAGAAAATTATCCGGGCTTCCCTGGTGGTGCAATGGTTGAGAATCTGCCTGCTAATGCAGCGGACACGGGTTCGAGCCCTGGTCTGGGAAGATCCCACATGCCGTGGAGCAACTAAGCCCGTGAGCCACAACTACTGAGCCTGCGCATCTGGAGCCTGTGCCCCGCAACAAGAGAGGCCGCGACAGTGAGAGGCCCGCGCACCGCTATGAAAAGTGGCCCCTGCTTGCCACAACTAGAGAAAGCCCTCGCACAGAAACAAATACCCAACACAGCCAAAAATAAAAAAATAAATAAAACAAATGTGGGGTTTAAAATGTTCTGATAAAAAAAAAAGAGTTGGCTGTTTAAAAAAAAAAAAGAAAATTATCCCTAGTTGTTTGTTAATAAATATTTTTGTAGTTGGTTTTTTAATATTATTGATACTGATTTTCTAACCCAGAATTTTAATGTTATGTTAAGATTTTTTAGTCTTTTTACTTTTGGCTTCTGGTTTTTATGTTATGTTTAGAAAGACCGTTCATATTTTGAGGTTTGGAAAATTTTTGTATGTTTTCTTCTAGTATTTTTATGGTATCACTTTTTACCTGTAAATCTTTGATCCAGCTGGGATTTCTTTTGATACAATGACTGAAGTGGAGATCTAGCTTTTTTCTTTTCCAAATTACTACCCATTTATTACGTTATTTACTGAACAATATAATATTTTAACTACTGATTTGACATACACTAAATTTCTTTTTGGACTTGTGTCTATTTCTGAACTTTATTCTGTTCAATTACTTCCTCTATTACAGTGTCTAATGATATTCTGTAACATTATATTATTCCTTGTCAAATTTTTTTCTGGTTATTCTTGTACATTAATTCTTCCAGATGAAATATAGAACAATTCACATGCTATTTTGATTGGGTTTCTTTTTAACACTGATTTTAATTACCAGTGTGAAGTTTTTCAGTGCCCCTTCTTTCCACTTCAAAATCTTTTTATTTTTTCTATCATCTCTACTAGAGGTCAAATTTTCCTATGCTTTTGCTACTTTCTGCATATGACCTCAGCTAGAATCAGTTATCAGCAATCACTTATCCTTTTTTAGTATACAACTTAATTCTTTCCATGATTCACTTCCTTCTGTTCCTAAACATTCCTAGGTCTTCCTACATAAATGGTGTCCATCCTTCTAATTTTCATCTTGTGTTTTTTCTTAAAGTATTTTTTAAAAATCAACTTAAGATAATATCTTTCTAATCTTTTGAGTTACTCTGTGCTAACACCCTCTTTCCTTTCCTTATAAATTCTCTTTAAAAGCTAGTTAACAATGTACTCATATCTTTACCAGCTATTATTTCTAGTCACTTGAAAGCTGGATTTTAACCCTCTCACTCTAGTGAAATATTTTTAAATTAATTTTGTTATTATGGTAAAATATACATAGCAGAAAATTTACCCCATAGAAGTAGAACCATAAAACATTACTATTTTTGTGTCTGGCTTATTTCACTTAGCCTAGTGTCTTTGAGATTCTCCCATGTTGTATTATGTATCAGAACTTCATTCCTTTTTATGGCTGAATAGTATTCCACTGTGTGTGTGTATATATATATATATATGTATATATATGTGTGTGTGTGTGTGTGTGTGTGTGTGTGTGTATGTGTACCACTTTTGTTTTTCAGTTCATTCATCAGTGGACACCTGGGTTGCTTCTACTTTTTGGCTACTGTGAATAATGCTACTGGTGAACATTGGTGTGCCAATACCTGTTTGAGTCCTTGCTTTCAATTCTTCTGGGTATATACCTAGAAGTAAAATTACTTGGTTCTGTCAGTTTTTACTTCATTTATTTTGGTGCTCTGTCATTATTAGGTGCTTCTACGTTTATAATTTGTTATATATTTCTGCTGGATTGACCCTTTTATTATTATAAAATGTCCTTCTTTATCTCTAGTTAACAATTTTTTTGTTTTGTTTTAAAAGCTATTTTTCTGCTATCGGGATAGCCACTCCTGCTTTCCTGTGGTTTGTTTTGCAAAATATATCTTTTTCTAACTCTTCAATTTCATTTTGTTTATATCTTTTAATTTAACGTGTGTCTTCTGTTGGACAGCATATAGTTGATCATGTTTTTCTAAATCCAGACTGACAATCTGTACGTTTTGATGGGATTGTTTAATCCATTCACACTTAATATTATTTGATACGATTAGAATTATATCTGCCATTTTATTTTGTTTTTCTTCATACCTCAAGTCTTTTTTGTTTCTCTGCTCCTCCTTTAATACTTTCTTTTGCCTGATGGGGATGTTTATAATGTAGCATTTTAATTTCTTTAATTACTTTTTCATTGTATTATTTGAGGTTGTTTTGTTTGTTTGTTTGCCTAAGGGTTTACCATATACCTCTTAACTTATCCAAATCAGCTTCAAATTTGTTAGCTTAACTCCAGTGATATATAGAAACATTACTCTTAGCTCTGTTCCTTTTCCCCTTTTTTGTTGCATTATTATTATACATATTATACCATTAATGTTACAACTTGAAGAATGCATTGTTACAAATTATTACTTTATCATTGTAGTCATTTCCTTAGCCCAATATAGTTTTACTTCCACCTACCTGCTTTGTGCTGTTACTAGCAAATATATTACATACATATTACATTTCTATATATTATAGGCCCAACAATATACTATATACATATTATTTCATACAATTGCTTTTTAAATAAGTTAAGAGAGTAAGGAGAAAATACACATTTCTATTGTCTTTTATAATTAATTACCATCATATATTTCCCTATGGATTGGAACTACCACATGGGGTCACTGGCTTTCATCCTGAAGAACTTCCTTTAGTATTTTTTTATAAGGTGAATCTGCCAGCAGCATATCAGTTTCTGTTTATCTGGAAAAGTCTTTATTTTGCCTTCATTTTTAAAAGCTAACTTTGCTGGATATAGAATTTCTGGTTGACAGTTTTTTCTTTCCTTTTTTTTTTTGATCATTTTAAATATTTTATCCCATTGCCTTCCAGTGTTTTTTCTGAGAAGTCAGCTGTTAATTTTATTGGATTCCTTTATATGTGAGGAGTCGTTTTTCTTGGGCTAGCTTGCAAGATTTTCTCCTTGTTTTTGACTTTCAGCATTTTTACTATGATATGTCTGTGTTTCTCTGCCTTTATCCTGTTTGGAGTTTGTTGTACTTCCTGAATGTGTAAGTTATTGTTTTTCAGTAAATGTGGGGAGTTCTTTGACATTACATCTTTGACTATTTTTCTGCTTTGTTTTTGCTCTCCTTCTGATATTCACATTTCTTGTAGTTGGTGTGCTTAATGGTGATCCACTTTTCTTTAAAACTCTCTTCATTTTTCTATGTTCTTTTTTCTCCTGGTTCCTGGGCTTGTAAAATCTGTATGGATATAGCTCACGTTCACTTATTCTTTCTTCTGCCAGTTCATATGTACTGTTGAACCCTTCCAGTGAAATGTTTATTTCAGTTACTGTTAATTTTCAGCTCCATAATTTCCATTTGGTTGTTTTTTATAATTTCTCCTATTTAATGATATTCTCTATTAGATGCAACATTCTGATCATACCTTCCTTTATTTCTTTAATCATGGTTTCCTTCAATTCTGTGACTTTTTAATGGCTACTTTAACATCTTTGTGTAAATGGTGTTTCTCACAGACAGTTTTGGTTGCCTTTTTTTTTTTTTTTCTAGTGTGTGATTCATACTTTCCTGTTTCTTTGAATGCCTCATAACTTTTTGTTGTTGAAAACGGGGCATTTTATATAATATATTATAACAACTCTATGTACTGATGCCCCCCACGCTGGGGGCTTGTTATTGCTATTTGCTTATTTTCTTGTTTAGTGACTGCCTGGGTTGTTTTAGTGAAGTTTGTTTCTCTACCACAGTGTTCAGCTCTGATGTTAAACCACAGCTTTGGGGAAGGCCCACAGTCACCCCGGCTTAACATTGGTTTCAGTAAGGCTCTCTTTCTCTTTCCCTGGCCACACCCAGCTGTTACACTCCATTAATTTCCAGCTGATTGCTCTGGTGCTTTAAAAATGCCCTGAGTCATAAATTGCTCTGTAAGCTAATCCAGTCAATGTCTGCCTCCTTTGAAGGAACAGTTTCTGAGGTCAGTGTTTGATTTTTTTTTCTGACCTTAGGAAGGCTTCTCTCAGTTGTCTCAGTCCCCTGTTCTCTCCTGCAAAATAGCTGGCCTGCAGTTTAGCCTGCATCCTTATTGAATCTAAACCTCCTCATTGTCTTTTACCACAACCTACTCTATTTTTTTTTTATTTGTCTCACAAATGACTTTTATTTATTTATTTATTGGCTGTGTTGGGTCTTCGTTTCTGTGTGAGGGCTTTCTCTAGTTGCGGCGAGCGGGGGCCACTCTTCATCGCGGTGCGCGGGCCTCTCACTGTCGTGGCCTTTCTTGTTGCGGAGCACAAGCTCCAGACACGCAGGCTCAGTAGTTGTGGCTCACGGGCCTAGTTGCTCCGCGGCATGTGGGATCTTCCCAGGCCAGGGCTCAAACCCGTGTCTCCTGCATTGGCAGGCAGACTCTCAACCACTGTGCCACCAGGGAAGCCCCCTCCTCTATTTTTGAGAGCGCCTTTAGGCTTAAAGTTCTTAACTCTTTGTTGCAAAGAACTCAGGTCTTTTGAGATTAGATTAGGAACTAGGTAGATTTTTATGACCTGTTTCAACCCCTGGCTGTACTCTGAGCCCGGACATGGGAAATGGAGAATGGGAGTGGGGACAACGGCAAGCTTCTCTCTGACTGACACTTCTGCTCTAGGAGCTGAGTGCTCACTATGGGGAGGCAGCAGCCTGAGGTTCTTTTTGACTTCTCTCTCCTGGTGTGGAACTCTGCCTCACAAGCCTGGGCAAAGGTGATGAGAGCTGCAGTATTCTCAGCATGCCATGGCCAGGGTTAGAGCCCTGCATTCCATGGTTGGGGGCTGGGCAGAAGAAGGGAGCCCCATCTCTCAGTTGCACTTGCTTGGGACTTAGCCTCAGCAACACTGGAAACAGGATGAAAAATGCTGATATTTTGCTCCTCCCTGGCAAGAGCCCTGCATCTGGGGCTGAGGGGAGATGGAACCTTTGTTCTTGGCTGCAGCTATCTGGAGTAGTCTCTGCCTTGCTAAACTGGGAGGGGTAAGGGAGGGGAGCAGTCTTGGATCAAATGCTACAGACTCTTGTCTTTCTTTGTGGATTTTCATAGATATTCTTGAATAGATGTTTCTTCATTTGCTGTTTGTTTCCAGAGATTAAAATTAAAAAAAAAATTTTTTACAGTTTTCACCATTTTCGCTGGAGAGCAGATGAGTAGAGCTCCTTATATTGTCAGCCAGAAGTTGGTCTCCTAATAATTTATTTTTAAATTAAATATTTTAAGCATACAAATAAGTACAGATAATTTCATAATGATGCACGCATTCTCTAGTTTTTTTAGATTCTAACATTTTATTACATTCCAAGAATTTTTTTTAAAGAAGTGAAACCTTGGATAGATTTGAAGACTTCTGTATATATACCTTTATAGTCTATAATTTGGTATTTATCATTCCCATGCATTTTTGACATATTTTAAAAATTTACCCTCCATTCACAGTGTGTAAGCCCTGTTGCTGATCTTTTATATGTTCAGCAACACTTGTACTTGCCAGACTTCTGCATTTTTGGCAGTCTAGTAGATGGCATTCAACATTGTGGTGGAGTTCCTAGAAAGAACAGATAAGACAGAAAAAGAAATGAAATTTGTAAAAATTAGAAAGGAAGAAATAAGATAGGCATTTCTGGGAAATACGATTGTTTGCCTAGAAGAGGAACAAGACTGTATAGGCAATTGTTAGAAAAGATATTTTATCCAGCATCTTTGTTCATTGTTTCTAATAATTTCTAATAATTTGCCTCTAGCTCTGGCTAGGAACTCCTGTACAGTGTTGAATGCTGACAAATGCTTCTCGATACTGTTTTAAAGGGATTTCTTCTGATGTTTTCCTTTTGTTATATTTGCTGTAGGTATATAGAAGATATTATTTATTGAGTTAAGGATAACTTAAGGATAACCCTTCTGTTCCTAGTTTTCTAAGACTAATTTTTTAGTCATAAATTGATGTTTAACTTTATCAGTTGCATTTTCTGATTTTACAAGATTACATAGTTTTTAACTTTTAATCTGTTTATGTTATAAATTATATTTAAAAGGTATTCCTATGATAAACCAACCTTGCATTCTTGAGATAGAATCAAATTGTCATACTATATTTGGTTTATTGTTGTTTTGTTTCCCTTAGGATTTTTACAGCTATGTTCCTAAAGGAACTTACTATAAACTTTTCCCTTCTCATGTTGCCCTTTTTTGAGTTCTAGAATCAAGGTTTTACTAAAATCATGAAATGAATTTTAGATTATTTCCTCTTTCCCATTTCCTTAGAACATTATATAAAGTTGAGTATCTGTTCTTTAAATGTTTGGTAGAATCAATCTGTAAAATCACTTGTACCTTATAATTTTTTTGTGGGTAGATTTTGTATTGATTCAATACCTAAATGTTGTAGGCATAATTAGGTTCTTTTTTCTTCAGTCAGTTTTGGTAAATTATATTTTCCCAGGAATTCTCTGTTTTATTTTTATACATTTTCAAACTATGCTTATAAAGTTATTAACAGTATTCTTTTTTTGGCCCAAAAGGGTTATTTTTTTCCTTAGTTTTTTCAAGGAACTTGGTTTGGGTTTTTGGCCATCTTCTCTGTTGAATATATTTTAAAATTTTATTTATTCTGTGTTTTTTATTATTTCCTTTTTTTCCCTATTTTCTTTGGACTTAATCCTTTCTTTAACTTCTTGAGCTGAAAACTTTATTATCCTTGTCTTTTTTGTTTTCTAACATATTGCAATTAAGGATATACATCTCTTTACTACTTTAACTGTATCACACATTATAGTACATAATATATTCATTTACATTTGTTTCTATGATTTCCTTAATTTCTGTCATGATTTCTGTTTTAGTTCATAAGTTATTTTGAAGTTTAAAAAAATATTCAAACTTACAGAAGATTTTATATGGATACCAAGGGGGAAAGCAGCAGGTGGGAGGAATTGGGAGATTGGGATTGACACATATACACTATTGATACTATGTATAAAATAGGTAATTAATGAGAACATACTGTATAGCACAGGGAACTCTACTTAATGCACTGTGGTGACCTGAATGGGAAGGAAGTCCAAAAGGGAGGGTATATATGTATATGTATGTGGCTGATCCATTTTGCTGTACAGTAGAAACTAACACAACATTGTAAAGCAACTATACTCCAACAAAAATTAATTTTTTAAAAAAAGAGGATTTCCAAATATATTGAACTTTTAAAAAATCTCTTGTTTGTGAGTTCTAAGTAATTATGTTGTGATCAGATAACAGAATCTATGTGATATTGACTCTTGCCATTTGTTAAGACTTGCTTTTTATGGCTAATGTATTTTTTTTGGAGGAGGGGAAAGGTTGTCACTGTTCAGTATCTCCATCAAAGGAATATGTATTCTTTAATTCTTGGCTGCAAGTTTCTATGAGTGTCCTTTAGTCAGGCTTACTGTGTTCAAAATGCTATATCCTTCCTAAATATTTTTCTGCTTTACCTTTTTTTTAAATTGAAGTATAGTTTATTTACAATATTATGTTAGTTTCAGCTGTACAACATAATGATTCAGTATTTTTATAGATTACACTCCATTTAACATTACAAAACAATGGCTATTTTTCCCTGTGATGTACAATATATCTGTTGCTTATCTATTTTATACATAGTAGTTTGTATCTCTTAATCCTATACTCCTAACGACCTTACCCCCTTTCCACTCCCCGCTGGTAACCGATAATTTGTACTCTATATTTGTGAGTCTGTTTCTGTTTTGTTATATACGTTTGTTTATTTTATTTTTTAGATTCCACATGTAAGTGATAACATACAGTATTTGTCTTTCTCTGACTCATTTCATTAGCATAATATTCTCTAAGTCCATCCACCTTGTTGCAAATGGTTGTTTTTTATGGCTGAGTAATATTCTGTTATATAAAATATCATATAAAATAAAAAATATATATATAAAACAAAATATTTATATATATATATATATATATATATATATATAAATAAAACATCTTGCCAGTCATCTGTTGATGGATGGCTTAGGTTGCTTCCATATCTTGGCTATTGTAAATGATGCTGCTATGAACATTGGGCTGCATGTATCTTTTTAAATTAGTGTTTTCATTTTCTTTGGATATATACCCAGGAGTAGAATTGCTGCATCATATGGTAGTTCTATTTTTAGTTTTTTGAGGAATATCTATAGTGTTTTCCATCATGGCTGCACCAGTTGACATTCCCACCAACAGTGTACTGGGGTTCCCTTTTCTCCACATCCTCACCAACAATTGTAATTTGTGGTCTTTTCCATGATAGCCATTCTGACAGATGTGAGGTAATATCTTATCTCATTGTGGTTTTGATTTTTAATTTATCTGATGTGTATCTGCTTTACCTTTCAATCATTGAGAGAGATGTGTTATATCTTTCACTATTACTGTGAATTTATCCATTTTTTTCTCTTGGAATTCTGTCAGTTTTTCTTTAATTATTTTAAAGTTATGTTTTCAGGGACTTATGTTTATAAATTTATATGTTCCGGTAAATCATCCCATCTATCATTATGTTGTGTTAACCATCTTTATCTTTTTATTTTTATACCTTTTAGAGGAGGGACCGAAAAACTATTATGTTACATATATTATATATAGTATTATATATTTCCTATATATTTATTGCAAAACTTATTACAATTATTTATATGTTTGAATTTATTTCCGCCATGTTATTTTGGTCTATTCACTCCACTTTTTCTCTGCTGCTTTATTTTTTTTAAAGATTTCTTTATTATTTATTTTATTTACTTTTGGCTGTGTCTGCACTTAGTTGCGGTATGAGGGATCTTCGTTGAGGCATGCTGGATCTTTCGTTGCAGCATGGGCTCATCGTTGTGGCGTGCAGGCTTCTCTCTAGTTGTGGCCTGCGGGTTTTCTCTCTCTAGTTGTGGCATGTGGGCGCCAGGGTGCGTGGGCTCTGTAGTTGTGGTGCACGGGTTCCAGAGTGCGTGGGCTCTGTAGTTTGCAACACGTGGGCTCAAGTTGAGGCACGTGAGCTCAGTAGTTGTGGCACATGGGCTTAGTTGCCCTGTGGCATGTGGGATATTAGTTCGCTGACCAGGGATCGAACCCGCATCCCCTGCATTGTAAGGCGGATTCTTTACCACTGGGCCACCAGGGAAGTCCCTCTCTGCTGCTTTTTCTTCTCTTTTTTGCGTTTATCCTGATGTGATTTTTATTTGATGGCATCTGTGTCTATAGAAATATCCTCAGAAAAGAGGATATTACTTCTGAGATCTAGCATAATATTAATGTAAAATGTCTGCAAAATGTAGCAGTCACTTATATTACTTGGTATAAACGTCTTCTTCTCAGGAGGGCAAAGTGTTTTTTATTCTTTTCCTCTTTTAATCTTTACCTGTAACCTTTCTTGACATGCTTTCCATCTCCTTTTGCATTGTGCAATCACCATCCATTTATTTGTAGAATCGCGAAGCCTGATAGGATCTTGAGAGGTATGGAGTTATGCAGGAAGGTCTACATCTCAAATATCAAAAGAAAAAAGTAGTTTTGAGCACATAGACTTCAAGAAAGTAGAAGTCTAGTCTAGTTCTCTCTTATAATTCATCACATCTTTAGTAATTTTTACTTTAATTAATCTCTTATTTTATTCCAGTTCCAAAATGGAACTGTTAAATGTTATGGATTCATAATAGTTAAAATTGCAAGGATCTTTTTTTTAATTGTAAAGATCTTTTAAATTATAAACTCATTTTCTTTATTTTATGCACACAGGCCCAGAGTTTATATGCTTACTTAGCTTCTTAGTAGAAGACCATAGTTTCAAACCCAGATTTCCTCCCTCCCTGTTCAATGTTCTTTATCTTTTCTTCTTATCTCTGACATAAAAGCAAATTAGGTTTTCTTCTGGGGGCCAATGGAGTTTCAGTACCTTGTGTAGTGCCTAGCACAAAATGGTACCAAAATAAATACATTTACCTTTCTCTGAAAGAGAAAGATAGGTAAACTTGGAATTGCTCTGTTTTAAGTGTTTTACACTTTGTTATATGTGAGCACAGAAGAGGCCCGCTGAAATCAGGTGGGTGCTTTTCAGTATGGGTCTACATGTTATATCCCCAAACCACTCTTAACGGAACATGGCTTTGGGTCTCCTGTGGCAATCATGAGAGAAGCTGATTCAGGTGGATACATTTTCTCTGCTATTCAGCTAAATTCAACAAGGATAGTTTGAGTATAATTTTTTCCACAAACTTTTGCTGCAGTCATTAGTGGTAAAGAAAACAGATATTAAATATTTCCTATGAGTCCTTATAAGAATTTCAGAGATGTATTATCTTTCCCTCAGCCAATTCTGATTTAAACCAAGTAATCCCATTTCCTTTAACCATTCTTATGGTTTCTATTTAGAAACTTTCATAGTCTTTCAGTAACTACAAAAGATGCTTTCCCCCTCTACAGATGGAGAAAGTGAAGCAGTATGAGGTTTGACTTGGAACTTGTGTGTAGAATTCACTGTATCAGACTGAATTTGTGTATTATATGTGCTGCTTATAAATTCAAGAGCTTTCCTTTAGTAAATCATATATTCACATGTTAGGTACAATGTTTGTGTTTACTTAATCTATATGCTCTCTAGATCACAAGTCCTTATAGATGGAATAATTTGTATTACTAGGTTGATGTTTCTTAATCATAAAATTTAGAATAATTAAACGTTCACTGAAGGACGTATCTGTCCATGTTTAATAAAGTAATTCTTGCAAATTGTTATGTCATGTGAAGAGAAGGAAACTGTGTATGTACATTTGTCTTTAAAAGTAAAATTATATAACTCTATAGGAAGTCTACCTCACCACCCCTTACATATTTATATTATTTTTTAAAAATGTAGGTCACAAAAGGAGATACTGAAATTATTTCTTGTTAGAAGTAGAGTTTGATCTTAAATTCCTGATTTTTTTTTAAAAAATGTTTTGTGTAGTGAAAAGTTTTAACTTATTAAGAAAATTAGATTGCTACTGTAAGGAAGAAAAAAATGTAGATAGAATGAGATGATTTCTGACATCGTCCAAATAATTTTTTCTGGTAATTTTGCCTGATAATACAGATTCTATTCTATTTTGCAATGGTGTTTTTGGTACAAGGTAGCAGTTAACTTTGGCATTGTATATGTTCTCATAAATGAGTTCTTCTGAAAAATTTTATTGTGGGCTATATAATATGAACATCCCTGTGAGATATTTTCTTTAATATAATTAGAAGTGTTCGATACTAATGATCTCAAAACCTAAGTCTAAGTTTCACTTTGGACCCTATGAATTACTGACGGACTGTTGTACTAGTTTATTTTAATATTTGTACCTTTTCTTTTATAATACCTTTTAATTTTGTGCCCAGTGATTTGATGTCTACTCAGATTTTTAAAATAATTTACTGGTCAGCTGGTTTGTTTACTTAAAATTTTTTTTCTTTTTTTTAAAACACGGTGAATAATGGTACAAACAGTTAGAAATTCATGTTATCTAGATGGCTTCATTCCTGCCATGTCAGTTTTCTTGTGTTTGATGAGACACATAAAGCAGTTGTGGGAGAATGCTTGTCACTGGTATCCATGGTAACTCCAAAGATACTTTGGAACTCAGATGGATAGAGTAAGCCACAGTAATAGGTCTCATTATAAGGGCAAAATACATAAAAGGTTCAGGCATATGCTTTTAATTAGTTTCCAAAAATAGCTAGGACTGGAAAAGATGCAGTGAAGTAATATTTTTCAGTGTTGGAAATAGTATGGGCAGCATTTGAATGTGATGATTGTTTTTTTTCTTACTAAAGTAAGGAAAATGTACACTTTGAATACTCATGGTAGTATAGTTTCTTAATCATAATTTGATCATGAGAGTGCGCATTGATAAAAGGTAGGCTTAGTTTCATATTGATACAAATGTGGAATTTGCTTATCATTCCTAATTCTTATCCCTACAACATAGTTTATTCAAAACAGCACTCTTTAGGCTTTTTCTTTTAGATTCTAATGTACGTAGGAAACATACTTTCTATCTACACAATGTGCAAGAATGAGTCCATGCATTTTTATTTTAAAATGCAAATAAGACAGTAGCCAAAATTCTTATTGTTCAGGTATATTAAATTTTCAGTCTTCTTTGGAACATATTACATTTGAATGAGTTAAGATAGGATTCTGGAAAACTAGACTAGAATAATTAAGTATTTTCTGTTAGAGAATTATGGTGGATAAAAGATTAATAACTCTTTTAAGACAAAATTCTTTAAAGATTTCCTTTTGAATTGCAATCTGTAAAGAATAATCTTGTATTGCATTGCAGTTCAACACATTATTTCTTCCTGTTGCTATAGAAACTAATTCTAGTGCAGCTGTGATTGCTAATCAAAATTCTAACATTATACAACCTTTTCTCCCCTTAGTGCTTCATTTTATTTTTAGTTACAAAATAATAAAATTTAAATGGTGAGTTCATAACAATGGTCAAAACATTAATGGAAATTTTTTTTTAAAAATGAGCCCTTTTCTATGAAAATAGAGGTATTCTTATTGTTTAGTTTCAATATGAATAAAAAGAAAACAAAACCTTTTTGCTGAATTACAAAGGTCTGTAATTGCCATATTACATCAACATTGTGAAGCACTTAACTGCTTCATAATCCTAAATTGCTACTATTTCAACCATCTATTTTTGAAGTGTCTGGTTACTTGGTATTATAAAAAATGAAAAAATAAAAATCCTCGGAATGCCTGAAGTCTTTTTACACAAAATGATAATGAAATCTGCCTTATTGTTTCATTCTCAAAGAATTGAGATCACATCCCCAGTTTATGTCAGAAGGGAAAGCTAATTAGTTCTTCTCATTCTTGCCTTTATTTGTGTATAACCACCACCACCCCCAACCCCACCCCAAACTATACTGTTAACGTCATCCAGTATAAATCTGTGTATATTTTACAGGCCAGAACTGAACTCCTTTTTTGTCTTTCTAAGAATATTGGGGGTTTTTTTTCCATTTCATAAAACAAATATAACAATTTCTCACCAAATTATTCATAGCAAAAAATGTAGTATATAAACTCAACAAGACTTAAGCTCGACTTTAAAATTAAATCTTTGGTATGTGTTGTAGTATTATTTGCATATATGATACTTAAAATTTTTATTTTCTGATTTGATATATTAAATAAGGCAAACAGAGCTATAAGTTATTTCAGATTATTGATTGATTTAAATTAAAACACATGTGAAAAAATCTGTTATCTTCTTTTATATGAATAAAATAAAACACAGTGGGAAATGTGGCAGATAGGATTTTTTTTTTAATGTGTATTTATTTATTTTCTTGTTAGTCATCCATTTTATACACATCAGTGTATACATGTCAATCCCAATCTCCCAATTCATCACACCACCACCCCTACCCCCGCTCCGCTTTCCCCCCTTGGTGTCTGTACGTTTGTTCTCTACATCTGTGTCTCAATTTCTGCTCTGCAAGCTGGTTCATATGTACCATTTTCTAGGTTCCACATATATGCATTAATATACGATATTTGTTTTTCTCTTTCTGACTTACTTCACTCTGTATGACAGTCTCTACATGCATCCACATCTCTACAAATGACCCAGTTTCGTTCCTTTTTATGGCTATGTAATATTCCATTGTATATATGTACTACATCTTCTTTATCCATTCGTCTGTCAATAGGCATTTAGGTTGCTTCCATGACCCGGCTATTGTAAATAGTGCTGCAGTGAACATTGGGGTGCATGTGTCTTTTTGAATTATGGTTTTCTCTGGGTATATACCCAGTAGTGGGATTGCTGGGTCATATGGTAATTCTATTTTTAGTTTTTTAAGGAACCTCCATACTGTTCTCCATAGTGGCTGTATCAATTTACATTCCCGCCAACAGTGCAAGAGGGGTCCCTTTTCTCCACACCCTCTCCAGCATTTGTTATTTGTAGATTTTCTAATGATGCCCTTTCTAACTGGTGTGAGGTGATACCTCATTGTAGTTTTGATTTGCATTTCTCTAATAATTAGTGATGTTGAGCAGCTTTTCATGTGCTTCTTGGCCATCTGTATGTCTTCTTTGCAGAAATGTCTATTTAGGTCTTCTGCCCATTTTTGGATTGGGTTGTTTGTTTTTCTAATATTGAGCTGCATATATATTTTGGAGATTTCTGTGCATTAATTTTGTATCCTGCAACTTTACCAAATTCATTGATTAGCTCTAGTAGTTTTCTGGTGGCATCTTTAGGATTCTCTATGTATAGTATCATGGCATCTGCAAACGGTGACAGTTTTACTTCTTTTCCAATTTGTATTCCTTTTATTTCTTTTTCTACTCTGATTTTGGTCGCTAGGACTTCCAAAACTATGTTGAATAATAGTGGTGAGAGTGGACATCCTTGTCTCGTTCCTGATCTTAGAGGAAATGCTTTCAGTTTTTCACTATTGAGAATGATGTTTGCTGTGGGTTTGTCATATATGGCCTTTATTATGTTGAGGTAGGTTCCCTCTGTGCCTATTTTCTGGAGAGTTTTTATCATAAATGGGTGTTGAATTTCGTTGAAAGCTTTTCTGCCTCTATTGATATGATCATATGGTTTTTATTCTTCAGTTTGTTAATATGGTGTATCATGTTGATTGATTTGCGTATATTGAAGAATCCTTGCATCCCTGGGATAAATACCACTTGATCATGGTGTATGATCCTTTTAAAGTGTTGTTGGATTCTGTTTGCTAGTATTTTGTTGAGGATTTTTGCATCTATATTCATCAGTGATATTGGTCTATAATTTTCTTTTTTTCTAGTATCTTTGTCTGGTTTTGGTATCAGGGTGATGGTGGCCTGATAGAATGAGTTTGGGAGTGTTCCTTCCTCTGCAATTTTTTGGAAGAGTTTGAGAAGGATGGGCGTTAGCTCTTCTCTAAAGGTTTGATAGAATTCGCCTGTGAAGCCATCTGGTCCTGGACTTTTGTTTGTTGGAAGATTTTTAATCACAGTTTCAATTTCATTACTTGTGATTGGTCTGTTCATATTTTCTATTTCTTCCTGGTTCAGTCTTGGAAGGTTATACCTTTCTAATAATTTGTCCATTTCTTCCAGGTTGTCCATTTTATTGGCATAGAGTTGCTTGTAGTAGTCTCTTAGGATGCTTTGTATTTCTGCGGTGTCTGTTGTAACTTCTCCTTTTTCATTTCTAATTTTATTGATTTGAGTCCTCTCCCTCTTTTTCTTGATGAGTCTGGCTAATAGTTTATCAATTTTGTTTATCTTCTGAAAGAACCAGCTTTTAGTTTTATTGATTTTTGCTATCATTTCCTTCATTTCTCTTCATTTTTTTTCTGATCTGATCTTTATGATTTCTTTCCTTCTGCTAACTTTGGGGTTTTTTTTAATTCTTCTTTCTCTAACTACTTTAGGTGTAAAGTTAGATTGTTTATTTGAGATGTTTGTTATTTCTTGAGGTAGGTTTGTATTGCTCTAAACTTCCCTCTTAGAACTGCTTTTGCTACATCCTATGCGTTTTGGATTGTCGTGTTTTCATTGTCATTTGTCTCTAGATATTTTTTGATTTCCTCTTTGATTTGTTCAGTGATCTCTTGGTTATTTAGTAACGTATCGTTTAGCCTCCATGTGTTTGTGTTTTTTATGTTATTTTCCCTGTAACTGATTTCTAGTCTCATGGCGTTGTGGTCAGAAAAGATGCTTGATATGATTTCAATTTTCTTAAATTTACTGATGCTTGATTTGTGACCCAAGATGTGATCTATCCTGGAGAATGTTCCATGCACATTTGAGAAGAAAGGGTAATCTGCTGTTTTTGGATGGAATGTCCGATAAATATCAATTAAATCTATCTGGTCTATTGTGTCATTTAAAGCTTGTGTTTCCTTAATTTTCTGTTTGGATGATCTGTCCTTTGGTGTGAGGTGTTAAAAGTCCTCCACTATTATTGTGTTACTGTCGATTTCCTCTTTTAGAGATGTTAGCAGTTGCCTTATGTATTGAGATGCTCCTATGTTGAGTGCATATATATTTATAATTGTTAAATCTTCTTCTTGGATTGATCCCTTGATCATTATGTAGTGTCCTTCCTTGTCTCCTGTAACATTCTTTATTTTAAAGTCTATTTTATCTGATATGAGTATTGCTACTCCAGCTTTCTTTTGATTTCTGTCTGCATGGAATATCTTTTTCCATCCCCTCACTTTCAGTCTGTATGTGTCCCTAGATCTGAAGTGGGTCTCTTGTAGACAGCATATATATGGGTCTGGTTTTTGTATCCATTCAGCAAGCCTGTGTCTTTTGGTTGGAGCATTTAATCCATTCACATTTAAGGTAATTATATGTATGTTCCTATAACCATTTTCTTAATTGTTTTGAGTTTGTTTTTGTAGGTCCTTTTGTTCTCTTGTGTTTCCCACTTAGAGAAGTTCCTTTAGCATTTGTTGTAGAGCTGGTTTGGTGGTGCTGAATTCTCTTAGCTTTTGCTTGTCTGTAAAGCTTTTGATTTCTCCATCGAATCTGAATGACATTCTTACCAGGTAGACTAATCTTGGTTGTACGTTCTTCCCTTTCATCACTTTAAGTATATCATGCCATTCCCTTCTGGCTTGTAGAGTTTCTGCTGAGAAATCAACTGTTAACCTTATGGGAGTTCCCTTGTATGTTATTTGTCATTTTCCCCTTGCTGCTTTCAGTAATTTTTCTTTGTCTTTAATTTTTGCCAATTTGATTACTATGTGTCTCGGCGTGTTTCTCCTTGGGTTTATCCTGTATGGCACTCTCTGTGATTCCTGGGCTTGGATGGCTATTTCCTTTCCCATGTTAGGGAAGTTTTCGACTATAATCTCTTCAAATATTTTCTCTGGTCCTTTCTCTCTCTCTCTTCTCCTTCTGGGACCCCTATAATGCGAATGTTGTTATGTTTAATGTTGTCCCAGAGGTCTCTTAGGCTGTCTTCATTTCTTTTCATTCCTTTTTTTTTATTCTGTTCTGCAGCAGTGAATTCCACCATTCTGTCTTCCAGGTCATTATCTGTTCTTCTGCCTCAGTTATTCTGCTATTGATTCCTTCTAGTGTATTTTTCATTTCAGTTATTGTATTGTTCATCTCTGTTTGTTTGTTCTTTAATTCTTCTAGGTCTTCATTAAACATTTCTTACATCTTCTCAATCTTTGCCTCCATTCTTTTTCTGAAGTCCTGGATCATCTTCACTATCATTATTTTGAATTCTTTTTCTGGAAGGTTGCCTATCTCCACTTCATTTAGTTGTTTTTCTGGGGTTTTATCTTGTTGCTTCATCTGGGACATAGCGCTCTGCCTTTTCATCTTGTCTGTCTTTCTATGAATGTGGTTTTTGTTCCACAGGCTGCAGGATTGTAGTTCTTCTTGCTTCTCCTGTCTGCCCTCTGGTGGATGAGACTATCTAAGAGGCTTGTGGAAGTTTCCTGATGTGAGGGACTGCCAGATAGGATTTTATAATACAGTTGTATTAATTTTTTACTTTCATTTACTGATAAGCATATTTTATGTGCTGATTGACATGAACATATAAAATTTTAGGAGCATATAATATGCTGGACACTTGAGAAAGTATTGAATGTTTAACCTTTGCACTTGGAAATAAAGTCAGCTCTACTTTAATAGATTTGTTGCATCTCTGATGTAACATAAATATAAATACTATGTAATCTGATGTAATGTAGTATAAATACTGTGTGTCCCAAGCTATCTATATTCCTCAAAGACAGCTGGGAATTCTTTCCTTAAGCATGAGAATTCTTTAATTTTTTTAATGGAAATCTTTCTGATTTGTATTTTATATGTAGTTTAATTGAATCTTTAATGGTAACTTAGGGTCTTCATTAAAATTGATTACTAGGTAAAACCAAAGTATGTATGTAGAAGTAAAAATATATGAAAATAGCACAAAAAGTGGGAGGAGAAGCATTCTGTTGTAAGATTTTTATGTTATATATGAAATTGTTTTAAGATAGATTGTGATAAGTTAAAGATATATATTATATAAATCCTAGAAGAACCACTGGAAAATAAAACAAAACTTAAGGCTAATAAGCTAATAGTGGAGAGAGAATTGAAGTATAAAAGTACTCAATCTAAAAGAAGTCAGAAAAAGAAGAAAAATGAACCAAGAATAGTTAGGGCAAATAAAAAACAAATTACAGGAGGGTAAATTTGTACTTAACTATATAGATGAGGTATTGACAAAGTATTCCCCATGAACCAGATTTGGCATGCAGCCTGTTTTTGTATGGCCTGTAAGCTAGAAATGATTTTTACTTTTTTCTTAATTATGAAAAATATATGTAACAAAATTTACCATTTTAAACGTTTTAAGCGTACAGTTCAGTGACACTAAGTAAATTCACATTGTTGTACAACCATCACCACCATCCATACCTTTTCATCTTCCCAAACTGAAACTCTGTACCCATTAAACTGTAACTCTCCATTGCCCATCCCCCGAGATCCTGCCAATCACCATTATCTTTTCTGTCTCTATGAGTTGACAACTGTAAGTAAGTCATAAAAGTGGAAACATACAATATTTGTCCTTTTTTTTGTCTGGTTTATTTCACTTAACAATGTCTTCAAGATTGTTTCATGTTGTAGCAAATATCAGAATTTCATCCCTTTTTTAAAAATATTTTTAGATTTGTAGAATAATTGAGCTGATAGCACATAGAATTCCATATACCTATCCCACTCCCACCCCTTAACCCTTTATTCCCACACAAAGTTTGGCCTATTATTAATATCTTGTATTAGTGTGGTACATTTGTTATAATAAATGAGCCAATATTGAAACATCATTATTAATTGTAGTCAATAATTACAATAAGTTTTGTTCTTTGTGTTGTATAGTTATAGGGGTTTTGAAAAATGCATAATAACACGTATCCACCATTAGTTTTATACAGAATAGTGTCACCACCCTGAAAAATCTGTGTTCAAGCTATTCATGTCATACCTCCCTCCCTTGGAATCCTTGGCAACCAATGATATTTTTATTGTCTCTATAGTTTTGTCTGTTCCAAAATGTCATAAAGTTGAAATCAACAGTATGTAGCCTTTTCAGACTGGCTTCTTTCACTTACCAATATGCATTTAAGGTTCCTCCATGTCTTTTCATGGCTTGATAGCTCCTTTCTGTTTATAATTAAATAATATTACATTGTATAGATGTACCATAGTTTGTTTATCCATTCACTTATTGATGACATATTTTTGGCTTCCAGTTTTGGTTGATTATGAATAAAGCTGATATAAACATTCATGCACAGAATTTTGTGCAGACATACATTTTGAACTCAATTGGGTAACTATCTAGGAGCACAGTTGCTGGATTGTAAGGTAAGACTATGTTCAGCTTTGTAAGAAATTGTCATCTAAAATGACTGTAGCCATTTTGCAGTCCCACCAGCAATGAATGAGAGTTCTTGTTGCTCCACATTCTCACCAGCATTTGGTATTATCAGGTTTTTTAAAATTAATTTTTACTGGAGTATAGTTGCTTTACAGTGTTGTGTTAGTTTCTGCTGTACATCATCCCTTTTTTTAAAAAATTTATTTATTTATTTATTTATTTTTGGCTGTGTTGGGTCTTCGTTTCTGTGCGAGGGCTTTCTCTAGTTGTGGCAAGCGGGGGCCACTCTTCATCCCGATGCGCGGGCCTCTCACTATCGTGGCCTCTCTTGTTGCGCAGCACAGGCTCCAGATGCGCAGGCTCAGTAATTGTGGCTCACGGGCCCAGTTGCTCCGCGGCATGTGGGAACTTTCCAGACCAGGGCTCGAACCCATGTCCCCTGCATTGGCAGGCAGATTCTCAACCACTGTGCCACCAGGGAAGCCCCATCATCCCTTTTTATGGCTGAATAATATTCTCTTGTATTTATATACCAGATTTTTACAGTTTTAAAGTATTATAAAACTCATAAACACACAGAGAATGTGTGGTAGACACTATATGTGGCCTACAAAGTCTAAAATATTCATTCTCTGTGGTCTGTTAGAGAAAGCTTGTCAGTCCCTGATTTTGATAATCACGCTAAATCTAAATGATTTAAATATGCCAATTAAAAGGCAAATATTGTCAGATGAGATTTTTTTAAAGTAATATCCAAATGTATATTGTGTATGAGAAACCTAATTTAAATATAAAGGCATAGATAATTTAAAAGTTAAAGGATAGAAAAAAATGATACACCTACCATGCAAACATGAATTCAGAGGAAGCTGAGAAGGCTGTATTAATATCAGAGAAGAGTTTAGAATAAGTATTATTATCAGGGATAAAGAGGGACATTTCCACAAGAATTTGAGTCAATTCATCAAGAAGACGTAACAATCCTAAATAACAGCTTCAATAAACTTGAAGCAAAGGAGAAACAGAAATTCACAATTATATTCAGAGATTCAGTACTTCTCTCTTGGTAATGAATAAGAGAAGTAGACTGAAAATCAATAAGGATGCAGAAGACTTCAACCACAAAATCAACCAGTTTTTTTTGGTTGACATTGATAGAACACTCCACTCAGATGTAGCAAAATACACTTGATGGAGAAATGTTTTTGACTATATTCAACTTCCATTCATGATAAAAACCTTCCATCAAACTTTGTCAATCTCTGATTATAGGCTCTAAAAAATAACAAAATTTTAAAATCCCACAAGGCTAATAATATTTAGTGGTGAAATATTGAATGCTTTTTTTTTTTTTTTTGGTAAAATCCAGTATAAGACAAGAATTTCCACTCTCCCTGCTTCTATTTAGTGTTTTTAATTGAGAGTCTAGCTAGAACAATAAGGCAAGGGGAAAAAAAGTCATAGAGCTTGGAAAGGAAGAAGTCATCAAACTGTCTTTACTTGCAGATGATATGATTATGTAGAAATTTCTAAGAAATTTACAAGGAATTTTTAGGATACCAGGTCAATATACAAATATCAAATGTATTTCTATATATTAGCAAAAACAATTGGGAAATATGATTTTTAAAACAATATCATTTATAGTAGTATCATAAAACCGAATCCTTAGGAATAAGAGTAATAAGACACTGAAAACTACAAAACATTGTTAAGAGACTGTAAACAAGAATTAAATGTAGTGGTATAGCATGTTAATTGATTGGAATATTCAATATTATGAAGATGTTTATTCTCCCCAAATTGATCTGTAGATTAAATACGATCTCCATTAAAATTCCACCAGGCCTTTTTTTATTTGTAGCATATGACAGACTAAAATATTTATGGAAATTAAAGGAGCATAGAATAGCCAAAACTGTTGTGGAAAAGAAGAGCAAAGTTAGAGGGCTTACACTAACTGATCTCAGGATTTAGTGTAAAGCCACAGTAATCAAGGAAGTGTGGTATTGGCACAAGGATAGACATATAATTAAGTGAAACAGAAGAGTCTAGAATGCACACTCACACACATATGACAATTATTTTCAACAAGGTGTCCAGGTAATTCAGTGAGGAAAAAAGTCAGTAAGTCGTTTAGGAACAACTGGATATCCATATGGAAAAAATAATAAACACCAATCCTTGCTTCACACCATACACAAAAATTAATTCTAGATAGGTCATAAATGTAAATGGTAAAACTTATTTAATTACTAGAGAAGACATAGATAATCTTTGTGACTTTGCGTTATGCAAAGATTTCATTGATAGGAATCAAAAGGCATGAATCATAGAAAATTGGAATGACTGTGACTACATTAAAATTTTAAAACTTTTGCTCTTCAAAAGACACTACTAAGAAAATGTAGAGGCAAGGCACAGACTTGGACAAAATATTTTAAACGTATTGCAAAGGAGAAATAGAAATTCACTATTATATTCAGAGATTCAGTACTTTTTCTCTCTTGGTAATGAATTTCTCGTTTGCAATAAATGCATGAAAAGATGCTCAAATCATTAGTTATTTACGGAAACACAAACTAAAACCACAATGAGATATCACTACACAGCCAGTGAAATGCTTAAAATTTAAAAGACTATCAGTACCAAATATTGGTGAGGATGTGGAATAAATGGAACTCTTATGCATTGCAGTTTGAATGCAAAATGGTAGAGCCAATTGGAAAACAGTTTGAAAAGATAAATTGTATCCCTACAGTAGAATACAGATTAACAAAAAGTAACAAACTTCTGATAGATGCAAAAACATAGTTGAACCTCAGAAGCATTTACAGGAAGTAAAAGATGCCAGATACAAAGGACTATATACTGTGTGAGTCCATTTATATGATATCCTGTAAAAGGCATAACTGTAGTGAAGGAAAGCAGATCAGTGGTTGGCCTGTGGCAAAACTTGTGGGAGACGAAGGGACGTGAGAAAACTTAAGGGGAATGGAAACGTTCTATATCTCCTTTGTGGTGGTGGTTACAGAACTATATGCATTTGTCAAAACTCATTGAAGGGTACATCAATGGCTGGATTTTATTGTCTACAAATTATATCACAATAAAGAGGATTTTTAAAATGGAGGACTTAATTGGAATCCTCTAACTAACCATTATGGGAAGGCACTCTGAATTCCCCCTAGCACTGATTGGCTTCTAATATCTCTGTTACTGCTACCTGGTAAGCCTTGGGTGGTCTGTCTTTGCACATGTACAGCTAACTCTTGGTCACAGACTCATGGGGGTCCTCCACACAGACTTTGGAGGCCCCTTTCTCTGCACAGCTTTCTCCTTTTCAGTGCCCTGCCCCACAATTTCCAGCCACTTCAGCTGCCTCAAATCCTTCACTTCAAACTTCACACTTCAGCTGCCTCCTCAGCTCAGATGACTGTTTTGGCCTGCTTAGACTCTAATTCTTGTTCACAGAAATAATGTGACATGCTTTAATTAGAAGAGTTCTAAAATGTTGGACAGTTAGTAACATCTTGTAATATCGGTAATTCTTTTATTTCCTTAATGTTAAAACAGAAAATACAGTTTGAGTTCATGGTCTGTAAACGCAGAAGTCTCACTGCCTTGCCAGTTATGTTTGGGTCACATTGAGATCCCTCTCCAACAATTATTTTGCCCATTCATCAACAAAAATGTTTAAGGTAATATACTGTGTTTCAAGCTTTGTGTTGCTAGGCACTGCAGGTACAAAGGTAAAAGAGAGAGTCCCTGCTCTCTCAGGGAGCTCACAGTTCATAATATCCAAACAGATAACTACAGTACAGTGTACACGATAGAAGCAAAGTGTGTTGTAGAATATTTAGTAGGAACACTTAGGCTAATCTACATGCATGGATGTGTGTATTTGGGGGGAGGGTGGATACATTTGGGGGGTAGGTGATGAATACAACTGAGAAGGCTAGGAGAGAGTTAATGTGAAATGTTTATATTTTAAATCCTATTGGATAAAACTAGGAATTCCAATCTAAGGAGCAGAGCAAAAAAGTAAAGTAATGCAGTTGTTATACAACTTAGAAACTTCTTCAATCTGGGAAAGAATTAGAATGTGTGAGGTTAAATTTTAGAAACCATGTTATCTGCTGCATATTTGTGTTTTAAACGATATTGGAAATGTAAATATTTTCAGGCACAAGAGCCATGCTAGGTCTGCCAGTCTTTCTTCTCCTAAGTTCTTACATCCGGCCGGACCCACTAACTGAGGCCAACTCTTATTCTAACCAAAGTTGAAAACCAAATGGACTGCTACAAATTCTATCCACTGAGAAGAGTTTCCTTCTTTCTTATCTTTCAGGGCCACCTCTGAAAGATTATAAAGATTATAATCCTATATAATACCAGAAAATTCCACTTCTGCTGGTTTGGGGCATATCATTAGACATAATTTTTTAACCCTCAGTTAAGTAGTCACAGCATACTTTGAGACTGTGCATGCAGGTGAAGCAAGATACGACAGGAGTAACTATCATACCTCCCTGTGCCTTCAGGCCTACTTAGTCCTCATGCAAGATCTGCCAATTCCCCTTGATGGTGGAATACAGCTTGACATTCATAACTCAATAGCTAGGTGATCACATGCAATCTACTTCATACTGAACAGGTTGGATCACGTTGCTACCTGGTGTCCCTTGATCTTCCAGTTAGTCTCTGTTTGCCACTAATATTTGGTCAGGAGCTGTTTCTCAAAAACAAGCCACTCTTCATTTCACTTGCGGAAGTGAGTATGATCTTTTATCAAAACCTAAGAGTCAAGAAATGAGAGGTAATGAATTGATTTTTGACTCAGAAAGTAGATGTGCTGAGTAAGATTGTACTGTTAGAAAGTCAGTAGCTACATGCGAAGTATGGTTTGAATCAGGAATTATTTCAAGCTACCAGGGAAATAAAGTAAGAAAGATTAGAGTTTCAAGGCATGGTACAAAAATAACCTGAACTCTGTCTTCTAATAAAATGTGTTTGGAGGTACAAAAACATCATAATTTAAAAAATTGAAAGGCCTCCAATGCAATTCTACCATCAGAACTTCTCAATGATACTTTTAAGCATCATGACCTACTACAGACATTTGAAGACCATTTGGTTTGCTGAGTCTTAAAGGTCATGTGTAGAGCTTACGCTACTGTACCTGGATCATCTGGAGAGACTTAATCTTGCTCTGGGTGCTACTCAAAGCTAATAGCTTTTTATTTTACCTTATAAATGGATCAGAGCTATACACTCAATTATGGAATGTGCTGCTGTCAAAGTTTAAAGCGGCCAACCAAACTTTTTGTCTCCTTCTTAGTGGGAGGCAGACAAGGGGTAGCAAATTCTCTTTGACTTCGGGAGGAGTATTCTAGCATACCCTGGATCCGCAAGAACTTTATTGAGGCAAGCCCTGTGTTTTCTTAAGATTTAGTTCTCACTTCTGTCACACATGTATATTTACCAAGAAACTTCATCTGTCACCTGTTCTACTCTTACAAATCCTAATAGATTGCTGTCTTCTAGAGCAGGATCAAGGAGATGGAGCGTGGAATGTGGAGGCAGCCAAAGTCTGCAAAAGCAGATCACGGCATAGAGCAAGAAGAGTTTATTATGTTTCCCTGAAGCAGGGCAATAGACATATCTGTCCTTACCACATGTAAATAACCTGTTGCTTTTGTTCTCTCAGGCTTATTATGAAGGGAAAAGCATTTGCTATATTAAAGCTACATATCAAATACCAAGGCTGTGTTAATTTGCTCAGTAAGGAGGCTCCATCTGGAGTGGCAGCTCCAGTTAAGTTATCTTCTAATTAACTTTATGATAATCTGCCATTATTTTTCAAGCCTATTAATTTTTGTAGAGGCCAAACTAGTGAAGGCAGTCACCAAACCTGCAATTCTCAAGTCTCTGACTGAGACTAATCTCTGCTTTTCCCTTGGGATGTCTTGTTGCTGGAGAAAGGAAACTGCAGTGTTTCCAATTGTCCCTTCCTGTAACATATAGATGCTGCTTGGAAAGCCAAAGTGTGGATTCTGCCAGTTGCTCAGAGTACACATTCTAATTGTAAACCCAAGAACTGGAAAAAGAGCAGCAAGGTCATTTCTGAAATTTACTCTTAGATATTTGATATTATCTGATGCTATTATATGTGGAATTGGTTTTAAATTTCACTTTCTAATTGTTCATTGTGTGTATGTAGAGATTCAGTTGATTTTTTAAATACTAATCTTGTATCCAGTGTCCTTACTAAATATGCTTACTAACTCTAATAGCTTATCTCTAAATTATTTTGAGATTTCTGTATCACAGTCATCATCTAAGAGTAGTGACAGTTTTATTTCTTTCTTTCCAATCCCTTTACATCTTCTTTTTCTCACCTTATTACACTGGCTAGGACCTCCAGTACACTGTTGAATACAGGTGGTGATAAAAGGCATCCTTGTCTCATTCCTGATCTCAGAGGTAAAGTTTTCAACATTTCACCAGTAAATTTGTTGTTTGCTGTAGGACTTTCAAAGATACCCTTTATGAGTTCAAAGAAATTGCCTTCTATTCCTTGTTTGCACAGAGATTTTTTTTATCATGAATGGATAATTAAGTTCATCAAATGCTTTTTAAAATCTTTACTTTAAAATAATCCAGAAAGGATGTGTGTGGAAAATGGAAGGTGTAAATGAAATACAGTGGTACGATTTTTAATAATTATTAAAGCTGGATAAGTAAAAAAAACAAAATCTGTTACAATTATCACATTACTTTTAACCTTTATTCTTTAAATGCAGTGAATTTGATAGATTAATTTTCTAATGTTAAATCCATCTTGCATTTATAGAACAACTTTACAGTCCTTTTTACCACCTTGAGTCATTTGAGGGTAAATGGCTTGCTGAGCTGATGCTTCTTCACCCCCAAATACATTAGTGTATATTTTTTACAAGTAAGAATATTCTCTTACATAACCGTGATCCAACCATCAAAAGTAAGACATTAATACTGATATATTTTTAACATTTAATTCTCGGAACCCACTCAAGGTCAACAGTTGTACAAATAATGTGCATTATAAAAGGATCTAGTTCAAAATCATGCCTTTCATTTAGTTACCATGTCTTGTTAGTCTCCCTCGGTCTAGAATAGTTCTTCGGTAATTCCCTTTTGGAGATTACACTTGTTTTTTAGAATATCTGAGTTTGTCTGATATTCCTCACAGTTAGATTCAGGTTATGCATCTCTAGCTGGAAGTGGTGCCGTATTCCCCTCATTGCGTCTTATCAGGTGATGCACAATTTTGATTTATCCCGTTACTCAGAATGTTCAGTTTGATCTCGTCATTAAGGAGGTGTGTACCAGGCTTCTCTACTAAGTTACTCTTTTTTTTAAAAAATGGGATTTATTTATTTATTTATGGCTGTGTTGGGTTTTCGTTTCTGTGCGAGGGCTTTCTCCAGTTGCGGCAAGCGGGGGCCACTCCTCATCGCGGTGCGCGGGCCTCATCACTATCAAGGCTTCTTGTTGCGGAGCACAGGCTCCAGACGCGCAGGCTCAGTAATTGTGGCTCACGGGCCCAGTTGCTCCGCGGCATGTGGGATCTTCCCAGACCAGGGCTCGAACCCGTGTCCCCTGCATCGGCAGGCAGATTCTCAACCACCGCGCCACCGGGGAAGCCCCTACTAAGTTACTCTTGATAATTAAGTCCTTTGTCAGAATGTATTTCTAACTACGTAAATGACCCATTTCTCAAAATTCTTTCAGTTTATTCTTATATTTATTTATATCTAGATGGATTCATGGTTTCCTCTTTTTCTCAATGTCTTATAATCAGTTACTATAATTATTTATTTTGAAGCTCAAATTGTTAGTGGGATTTGGTCAGTGTGAACCCCTTCAAGCTGGTTTCTTTGTCATTTTGACACGACCCCATCATTCTTTGAGTGTGTCTTTAACTCTCAACACAAGAAGCTTGTCTAGGCTTGTCTTGTATTTTCCTTTTCTCAGCCCTGGAATTAGCCATTTCTTCATGGAGTCGTGGTTCCTTTTAGTGAAGAACTGATTGAAAAGCCAAGATCTGGGCAATAGGTATGCTCATTGCTATCAAAGTGTTGTTCTTAAGCCCTCTCAGTGGATAGAGCTGGGATACTCAGGAATGTGTGTGTGTGTACACACATTATATGCATATTTACACTATAGTTCTACCTGTTACTAACAAGCTGAGTTCACACTGATATCTTTTCATTCTAATCCAATACCACAGAGTTTATTCTAGTGTTTTCCCTTTCCATATTTGTAACTCCCTTTTCAAACACTGAAAGACCTGGCTCCCATTAACCATAATATATATGCTGTTTAATCACCACCACACCACTCCCCATCACTCTGCACACATCCCCCTTTCACCCCATTTGGGTTCCAGTATCACATACAACCTTTTCCACTTCTGGATGTCCCTGTGACCCTCAGAACATGGACTGTGACAGCCCAGGCCAGCTTGCCCCACACTGAATGTCCTCATCATCCTACCTAAGCTCTGACTTCCTGCTTGGGTTCTGACCCCATACTCCAGGACTTCCCCTGTTCCCCACACAGTTGCCTTCCTTTTCCCACTTGGACTCAGACAGCGCACTCTAGGCTATCCTCACACGTGGATACCCTCCCCATCCAGCTTAGGTTCTGGTTTGCCTGTGTCAGGCCACCTGTTAGTGTGGATGCCCTCCTCAGCCTTCCTGGGCTTGACAGCCCACACCAGTCCCCGCTCCGTGGCTCTGATCCTACCCAGGCTCTGGCGCCCCTTCCCTCAGTGTAGGCACGCCCCTCACTCTGTTTGGGCTCTGTTGCCCCAGACTAGGCTTCCTGTCCAAGGGGAACCTTCTTACCCTGCTGAGGCTCTGGTTCCCTGTGCTGGGCCTTTCTCATCCAGATTGGGTTCCATCATGCTGCATGGTGATGCCCTCTTTGCCCTCCTTGAGCTCTGACACCTCACTTCTGGCCTCTCCCTGAATGAAGGCCCTCCTCACCCCGCTTGTGCTCCGACATATGGCTCCGGGCCACTGCGGCTTCTTGTGCCATCACCTGGGCAGACCACGGCCTGCCTCTGCCCCACTGAAGAGCTTTAGGACTGATACATTTCCAAAAAGGGAAGAACAAAGGGAAAGCTTGCTATCTTTTTAATGTCTGAAGGATTTGAAATGATGTCCTCCTTTTTACTCTTGATATTAATAATTTATGCCATCTCTCTTTTTTTCCTGACTAGTCTCTTCTAGCAGCTTATTAATTTTATCAGTGTTCTCAGTGAATTTTATTTTGGTTTGCTGAAGCTTTCTATTGTGTGCGTGTTTTCTCTTTTTGATTTCTGCTCCTTATTTCATTCCTCCTACTTTGTTTGAGTCTCACTTGTATGTTTTTTAAATTTTTAACGTCTTGAAATGGGTACTTAGATCATTGTTTTCAGCCTTCCTCTCTCCCCTGCCCTCCCTGGTATATGCACTTAGGCCTGTAAATATCCTTCTTAGCCACATTCCACAAGTATTTCTTTTTTTGTTGTTGTTAGTTTCTGCTTTATAACAAAGTGAATCAGTTATACATATACATGTATCCCCATATCTCTTCCCTCTTGCATCTCCCTCCCTCCCATCCTCCCTATCCCACCCTTCTAGCTGGTCACAAAGCACCGAGCTGATCTCCCTGTGCTACGCAACTACTTCCCACTAGCTATCTATTTTACATTTGGTAGTGTTTCTATGTCCATATATACACTACCGCTCTCTCACTTTTCCACAAGTATTTCTGTGGAGTATTTTTAGTATCACTATTTTCAATATGTTTTCTAATTTCTATTACGATTTCTTTTTTAATCCATGGGCAATTTAGAAGTTCATCTTAATTTCTCGTTATTTTATCTAGATATCTATAGATTTTTTAGTTATATTTTTTATTGTGATTTCTAGTTTAATTCCACTGTGGTTAGATAACATCCTTTTTACACTTCCAGTTTTGAGAAGTGTGTTGAGCCTTAACTTATTGCCCAGTATATGATCAATTTTGGCAAGTTTCCCCAGGTATTTGAAAAGAAATGTGAATTCTACAGATGTTGAATATTCACCACTTTTTAGAGCTGCAGTTCCCAAACTCTGAAAACCACTGTCTTAAAACATAATGTTAAGAACTACAGGTCATATTCCTGATATGCATGCATCCTGTTTTTTTCTAGAGTAGGAAGATATTTTGTCTTGTTTTGTAGGTACCGTGCAATATGCAAATGGAAAATTAAAATGCTTAAAATATATTCATGCATGAACCCTTTTATGGATATATCATTTCCATAAAATAGGGTATGAAATTTGGTTGTAAAACGAGGGATAAAGTAATAGTAGGGCATCATCATCATTTTGGTGTTTGATAGTCCCACAAAAAATTTCTTCCCAAGGCTGGATGTTTACAGTGTAATTTAACAACTCTGACATAACTTGTGTTATTTTATAAAAACAATTGTCTTGAAATGTTTGCAATAGCAATTCATTTTAAGCCAACTCTTAGTTATTACACTGTATAGACAATATAAAGCAGTTATCAACTAGAGAAAAAAGATATTATTGCAAGAGTTAAAAAAGGAGAAATCCTCATAACTGTATCTTTTTTATGAAATTTAGATTCCAGATACATTTGGTGTTCTTCACTTTGAAAAGTAAAGTGCAAGAGTAAACTGAAAAGGAAAGAGAAAAGTGTGTTAATATTATTTTCAAAGCTTTGAGGATTTATACAATAATATATAATTATATAAACCTACATATATACAGTTTATATATCCCAATGTTCATGTATATTATATATATCTCATTTATATGTTCCAAAATATTTTATATATTCCAATTCACAGCTTTAAAATTGTTTCTCTCAAATCCAGAAACAATATTGAAGTCTACCCATGGAACCTACTTAGCATCTTTAAATATCACTAAACTTCTTTGGGGTAACTTGTGCCTTGGTCTTTGGAGCACATTTACACTAAATCTAAATAAGAGCCAGATGACTGGAGCTCAGCTGTGTAAGTCCCATAGTTGGTGGCAACTAGGCAGGGACCTGATATATTAAAAGTAAACCAAAGGAAGTAAGGTATAACATAATCACCAGACAGAAATTGTATCGTGCTGTCCACATGAAAAGGAAGTTCAGAGAAGGATTATTAAAGTGGAAAAAGAGCTACAGAAAGAGAAGATATTTTAATAAAAATGAAAACTGAAATCAACTGCCAGACTGATGTATAAGGAGGGCAAGGATCCTTTATCTTCCTCCTTCCTGGAATCTTTAGACATCTACTTTTTTGTTTTGTTTTGTTTAATGTGTGTGTGTATTTTTATACTCCCAATAGTGTATTTTGGAAGGGAAATATTGAGTCATTTTTAACTTTTCCCAGTTTTATTGAGGTTTAATTGACATACAACTTTGTATTATTCCAAGGTGTACAACATAATGGTTTGATATATGTAAATATTGCAAAATGATTGTCACAGTAAGTTTAGTTAAAATCAGTCACTTCACGTAGTTACAAATTTTTTCTTCTGATAAGAACTTTTATCTACTTTTATTCTACTCTCAGCAAATTTTAAATATACAATACAGTAGTAGTAACTGTAGTCCCTGTGCTATACATTACATCCCCAGGACTTATTTATCTTATAACTGGAAGTTTGTACCTTTTGACCACCTTCACCCTTTTCCCCCCATCCTCATCCCTGCCTTTTTTTGCCAACCACCACTGTTCTCCGTATCTATAAATTCAGTTTTTTTAGATATAAGTGACATCATACAGTATTTATCTTTCTCTTTCTGGCTTATTTCACTTAGCACAATGTCCTTAAGGTCCATCCCTGTTGTCACAAATGGTAGGATTTCCTTCATTTTTATGGCTGAATAATAGTCTGTTGTGTGTGTATACCACATTATCTTTATCCATTCATTCATTGATGGACACTTAAGTTGTTTCCATGTCTTAGCTATTATAAATAATACTTCAGTGAATATGGGAGTGCACATATCTTTTCAAGATAGTGACTTCATTTCCTTCAGATAAATACCGAGAAGTGGAAATGCTGGATCATATGGTAGTTCTATTTTTAATTTTTTTGAGGAATCTCCATATTGTTTTCCATAGTAGCTTCAACAGTTCACACTCCTACCAACAGTGCACAAGGATTCCCTTTTCTCCACATCCTAGCCAGCACTTGTTATCTCTTGTCTTTTTGATAATAACCATTCTGACAGGTGTGAGTTGATACCTCATTGTGGTTGATTTGCATTTCTCTGATGATTAGTGGTTTGAACACCTTTTCATGTACCTATTGGCCATTTGGATATCTTCTTTGGAAAAAGGAAGTGTTTACCAAAGACATTTTTTAGTTTCTCAACCCATTTTTTAATCAGATTGTTTTTTCACTGAGTTGTGTGAGTTCTTTATGTATTTTGGATATTAACATCTTATCAGATATATGATTTGCAAATATTTTCCACCATTCTGTAGGTCGCCTTTTAATTTTGTTGATTGTTTGCAGTGCAGAAGCTGTTTAGTTTGACGTAATCCTACTTGTTTATTTTTGCTTTTGTTGCCTTTGCTTTTTGTGTCAGATCTAAAATATTGTTAAGAACAATGTCAAGGAGCTTACCCACTATGTTTTCTTCTAGGAGTTTTATGGTTTCAGGTCTTATGTTTTGAGTTGATTTGTGTATATGATGTCAGACAGTAGTTCAATTTCATTATTTTGTATGTGGCCGTTCAGTTTTCCCACCACCATATATTGAAGAGACTATCCTCTCCCCATTGTATATTCTTGGCTCCTCTGTCATAAATTAACTGACCATACATGTATGGGTTTATTTCTGGGCTCTCTATTCTGTTCTCTTCATCTATGTGTCTGCTCTTTTGCCAATACCATACTGTTTTGATTACTATAGCTTTGTAATACACTTTCAAATCAGGATGTGTGATACTGCCAGCTTTCTTCTTCTTTTTCAAGATTGCTTTGGCTATTTGGAATCTTCTGTGTTTCCATACAAATTTTAGAATTTTTTTTTCTATTTCTATGAAAAAAAATGCCATTGGAATATTGATAGCAATTGCATTGAATCTGTAGATTGCTTTGGGTAGTGTGAACATTTTAACAATATTCTTCCAATCCGTGAGCACAGAATATCTTTCCATTTTTATTTGCGTCTTCAACTCCTTTCATCAGTGTCTTACGGTTTTTAGTGTACAGGTCTTTTCACCTCCTTGGTTAAATTTATTCCTTGGTATTTTATTCTTTTTAATGCAATTGTAAATGGGATTTTTTTCCCTTAATTTCTTTTTATGATAATTCATTGTTAGTTGATAAAAACACAACTGATTTTTTTATATTGATTTTGTATCCACCAACTTTACTGATTATGTTTATTAGCTCTAACAGTTTTTTGGTGGACTCCTGATGGTTTTCTATATATAATATTATGTCATCTGCAAATAGAGACAGTTTTACTTCTTCCTTTCCAATTTGGATGTCTTTTTTTTTTTCTTGCCTAGTTGCTCTAGCTAGGACTTCCAGGACCATGTTGAATAAAAACAGTGAGAGTCAGCATCCTTGTCTTGTTCCCAGTCTTAGAGGAAAAGCTTTCAGCTTTTCACTGTTGAGTATGATGTTAGCTGTGGGCTTTTCATATATGGATTTTATTATGTTGATGTATGTTCCCTCTGTACCCAGTTTGTTGAGGGTTTTTATCATGAATGGATGTTGAATTTTGCCAAATGCTTTTTCTATATCTATTGAAATGATCATATTATTTTTATATTTCATTTTGTTAATGTTTTGTATTACATTGATTGGTTTCCATATGTTGAACCATCCCCTGGAATAACTCCTACTTGATTATGATGTATGATCCTCCTAATATATTCTTGAATTCAGTTTGTTAATATTTTGTTGAGGACTTTTGCGTCTGTGTTCATCAGGAATATTGGCCTGTAATTTTCTTTTTTTGTAGTGTCCTTGTCTGGCTTTGGGTAATGCTGGCCTCGTAAAACAAGTTTGCCAGTGTTCCCTCCTTGCCTGTGTTTTATGAGTTTGAGAAGGACTGGTATTAATTCTTCTTTAAGTGTTTGATAGAATTCACCAGTGAAGCCATCTGATCCTGGACTTTTGTTTGTTGGGAAGTTGATTACTGATTCAATATCCTTACTAGTAATTGGTTTGTTCAGATTTTCTATTTCTTCATGATTCGGTCTTGGTTGATTGTATGTTTCTTGGAATTTATCCATTTCTTCCAGGTTGTCCAATTTGTTGGTATATAATTTTTCATACTAATCTCTTATGATCCTTTTTATATGTGGTATCAATTGTAATTTCTCTTCTTTCATTTCTAATTTGAGTCTTCTCTCTTTTTTTTTCTTGGTGAGTGGCATCTACTCTTTTCCGTATAGATATGAACAGTGAAATGGATTCCATCCCCAGCTTCAATTTGATGGCTTCTGATTAATCTAAACCATTTATGGTAATCACATTCCCCCTACCACAGATGGGTTTAGAAATAGACATGTGACCCAGTTCTGTCCAGTGAGATCTGTGGGGTAATATGCTGAGAGACTTCTTGGAAAGATCCTCTCTCTTTTTGAAAAAATTAAGGTAAAGGAAAAGATGGCATGCTGATTCTTAGAACCACTACATTGGGAATTTTTTGATTGACTTCATGGTACAGTAAATATTTAGATATTACAATTTAACTTATAATTCAATGGCTGATTAAATATACATTTTAAAGGGAGAGAAGATGTCCTTTTACTGATTTAAAAACTATCAGTAGAGAATATATTTAGAAACAACAGAAAATTCAAATATCAGGTTTTGTTGTATTTTTTGTTTTTTGGCTGTGCTGCGAGGCATGTGGGATCTTAGTTCCCGGACCAGGGATCGAATCCATGCCCCCTGCAGTGGAAGCGCATAGTCTTAACCACTGGACTGCCAGGGAAGTCCCTGTTTTTGTTAACAAAGAGGGATTTATTTGTCTCAGGCATCAAGAAGTTTGGAGATAGCTACTTAGTGATTTTTCAGATGCTTCTTCATTATCCTTAGTTTTCATTCTCATGCTTGTTACTTCATGGTTACAAGATGAACGCAGCACCTCCAAGCAGGAGGAAGGGGAAAGGCCAGTGGACAAAAGGGGCATGCCAGTTGAGTCTGCCTGCTTTTGTCAGGAAAACAAAAGTTTTCCTGGAAGCCCTGTTCTGAAATCTGGCTTGTTGTGTTTTATTAGCTACTATTTGCAATCCATCTATTTAATCTATCTTCTCAAATTTAGCTTCAACTATATTAAGTCATTAACTTTTCTACTTTGTGCTTATGTTTTCTAAAGTGGGTATGTTAGACTCAGTAAGTGAGACATTTAATTTCTTTTTCCAAAATTAGGGCTTCTGAGCAAATATGTAAATCTGTGCTAAGTTCAATATTTTTCATTTGAACCAGACATTGTGGTAATTTTTCAATGAGTTTTATAGTTCTTATGTAAAGTTTTTCTAAGGAAGAACAGAAGACCTATTGAACATTTGAACTGAACTCCATTATAAGAATTACAATGCAAACTACCTTTTTTCAGAGTCCCTTTTGAGAAAGGAGAGTGACAGTCCATTAAAGGAAAAAATGAGCAGTGTTTAAATTTAATATCTGTTATTGTGTCCAGGATTTATCTACACAGACTTAGCTATTCCTAAGTTGTATACTGAACTCTATTTCCTTACATACCCTCCTGTCCCCACCTCTATCCTGTTCACAGACATGTTTATTCTCAGTTATTTAGATAAATCCTTAAGGTAAAAGTTAAAAGCATAATTTAAGAGAGAAAGAAAATGTAGTTTCAAATTAACTGCTGGAGGTGGAGATGCCTGCTGGGGACAAAGTGGAGCCATACTTTAGAAGGAATACAGATGCAGGGTGTGGTGGAGCAGGGCGTGGCCTCTTTATAATGGAGACGGGGTGGAATGCAGACTTCAGGCTTTGCCAGGGATGGGGGAATTAGGCCTCCATTCCGAGTGCACCCGTTCCAGGATTCTGGATCTAGGATAGATGTGGAAAAATAGTTTCCGACTCTGCTAAAGTGAATGCTAGTTTAAGTTCATCTCAATAATTGAAGACAATAAATGAGGTTTATATTTGTTTTACCTACTATACTTTTACTATTGTGGCTAGAGAGGTCACAGATCATAAGGGAATAAATGAAGTTGGTTTGCTCTAGGATTGTTTTGAAAGAAACCTAAATAAATCATCAATTTCACTAGTATTTATTGCTCTCCCATTTTTATAGTATAAAACAGGGTCTCTCTTGTTATATAACTTTTATTTTTCCTCATCTTATTATGCAGGAGGAGAGGAATGGGAAACCAGATTATTTGATTTCTGCATCTGAACTAGGGAAGAAGAAAACTCATTTAGTAAATCTAGTAGTTACTTTGCCACAAAATTTTAAGCCAGTTTTTTAAAGTTATTACAATTATTGTGGACTGTACTGCATGTCGAGGCTAATTGGAAACAGTGACCAGATTCTTAATCATTATCAGGAAACTGCATTCAGAGAATGAGAAGAACACCCCCACTGGATGAATTGCAGCCACCACCATATCAGGATGACAGTGGTTCTCCCCATCTCTCATGTACACCCTCAGAAATTGGGGACAGTAAATGTGAATTTTCCCACTGCAGCAACAGTCCAAGATGCTCATATAACAAGTGTCCGAGTGAAGGAAGCACAGGTCATGAAATAGAAAGTTTTCATAATAAAGGATATGAAGAAGATGTTCCAAGTGACAGCACTGCAGTCCTGAGCCCTGAAGTAAGTAAAAGCACATAGAATTTTTTAAATGAATGTTATTTGGAAGATAATAATCCTGTGCTTATCCTCTTGGTCAGAAGGTTTTATCACTATCTTGTCCTTTATGGCTTATGGTACCAGTTTCTATTTTTATCCAGCAGATTTTTCAGGGCTGTCCCAACCATTCTTCAACTCCCTTTCAAAAGAGGACAGGTAGATAAAAATGAGAGCAATATGCAAGATATTGAAAAGTATCTTGCCTCAGGTTTCAACCTCAATAGGGGTTAAAAAAATTTTTTTTTAACATTTTACATAAAGCATTCTGGAATTACCCATTTCTTTTATCTTGAGGCTCCTATTTATGTTTGTGTTTATTTTTTAAATTATTTTATTTGGATATTTTTACTATTGGGAGGTGGCCCTTTAACGTTTTACAAGCCTTTCAGAATAATGTCTGCATTTCCATACCATGGAATATGGAAGGGATAAGTGATGCTCAGCTTTACTAATGAAATTTGAATTCATGGCATCATGCATGCAGAGTGGTTGGTTGGTTGTGTTTTAAGTTATTTCCTTTTTTTGGAGCAAAAAATGTGAAAACAACAACAAAAATAGGTGTGTTATACTTTTGAAGTCTTTCCATGTTCTAAAAAGGATTTGTTTTAATCTTTCAATGATGATAAAAACTATAAAGGTAATCTAGAGGTTTTCATTAGGCAGTATTTACTTTCAGGTTTCCTTTTTTTCTAGATGGCAAGTTTTTACAACTTTTGTCCCAGGCAACATTTCATGATACTGCAGTGTGTCAGTGTTCTTACTAGGTGAATTTTTATCTACTGCCAAAATTAAGTAATGAAAGTACAGCTCTGAATAGAATTTCCTCAAAGTTTTTCTTATATAATTTCTAGGAACACTTTTTATCTGTTACTACTCTTCTACTATTTCTAATATTATTATATAGTATCTAACTTAGAAGGAAATTCTGCATTGGTATTATAAATTTAACATAGCAGCATTTCATCATTTTCCACAAAGAATATTTCTCCATGTTTTGTACCTGAGCAAATTTGAGATAACTATTTTATAGATTTGCAAACTATATAAATAGCCAACACACAAGCAGTGAAACCTGGATTGTGGAACTGACAACAACAATAATAGCTATCACCAATTGTGCCAGGAATTTTTCTATAAGCTTTACATAGTCAGCTCATCTAACTCTTAACAACCTCATCTTCAGAAAGTTGTTATTTCCATTTTAGAAATGAAAGCATTAAGACTCAGAGAATTAAGCAAGTTGCCCAGGTATAAGTAGCTCTTAAACAGTAGAACTGTAATTCAAAGCCAGGTCTGCCTGACTGCAAAAACAGTGCTCTTAACAACTATGCTCTATTGCCCCTCTTGACCTGAATCATTGTGTGCGAAATTACTTTGAAGTATTGGTACCCTCCAAGTACACCACCTGGCAAGCTATCCCAGAGGACTCACAGACCAAGTTAAGATGCTCAGGTTACACTTGTGTGTGTGTGTGCATGCATGTGTGTATGTGTGTTTTAAGCTATTTCAAATATAAAGCAAGAAGTAAGAGGAGCAAGATAAGGTAGGAGAACACACTTAGGATAGGATGCCCTTAGGCAAGACAACAAACACCGTGTGAATCCTGGTTTATATAATGTCCTTATGTTCAGTCTTACTCTTTCTGCTCCATCAGCATTCCCTAATTACGGCACGGTAACAAGGACAAAAGTTGAGATTTAAACAAGGGTGCCAGTGGCCAAAAACACATACTTGTTTTATGGGAGAGATGCAGGGGCAAGTACTCCTGGCCACAAGTGAAACTTGCAGTTAGTCTACTAAATAGACATAGATTTTATCTGCATTTCTTAAATAGAACACGTGGGTGACAGAGCTGTCAGCCCAGAGGTGACATGATCATAGCTTGGCCTTTCCATCCCTTTCCATAGGTAATAGTCATTTGTTCTATCTTATTTTCTGTTTATTCTGTCTCTGACATATCTTACAAGTTATTAACTTAGTTATTATATATATTTACCACATCTTCTGAATTCTGCTTGTGTCTCTCAAGTTACTTCCTTACTTATTATCTGTAGTTAACAGAACCTGTGAGTTTTGCCCATATTTCAGAAGCTTGCTGTGTTAACACTTCTTATTGAGTCTCCTCCATCCTGCTTGTTTTTGTATCTTCTACAGCGAAACTGAATATGTTCAGACTACAGCAAATGCATGTCACATAAATATTTAGGTGCTGATAGCCTATGTTAGTGTAAAACTCATTCTTGTGTTTTTTCAAGTTTACTTTGCTTCCTACCATTCCTTTAATAGATATTATTTATCAAATAGAAAATTCTTACCTTCCTATTGGTTTAATCCAGGATTCAGCTATTTTAGAGCCTATCTTCCTACACAGTTAAACTGGGAGAGGAGTGAGGAGGGTTCAGAAGGATTCTCTGGCAAGGAGTTCATTAACTGTATTGATGACCTGTTGCTGGCTAAAGATTATTGAAAACTTTGACTCAGAACCTTGAAAAGAGGGATTATTTTCTAATTACCTGTTTGTAGAATACAAATAGTAGCTTTTATCTGTAAAAGTCCTACCCTTTTAACCCTCAGTTTCACAAGGAATGCCCAGGAAAAAGAAAATGCCCAGGAAAAAAAAAATAGGGAGGCACCAAGAGAAACAAAATTCAGAAATAGTTATCTGAGACCATATAAAAATCTTTATTGCCTTGAAAATCTTAGCTGTCATGACACTATTTTAGAAAATATTTAATTGAAAAATAAATTAATGTAATTAATCATTTAATTAGCAATTATGAAGTGGCATGCATTAAAACATTTTGTTCTAAACTGTCAATTTAACAGAGTAAGAATATTTTTACCCTGATCTAATCATATTGCATAAAAAACTGAATTATTCTATGAGAGTTTGTTCCTACTCCTAAAGTATTCTTCTTCACTTGTCATCTTTTCTTCCATACACGATACAAAATTGAGTCATCGTAGGTAGACATGTAAGATCTACAAGGTCAAAGACTTGTGTCTTTTTGGTTCTCTGCTGCATCCCCCACCCAAAATATGTCCTGGCACATAGTAGGTGCAATAGTTAGGTACGTGTTAAGCTGCTATAACAAGGAGACAAGTACAATGGCAAATACAGATACAAAACCACAGAGGATTGTGTGTCTTTCATTTAACAATACTCCTGGGTGAGTAGGTGACTTTGCTCTACAACATCATCCAGGGGCCCAGTTCCTGCTTTTTAGTCACTCTTCTGTCCCCTAGGGTGTTGTCCTAATCCACATGGTCCAAGCTGACCCACACATCCTATCTGTGTATCTGCTTGTGGGAGGAGTGAGAGATAGAGAGTGAAGAGCACGTAATTTTTTCTACAAACCTGATCTGGATGTTTCATACAGAACTCTGTTTCTCTCCCTTTGGCTAGAGCAGAGTTTCATGGCTATATCAGTTGTAAGGAAGACTTCAAAGTCAAGTCTCTTGCCAGACAATGTGTTTCTGGCTAAAACCCAGGTAGTTTTTTTGAGACATGCAAAAAGGGAAGACTAAGAGTCAGTAGTAGTGCCTACTACAGTACGCATTAAATAAAAGTTCAGAAAAATTCAGAAAATTATAAAATTGGCCCACATTTTAAAATGAAAAACACTTAATATTTATTAAAATATTTGAAGGGGTGAAGTGGTATAGCTGAAAAGTCAGAGACCTGAATTTGGCACTATTAGTCACTAGCTGAAACTCCTGTTACATTCCAGATAGTTAGACTAGCAGGAACTTTAGACAATTCCAGGCAAAAGAGATACAGTTTCTTTTAATCTTACAATTAAAATATATAGTTTCATACTTTCCGGAACTTTTGGAATATGTATTCTGCCATTTTCAACAGTAATTAGTATTAGAAAATAATACGTAGTTTTAAATTCTGGTTAAAAATTGAAGTAGTGTGTGTGTGTTATGGAAAATAAATATTTGGCTGCAAGTATTTTGAGGCCTTTGTATTTATACTTTCATATTTCACATTTCCATTGATTTTCAAGCCTAAATGTGTTAACATTCTATTACAGATGGGGGCATTTGAGACAAATCTGAAAATGGTACCAAATTTTTCAGTAGCATTATACTTTCATTTATGTTCTCTTTCTCTCCAGCCTAATATTGAACTGTCAGTTGTTTTGTTTATAATGTTAAAAATTTAGTAATTTTTTTTTACAAAAGGAGCAGAAATACACATGGAAGTATATATTTTCGTTTCTCATGATAAAAACGTATATCCAACTTTCTCAAAATTGTGATGGCGAATATTAAATTCTGTGTCTTTATTATAATAAGTTTTTGAGTTTAACTTACCACTTACATTACTTTGTCCCCATAGAGTAGCTTTTGATTGTAGTTGGCTGTTAATTATTATTACTTTCTTTATGATAGCAAATAAAAAGTTTTCATATCATTCTTCTAAAGAAATATCAGGTACTTCTTTACATGCTAGATTAAATAATAGAGTTAAAAACTGAAAACATTTAAATTTGCTTTTCTTAGGATATGTCAGCTCAAGGATCATCTTCACAGCTTCCTAAACCTTTTGATCCTGAGCCAGAAGCTAAATATGGTACACTGGATGTGACTTTTGACTATGACTCACAAGAACAGAAGCTTCTGGTAACAGTGACAGCTGTCACAGATATCCCAACGTATAACAGGACAGGTGGCAACTCATGGCAAGTACACCTTGTTCTTCTACCTATAAAGAAACAGAGAGCAAAAACCAGCATCCAGAGAGGACCATGCCCTGTCTTCACAGAAACATTCAAATTTAATCATGTTGAATCTGAGATGATTGGAAATTATGCAGTTCGGTTTAGACTGTATGGTATACATCGCATGAAAAAAGAAAAGATTGTGGGGGAAAAGATTTTTTATTTAACAAAATTGAATCTTCAAGGGAAAATGTCATTACCTGTGATATTGGAACCTTCTTACAATCATTCTGTGAGTATCTGATCAAATAGTCCAAATACAGTTTATGTCATGGTATATAATATACACAATTTTTAAAATCTATGATCAACCCAACAACTTTCTCAGCCTGTTTTTTGCATAGTAATCATACCTACAAAATTTCTAAGTCCTAAATAGGTAGGTATAACTTTCTGTCATCTATAAAAGTTGCCCTTGAAGATTATGTATGATTTATTTTATGTATTTTATTTTATCTTCACAGAGTCTGGCCTGATGTCTTACATATTTATTCCTTTGTTAAACATTTATTACATGATTGCTTATGACATCATCTGAACTCCTTATAGAATTTATTGTTTTCTTTCCAGGTTAAAACTAGGTGATACTTTAACAGCTATCTAGCCCATATCTTATTTGATATACTGCAGAAATTATTTGCTTTTATAGAATTTGTGCTGCTGCCTAGGTCATAACTGATTATCCTTCCAGAACTGCTATGAAATTATTTTTAAAGGTTCAAAAAAAACTCTGCCCTTGTTATACTTTCCACTTTTTTTTTTTTTAAACAAAGATTTTGCAGTGTTTCTGAGAGAATACTTCCGTTTAGTACTATGAGCTGTTCTCCCTTTTCTCTTTTTTCCTCCAGGTTTTGATCACACATAAGTGTCTCCCCCTCACTGTCTGTCTGTCATCTCTCTCTCCATATTTTTAACTAAAGTCCTGCAGGACATTGCAAATCGCAGGAGAGTTGCACTGTTTATTTAAACCGGGGAGATACACTATGCCACATAGTTATTTAGATTATGAGAAAATCTGTGATATGCTGGAAATATAAATTTTGAATTATATTTATTCCTCTCATAATTGAATAAGAAGCATTTTTACACATAAATATACAGATTTGGAATAGACTTATATATTAAAATAAAGGTATAATATTTTAGAGTTGTTTTTAAGCCTTTAAATGTGTTAAGCATAAGTGCAAGGTTAGAGTCTCACTGAATTTATACCAGGCAGCATTTGATCTTATAGGACCTTCATTCCCAAAAGAACCATACCATTTTAGCTAGATGATTTCAGCATCTTTAAAAACCAAAAGGTGATAATAAATATAGTATATCCCTATGGGTTTTTAATATAATAATTATCCTTTATTGGGTAAATTGATAACTTGTTTTAATTTTACATTTTAGAATTACTGTTTGGGGGAAATGTCTTTTTTAAATGATATCAGCAGTTTATCAGAGGAGAGGCAAAAAAAGTGCAAGCACTATTTCAGAGGGAAGAAGATAACTTTTAATAAAATTGAATATTCTATAATTCTTGCTATGATTTTTAAACTTTCTCATTATTTGGTTTGAGTGATCACTAGTTAATCTGTGGAAAATGCATCCTTGTATATAGAAATACCTGATTTATATTAGAAGAGAATGACTGTATCATCAAGAGGTATGTATTTTGTGTTTCTTTATTTGCTTTGAGATATCTGTTCCCAATTCTGTATTAATTATCTTCTTTTCCCAAAGAAAATGAAGCCGTACAAAATAATATGTTTTTTTCCTCTGGTCAAACTAAATGATTTCTATCCACACCTACATCACATGTGTTGGCTTATGGTGGGGTTTTTTTTCATTTTTTTTTAACATCTTTATTGGAGTATAATTGCTTTACAATGGTGTGTTAGTTTCTGCTTTATAACAAAGTGAACCAGCTATACATATGCATACATATACCCCCTTATCCCCTCCCTCTTGCGTCTCCCTCCTGCCCTCCCTATCCCACCCCTCTAGGTGGTCACAAAGCACCTAGCTGATCTCCCTGTGCTATGCGGCTGCTTCCCACTAGCTATCTGTTTTATATTTGGCAGTGTATATATGCCCATGCCACTCTCTCACTTCGTCCCAGCTTACCCTTCCCCCTCCCTGTGTCCTCAAGTCCATTCTCTGCGTCTGCGTCTTTATTCCTGTTCTGCCCCTAGATTCTTCAGAACCATTTTTTTTTTTTTTAGATTCCATATATATGTGTTAGCATACGGTATTTGTTTTTCTCTTTCTGACTTACTTCACTCTGTATGACAGACTCTAGTAGGTCCATCTACCTCACTACAAATAACTCAATTCCGTTTCCTTTTATGGCTGAGTAATATTCCATTGTATATATGTGCCACATCTTCTTTATCCATTCATCTGTCAATGGACCATGTGTTGGCTTATGTTTGATTCTGTATTTCTATATGTCTGACAAGCATTACAATAAATTTCTGTGGAGTGTTCAGAGAAAGAAAAAAGTGCTAAATAGATAGCTTCTAAGACATAACATTTAAATCTGAACAAAACTATTTATCTTCTGCTCTTAGAGAATTTTTTCTCTGCATTGCCATGCTTCTCAAAGTTAGTGCCTGTGTTGAATTGTTGCTCTGTCTTGGCCTTCTTTCTTTCTCCACCTGCTCAAAATCTCATTGCTTGTTTTTGGCTTCTGTGCCAAAAACAACTAGTGTATGACAGTTGTGAGGTTAAGACTCATAATTCTGTCTATCAGCTGTCTTGTCATAAAAATAGAATACTAAAAGAATGTATGTGTTCTGTCTGTGCTCTAGTGTTAATGTTCTCTTTGCTTAGGTGTTGATATTAACTGTATAGAGAAATCATGTGACTGTGGATTACTTAGGTGATTTTAGCTCTAATTTTGTAAGATGTAATAATATATGAGTGAGAGGTACTTTCATAATTAAACATTTATTCTTATAGCTCTTGAATAATTACTTCTTTTTCTTGCAAGAATATTAGCCTTTTGGCAAGGGAAAGTTTTAATCCAGTTAAAAAATTTACAGACTGTGGTTAAAACATATTCAAAGCTTAATTACAGTTCATTTTCATGAGTAATAATAGAAAATTAGAATTCTGCATATAGAATTTAGTTTTATAGCTAGTTTTTCAGAAACTGATTAAATCAATACATTGAGACAAAAATGACCAGTGTCACCAAACTGACTTTCTGAGAACTAAGCCCTGAGTTTCCTTGAGGGTAAAATTTAAGTTTAACATTAAGATAAGCATATAGTTTGATCAGTGAACAGTGGAAAATATATGAAGGGTTGAAAAGCATGAGTTCTTTCTACTAACTAGTTGTGTCAGTTTGGATAAATTATCTAATCATTTTGGGCATCAGGTTTCTTGTTTGTAAAATGAGAGCATTAAAACAAATGATCTCTAAGGTTCTACCCAGCACTATATTCTCTGATTCTGCTAATATATATTGGGAGAAAAGTTAATGGATTTTAGGTGAGTTTTGTATGCTTAGCATATGACATTTTGTTGTGGGCATTTATTATGTTTTCTCACTTCTTCATACTTTTTTCAGCAACCTTCTAATGTCTGGGGAAGTCCCGACTGAGTCCCACCTCCCTAAGTTAAACTGTATAATTCACTTCCCTAGTTTCACTGGTAGCTAGGGCATGAGCCGTGTTACCTAGACACTCCACTCATATTCATCTCTAGGAAACCTCAGCACAGACTGAACAGAGAAGCAGATGCTGCACTCAAATTATGTTCTCATCAGGTTGAAGGAATCTGATATCGAGTCATTAGTAATTCTAAAATAGATTTGCTGGTACAGAAATTGTATTGGTGCTGAACAATAATAAATAATAATTACAGGAGAGAAAAGACCTTGGCATAGAAGTGTCCAGTAGGAGCAGTAGCAGATTTCCTCACAAGGTCAGTTCTGCAGTATGGTTTTAGGTTTTTTTCTTGAGAAGCTTAGCCATAAACCTGGTTCTCTAGTCATACCAGTCCCTTTAATAAACTGCTGTTCCACTTAGACAGAGTTAGCTTCCAATGATTTCAAATAAGAACCCTGACTGGTAAATGTTGAAATAGCCACATGGTTTAGTATTTACTTGCTTTCGTCAGTTCTTAAGTTATACTCAATAGTTAGAATGTTGTCAGTTACCCTTCCTAGCATGATATATCCCTCTCATAATTTGAACTTTTCTCATACACTCAACTTGTTCGTATGGCATTCTTTCCTAGTGTATAACCCCAATTACTTTCTTCACTTGCATTTTTGGTACCATATAGTAATCTCCCTATTACAGTTATCTGGAATAGCCTCTCGCCTTTTCCTCCCTCAAGTTTTATTTCTTATTCAATTTATTAAATTTATTAATAATATTATATGTAGTCATTATGATTTATTAATAATGAAACTTTATTCTTTCTCTCATAAACATAGAACCCTTCCTGTACAGACAGTACTTAATTAGTATAATCTATGCAAAGTAGTCTGTCTAGCTAGAAAATTGAGACTTCAGTCCTACAACTGCAAAGCACTGAATTTGGCTAACAACTTGAATGAGCTTGGAAGTAGATTTCTTCATCAGAGCCTCCAGATAATATCCCAGCCCAGCTGAAACTTTTATTCAGTCTTGTGAGACCCTAAGTGGAACATCCACCTGAACTCATTTGGACTTCTGACCTACAGAAAATGTGTTGAAACTTAAGTTTTAGTGATAGAGGGTACTTAATATGTGCCTAGATGTCTATAGTTCATTAAATCTGGCTCCATATTTCATTTCTGTGTGAACACATAAGAGTTATAGGAAATAGACATGGGAGTGGGTGGGATTGTCTTGGGTGAGAAGAGAAAATCCTCAGGAACTCCTAGATGTAAAGATTGGAGAAAGGTGGGGTAGAGTAGGAAGAAAGAGATAGTAAAATATCACAGAATCCAAGAATGAGGTTTTGAAGGAAGGAGTACTCAACTTTGTCAAATGCTCCAGATGGAACCAATAATCTGAGTGCTGAAAACTGTCCTTTGAATTTAGGATATGCAAGTAATGGGTAGCCTTAGAGAGAGCTGTTTTGGTGGGGTAGAGGGGTCAGAATCCAAACTAGAGTGGCAATCATGTACACAACTCTTCCACCAAGTTTGCCTGTGAAAATAGAGAAGGGGTTCAGGAAAGATGTTTTTGAGGTTAGGGGAGATTTGGGCATGCTAAAATACTAGTGCAAATGGTAAAATATGGAGTGTAAGGTATAGGAGAGCTAATTGAAGATAGCTATTAATTGAGGTCTGGGATGAACAGAGAGGCAAAAATGTTACGAGTATTTTCAAGCCATTTATTTTAATTGTAGACCATGAAATCTAAGTGGAATAAAGAGAGAAGTGAAGCTAGAAGGGGACTAATAGGCAGGGGAAAGTAGAAAGGTTAGCGGACTGAAAGTTCCAAGGATATCAAGGAACAGATGTGAGGGTAGTAGTTGAGCAGGAATTATGGAAAGATAAGGGGCTGTGGTTACAGAGGAGAATGTTTTCAGTTAATGTGATGTGATGAGAAGGGTTCAGAGTATGATGGTGGGAGTGGGCAGCTGAGATGGAATAAAAAGTAAAGACACTGGAGATGGGGGCTTCCCTGGTGGCGCAGTGGTTGAGAATCTGCCTGCCAGTGCAGGGGACACGGGTTCGAGCCCTGGTCTGGGAAGATCCCACATGCCGCGGAGCAACTAGGCCCGTGAGCCACAACTACTGAGCTTGCGCGTCTGGAGCCTGTGCTCCGCAACAAGAGAGGCCGCGATAGTGAGAGGCCCGCGCACCGCGATGAAGAGTGGCCCCCTCTTGCCGCAACTGGAGAAAGCCCTCGCACAGAAACGAAGACCCAACACGGCCAAAAATAAATGAATAAATAATTTAAAAAAAAAAAGACACTGGAAATGGATAAATTGGTCAAGAGAGGCCAGGTTCTTGGATAGGTTATCCACGTGGACATTGATTGAAGTCACAAAAGATGGTGGCAGCAATTGGAATGTGAGAAAAGATAGAATCAAGGATCGTTGTTCTCAAGAAATGAAGAAAAAATGTTCAGGGAATGAAGAGGAAATATCTAGGAGAGAATATCTATGAAGACAGGATAACATGAGCCTTAACGGAAATTAGTTATTCATTTCCACAATTTTAGGGAAGCAATGTTTGATAAAGCAGCAGAGAACTTTGCTTCTTGACTCTGAGACACTTTGGGTATGAGAGAATAACCAGGATGAAAAGTCTACAGAGGGTGATATATCCTCAGGGAAGAATTGGAATTCAAGTAAAGCAAGGTGTTGAGGGTTCAGGGAAGAAACTCAAGCTCTGGACGAGTTTATCATAGATCACGAGGGCCAGAAGGCATAGTGAAAAGATTCTGAAAAGGAGGAGCATGATGGAAGTTTGTGTTAGTGAAGAAGTACCAAGAATAATAGAATGAATGTTAAAGTAAAAGAGATGGCCAATATCATCAGGGATTTGCCTTCATTTATAGTATACCAAAATGTTCATCCCAATCATAATTTGAGTCTATTTAAATTTCCGATTTCATTTAAAGTCTAATTTAAATAAAATCTTTATGAAAATTTATTAGATTATTTCGAATTTACCTTAAATTAGTTGATCTTATCTATCTTTGTATACCAAATATCTAGTACTGGTTATTGCTGTACAAATGTTGAATGGATGGATGGGTGATTAGGTGAATACAGTACATAATATTTCTGAGTTATTGGCTCCGGTGCTGATTTTTGCAGCTAGTCATGTGTTTTCTTGTTCTCGAACTTATTTTATGTCTTCCTTCTAGATTTTCAACACTTTGAGAATAGATACTGTTGTTTTACTTATTTGATATTGTTCACAGAACCTAGAACATAGGGGAAATTGATTCATCAGCATGTTCAGATAAACCTAATCATTTTAAAATTCTTACTAAGTTCCATATAACATTATTCCCTGATAGGTATCACCATGCTTAAAATATTTTATATTTTATATTTTATATATATATTTTATAACCTGGTATTCAATAAGCATGCATCTCAGGGTAATTAAATAAGAACACATCAGGATTTGCTTTATTTTTAACTCATAATTGACTAATTAGGGACATACATACTTATATAATTTCTCATTCAAGAGTACAATGCCACAGTTTCCTAAGAATGATCACCCTTCCTCATGACTTACAGCAATGATGGGCTTATTTTAGACACTTGTATTTTCCACCTTTAATTTCTAAAATCCTTATATCTCAAAAACAGCCTATCTTTATATTAATGGATTGAATTAATTTAGTTTGATATTTGTACTATTACTTTTATTTTAAAGAGAGGTAAATTATTGCTCAGACATAATTGAAATGTGTGCTCCTCTAAGAATCATACTTTAGTCTCTATTATTAGCAAGTGGCTTTTATTTCTTTATTTTTAAAGTGGAGTATAGTTGCTTTACACTGCTGTGTCAGTTTCTGCTCTACAGCAAAGTGAATCAGCCATACATATACATATATCCCCTCTTTTTTGGATTTCCTTCCCATTTAGGTCACCACAGAGCACGGAGTAGAGTTCCCTGTGCTATACAGTAGGTTCTCATTAGTTACTTATTTTATACATAGTGTATACATGTCAGTCCCAGTCTCCCAATTCATCTCACCCACCCCCTTTCCCTCTTGGTATCCATATGTTTGTTCTCTACGTCTGTGTCTCTATTTCTGCTTTGCAAATAAGATCATCTTTACCATTTTTCTAGATTCCACATATATGCATTAATAGACGATATTTGTTTTTCTCTTTCTGACTTATTTCACTCTGTATGACAGTCTCTAGGTCCATCTATGTCTCAGCAAATGACACAATTTCGTTCCTTTTTATGGCTGAGTAATATTCCATTGTATAGATGTACCACATCTTCTTTATCCATTCCTCTGTCAATAGACATTTAGGTTGCTTCCATGTTCTGGCTATTGTAAATAGTGCTGCAGTAAACATTGGGGTGCATGTATCTTTTTGAATTATCGTTTTCTCTGGGTATATGCCCAGTAGTGGGATTGCTGGGTCATATGCTAGTTCTATTTTTAGTTTTTTAAGGAACCTCCATACTGTTCTCCATAGTGGCTGTATCAATTTACATTCCCACCAACAGTGTAAGAGGGTTCCCTTTTCTCCACACCCTCTCCAGCATTTATTGTTTGTAGATTTTGTGATGATGGCCATTCTGACTGGTGTGAGGTGATAACTCATTGTAGTTTTGATTTGCATTTTTCTAGTAGTTAGTGATGTTGAGCATCTTTTCATGTGTTTGTTGGCCATCTGTGTATCTTTTTTGGAGAAATGTCTATTTAGGTCTTCCACTCATTTTTTGATTGGGTTGTTTGGTTTTTTTTTTGATATTTATCTGTATGTATTTATTTGTATATTTTGGAGATTAGTCTTTTGTCAGTTGCTTCGTTTGCAAATATTTTCTCCCGTTCTGAGGGCTTTTTGTCTTGTTTATGGTTTCCTCTGCTGTGCAAAAGCTTTTAAGTTTAATTTGGTCCCATTCGTTTATTTTTGTTTTAATTTTCACTACTCTAGGAGGTGGGTCAAAAAAATGTTGTTGTGATTTATGTCAAAGAGTGTTCTGCCTATGTTTTCCCCTAAGAATTTTATAGTGTTCGGTCTTACATTTAGATCTTTAATCCATTTTGAGTTTCTTTTTGTGTATGGTGTTAGGGAGTGTTCTAAATTCATTCTTTTACATGTAGCTGTCCAGTTTTCCCAGCTCCACTTATTGAAGAGGCTTTTCCTGCATTGTATATTTTTGCCCCTTTGTCATAGATTAGGTGACCATAGGTGCATGGGTTAATCTCTGGGCTTTCTATCCTGTTCTGTTGATGTATATTTCTGTTTTTGTGCCAGTACCATACTGTCTTGATTACTGTAGCTTTGTAGTATAATCTGAAGTCAGGGAGCCTGATTCTTCCAGCTCCATTTTTCTTTCTCCAGATTGCTTTGGCTCTTTGGGGCATTTTGTGTTTTCTTACTATTCCTAGATATTTTATTCCTTTTTGTTGCAGTGGTAAATGGGATTGTTTCCTTAATTTTTCTTTCTGCCCTTTCGTTGTTAGTATATAGGAATGCAAGAGATTTCTGTGTATTATTTTGTATCCTGCAACTTCACCAAATTCATGGATTAGCTCTAGTAGTTTTCCGGTGGCGTCTTTAGGATTTTCTGTGTTCCTGTCTTGCTAGTTGTTTGGCATGAGGTGTCCAGCACTGGAGCCTGCAGGCAGTTGGGTTGAGCTTGGTCTTGGCATCAAGATAGATTCTTCATCCTGCCTTCCACAGACTGTGTGCTGTATTCTCCTTCGATCCCCCAAAGGTCACTTTCTGTCCCAGCTGATTTCGCACTGTGGGGGGTTTTTCTGATTGCAGGAACCTCTCCTCACCTTCAGCTTCCTGCCAGGGTTGGTGGTCCCTTTATTGATTCCTCGTTTCTTTTTTTCTTTCTTTCATTCTACCAAGTTGTGAGGAGATTGTTCTAGTCCTTTTAGGTACCCGAATTCTTCCACTAATGTTCATCAGGTGCTCTGTGAGAATTGTCCCATTTGTAGATGTATTCTTGATGTCATGTCATGTCATCTGCAAACAGTGACAGTTTTACTTCTTTTCCAATTTGGATTCCTTTTATTTCTTTTTCTTCTCTGATTGCCATGACTAGGACTTCCAAAACTATGTTGAATAATACTGGTGAGAGTGGACACCCTTGTTCCTGATCTTAGAGGAAATGCTTTCAGTTTTTCACTGTTGAGAATAATGTTTGCTGTGGGTTTGTCATATATGGCCTTTATTATGTTGTGGTAAGTTCCCTCTATGCCTACTTTCTGGAGAGTTTTTATCATAAATGGGTGTTGAATTTTGTCGAAAGCTTTGTCTGCATCTATTGAGATGATCATATGGTTTCTATTCTTTAATTTATTAATATGGTGTATGACATTGATTGATTTGCATATATTGAAGAATCCTTGCATCCCTGGAATAAATCCCACTTGATCATGGTGTATGATCCTTTTAATGTGTTGTTGGATTCTGTTTGCTAGTATTTTGTTGAGCATTTTTGCGTCTACGTTCATCAGTGATACTGGCCTGTAATTTTCTTTTTTTTTTGAATTTTATTTTATTTTATTTTTATACAGCAGGTTCTTATTAGTTATCTGTTTTATACATATTAGTGTATATATGTCAATCCCAATCTCCCAATTAGTCTCACCACCACCCCCACCCACTCTCCCCCCTTGGTGTCCATATGTTTGTTCTCTACATCTGTGTCTTTATTTCTGCCTTGCAAACCGGTTGATTTGTACCATTTTTCTAGTTTCCACATATATGCGTTAATATACGATATTTGTTTTTCTCTTTCTAACTTACTTCACTCTGTATGACAGTGTCTAGGTCCATCCACATCTTTACAAATGACCCAATTTCGTTCCCCTTCATGGCTCAGTAATATTCCATTGTATATATGTACCACATCTTCTTAATACATTCATCTGTCGATGGGCATTTAGGTTGCTTCTGTGACCTGGCTATTGTAAATAGTGTTGCAGTGAACATTGGGGTGCATGTGTCTTTTTGTGTAATTTTCTTTTTTTGTGATATCTTTGTCTGGTTTTGGTATCAGGGTGGTGGTAGCCTTGTAGAATGAGTTTGGGTGTGTTCCACCCTCTGCAATTTTTTGGAAGATTTTGAGAAGGATAGGTGTCAGCTCTGCTCTAAATGTTTGCTAGAATTCGCCTCTGAAGCCATCTGGTCCTGGACTTTTGTTTGTTGGAAGATTTTTAATCACAGTTTCAATTTAATTGCTTGTGATTGGTCTGTTCATATTTTCTATTTCTTCTTGGTTCAGTCTTGGAAGGTTGTACTTTTCTAAGGAGTTGTCCATTTCTTCCAGGTTGTCCATTTTATTGGCATATAGTTGCTTGTAGTAGTCTCTTATGATCATTTGTATTCTGCAGTGTCAATTGTAACTTGTCCTTTTTCATTTCTAATTTTTTTGATTTGAGTCCTCTCCCTCTTTTTCTTGATGAGTCTGGCTAATGGTTTATCAATTTTATCTTCTCAAAGAACCAACTTTTAGTTTTAGTGATCTTTGCTATTGTTTTCTTTGTTTCTATTTCATTAATTTCTGCTCTGATCTTTATGATTTCTTTCCTTCTGCTAACTTTGGGTTTTGTTTGTTCTTCTTTCTCTAGTTCCTTTAGGTGTAAGGTTAGATTGTTTATTTGAGATTTTTCTTGTTTCTTGAGGTAGGCTTGTATAACTATAAACTTCCCTCTTAGAACTGCTTTTGCTGCATCCCACAGGTTTTGGATCATCATATTTTCATTGTCATTTGTCTCTAGGTATTTTTTGATTTCCTCTTTGATTTCTTCAGTGATCTCTTGGTTATTTAGTAATGTATTGTTTAGCTTCCATGTGTTTGTGTTTTTTACATTTTTTTCCTGTAGTTGATTTCTGATCTCATAGCATTTTGCTTGGAAAAGATGCTTGATACGATTTCAGTTTTCTTAAATTTACCAAGGCTCGTTTTGTGACCCAAAATGTGATCTGTCCTGGAGAATGTTCCATGTGCGCTTGAGAAGAAAGTGTATTCTGCTGCTTTCAGATGGAATGTCCTATAAATATTAATTAAGTCTGTCTTTTCTAACGTATCATTTAAGGCTTGTGTTTCCTTATTTATTTTCTGTCTGGATAGTCTATCTATTGGTGTAAGTGGAGTGTTAAATTCCCCCATTATCGTGTCACTGTCGCTTTCCCCTTTTTTGCCTGTTAGCATTTGCCTATGTATTGAGGTGCTCCTGTGTTGGATGCATAAATATTTACAATTGTTATATCTTCTTCTTGGATTGATCCCTTGATCATTATGTAGTGTCCTTCCTTGTCTCTTGTAATAGTTTTTATTTTAAAGTCTATTTTGTCTGATATGAGTATTGCTACTCCAACTTTCTTTTGATTTCCATTTGCATGGAATATCTTTTTCCATCCCCTCACTTTCAGTCTGTATGTGTCCCTAGGTCTGAAGTGGTTCTCTTGTGGACAGCATATATAAGGGTCTTGTTTTTGTATCCATTCAGCTAGTCTGTGTCTTTTGGTTGAAGCATTTAATCCATTTACATTTAAGGTCATTTTTGATATATATGTTCCTATTACCATTTTCTTAATTGTTTTGGTTTGTTTTTGTAGGTCTTTTTCTTCTCTTGTGTTTCATGCCTAGAGAAGTTCCTTTAGCATTTTTTGTAAAGCTGGTTTGGTGGTGCTGAATTCTCTTAGCTTTTGCTTCTCTGTAAAGCTTTTGCTTTCTCCGTCAAATCTGAATGAGATCCTTGATGGGTAGAATAATCTTGGTTGTAGGTTTTTTCTTTTCATCACTTTAAATATGTCCTGCCACTCCCTTTTGGCCTGCAGCATTTCTGCTGAAAAATCAGCTGATAACCTCATGGGGATTCCTTTGTATGATATTTGTTGCTCTTCCTTTGCTGCTTTTAACATTTTTTCTATGTATTTAATATTTGTTAGTTTGACTAATATGTGTTTCAGCATGTTTCTCCTTGGATTTATCCCATATGAGACTCTCTGTGCTTCCTAGACTTGGTTGACTATTTCCTTCCCCATGTTAGGGAAGTTTTCGAATATAATCTCTTGAAATATTTTCTCTGACCCTGTATCTTTCTCTTCTTCTTCTGGGACCCCTATAGTTCAAATGTTGGTGCATTTAATGTTGGACCAGAGGTCTCTGAGACTCTCCTCATTTCTTTTCATTCTTTTTTCTTTATTCTGTTCCATGGAAGTGATTTCCACCATTCTGTCTTCCATCTCACTTAATCCGTTCTCCTGCCTCAGTTATTCTGCTATTGATTCCTTCTAGTGTATTTTTCATTTCAGTTATTGTGTTTTTCATTACTGATTGTTTGTTCTTCAGTTCTTCTAGGTCCTTGTTAAACATTTCTTGTATCTTCTCGATCCGTGCCTCCATTCTGTTTCAGAGATCTTGGATCATCTTTGCTATCATTACTCTGAATTCTTTTTCTGGTAGATTGCCTATTTCCTCTTCATTTATTTGGTCTTGTGGGTTTTCACCTTGCTTCTTTGTCTGCAACATATTTCTCTGTAATCTCATTTTGTCTAACTTACTGTGTTTACGGTCTCCTTTCCACAGGCTCCAGGGTCATAGTTCCTCTTGCTTCTGTTGTGTGCCACTTGGTTGGTGAGATTGGTCCAGGGGCTTGTGTAGGCTTCCTGGTGAGGGACTGGTGCCTCTGCTCTGGTGCGTGGAGCTGAGTCTTTTCCCTCTGATGGGCAGGGCCACATCTGGTGGTGTGTTTTTGGGTGTCTGTGATCTTAGTATGATTCTAGGCAGCCTGTCTGCTGATGGGTGGGGCTGTGTTCCTGTCTTGCTAGTCATTTGGCATGAGGTGTCCAGCACTGGAGCCTGCAGGCAGTTGGGTTGAGCTTGGTCTTGGCATCAAGATAGATTCTTCATCCTGCCTTCCACAGACTGTGTGCTGTATTCTCCTTCGATCCCCCAAAGGTCGCTTTCTGTCCCAGCTGATTTCTCACTGTGGGGGGTTTTTCTGATTGCAGGAACCTCTCCTCACCTTCAGCTTCCTGCCAGGATTGGTGGTCCCTTTATTGATTCCTCATTTCTTTTTTTCTTTCTTTCATTCTACCCAGTTGTGAGGAGATTGTTCTTGTCCTTTTAGGTATCCGAATTCTTCCACTAATGTTCAGCAGGTGCTCTGTGAGAATTGTTCCATTTGTAGATGTATTCTTGATGTACTTGTGAGGAGAGACGAATTCCACATCCTCGTATTCTGCCATCTTGACTCCTCTCACAAATAGCTTTTTATTTTTTATTTACTTGGCTGTGCCGGGTCTTAGTTGTGGCACATGGGATCTTTGTTGCCATGTGCAGGATCTTCATTGCAGCATGCAGGATCTTTAGTTGCGGCATGCAGGATCTTATTTGCGGCATGCAGGATCTTTAGTGGTGGCATGCAGGATCTTACAGTTGCAGCATGTGGGATCTTTAGTTGCAGCATGCGGGATCTTTAGATGCAGAAGCGGGGTCTTTAGTTGTGGCATGCAAACTCTTAGTTGAAGCATGTGGGATCTAGTTCCCTGACCAGGGATTGAACCTGGGCCCCCTGCATTGGGAGCGCAGAGTCTTAACCGCTGGACCACCAGAGAAGTCCCCTTGCAAATAGCTTTTAAAACTTACACCTAGGGGCTTCCCTGGTGGCGCAGTGGTTGAGAGTCTGCCTGCCAATGCAGGGGACACGGGTTCGAGCCCTGGTCTGGGAAGATCCCACATGCCGCGGAGCGACTAAGCCCGTGAGCCACAATTGCTGAGCCTGCGCGTCTGGAGCCTGTGCTCCGCAACGGGAGAGGCCACGATAGTGAGAGGCCCGCGCACCGCGATGAAGAGTGGTCCCCACTTGCCGCAACTAGAGAAAGCCCTCACACAGAAACGAAGACCCAACACAGCCATAAATAAATAAATAAATAAAATTAAAAAAAAAAAAAAACTTACACCTAAAACTAAGACAACACTGTTAAACAACTATACTCCAGTATAAAATAAAAGATTTTTAAAAAACTAATCTTCATCTATTTTCATATTCACTACAATTCACATACTACCATTTTCAATAAAAATCTACATTTTCTAAATGTAGATTACACTTCTTCATCATAAAGCAATTTAAAATAAATACTTCATGATAAACTAATGATCATAGTTAAAAATGACTACATCAAAGAGAAACCTGCATGTATGCAATTCAGTTCCCTAGACAATAACAGTAATGTGAGTCATGGCTCACTTTAGTATAAAACTAAATAGTTATAGGCCTATTTAGAGGCAGTTATTCAAAGAGAAAGTAAGTGAGCATATATTACTGGTAGAGGGGAATAACTAGTCTCACATGAAGAATTGTTAATCAGATAAATCAGTGAAAGGGAGAAGCTAAATTACAGCATAGAAGGAAGCTTTTTGTTTAAATCAGAGTCTTAGTTTAAATGTTAAGTTTAAACTTAGTTTAAAAAGAAGTCAAGTTTAAATGTTAAGTCTCAAGAAGTTTTGAACATGCAGAAGAACTGAGTGGGAGTAACTAAAATTTCAGTGACTAAAATCATTTGTTTTTTATATCTAGTCTGGGGAATGAAAAACATCAAACATCTTAACTCTGGGGTTCATTTAGTTGAACCATCCAAGTGCTAAACTATAAACTACCAAGGACCAACTCATACTTCATTTTTTTTGTATTATTTTTTCAAAAAAAGGCAGAAAAGTAAAGTATAAGCTTAAGTGTAATAAATATTACAGGTAATATTTTCCTTTTCTGCTCTATTTTATTTTATGCAATTAATTCTTCCAAGATACTGATATCAGTTGTTTTTAATACTGAGAGAAATTAAACGTTTTTTGGAAAGAGAGTACTATTTGATCATTTTAGAGTGGAGTAAAGATTATGATAGGTAAATTTGGGTCCAGGTGAGCAGCATATTCTATAATTAAGAACATTAAAATGCATTAAATGGAGCAAAAGAGGATAAAATAGTGTTTTCTAAAGAAACACCATGGAGAGAGATATAACATTCAAATTCTAAATATCGACCACAATTTTTTTCTAAATTTATTTATTGGCTGTGTTGGGTCTTTGTTGCTGCACGCGGGCTATCTCTAGTTGCGGCGAGCAAGGGCTCCTCTTCATTGTGGTGCACGGGCTTCTCATTGCAGTGGCTTCTCTGTTGCAGAGCACGGGCTCTAGGTGTGCAGGCTTCAGTAGTTGTGGCTTGTGGGTTCTAGAGCTCAGGCTCAGTAGTTGTGGCTTACAGGCTTAGTTGCTCTGCGGCATGTGGGATCTTCCTGGACCAGGGCTCGAACCTGTGTGCCCTGCATTGGCAAGCGGATTCTTAACCACTGTGCCACCAGGGAAGCCCTTGACTACTATTTTTAAAAATTCTTTTGGAGCGTCTATAAGGTGGACATCCTGAACACATGCCTTCTTCATCATTACCAACAGCTGTGAAATATATATATTTTACCTTAAAGAAGCACTTTATTACATTACCGCGAGCAATTCCCTTTCTTCTGGATTATTTCACAGTAATAAAATAGTTGTATCCACTGTGCCTCTTGTGCATTATCTTAGGCTTTTTGTAAATGGATGATAATTAATGAACAATACCATTGAGTGAGCTTGTCCTTGAGGCCTCCCTTTAGAAATAAAAGAAATACCAAACAGAAGCAACATTTTATTTTTTCCTAGTCATTCTCCTCATCGTGTTAATATTAAATAGCAGGGTAGTATCCAATGGGCAACTGTATTTCAAAACCAAAATCCTTAATTCTAGGATTTTCACATTTAAAGTCTTGACAGATAATTTAAAATAGTAGGTTCTTTATTGGAAAAACAATATTAAAGTGCTAGATACTAATTTTGAAAAATCATAGATATGAAAATCTATTTTATCAAAATATATTTTATAAAACAGCCAGTAGTAATGGTATTGATTAAAGTTTTTTCATCTGAATTAGTAGTATTGAGGATGTTTCTTCCTAAAGAGTTGTGGTTTTATCTGCTGTGGCATTTATTTTGAGGTTGATGGGGTTTAATGCTGCTTTTCCAGGGTGATGCCTATTTAGGCATACAGTGAGAATTTAAAGAGAACTGATAAATACTAATTACAAAAACATTTTTCTTTCTGGAAAATTTGAAATTTAATTTAAAAAAGAAGTAGTTTTTACATTTGATGAATTTATGTTCTTATGGTGGAATATGAGCTTAAGACATACTGCATTCAGGTCTAGGACAGAGGAACTTTATTTTAAAAAATTAAACTTGAAGGAAACATTTTATTAGTGCGTTTTCTGTCTCATCATCACATTTGTTCTGTGGACTCTGTAGGGACATGTAATGAGCCAGAAAAAATATCTATTTGACAGTTACATTTTCTTTTATTCTATTCAAGGCAAGGAACAACTCTGGTCAAAAATGATTGTACATTTAAGCCTATATATAAATTCCTGATGCTATTTATATGAAGCAGGTATATTTAAATGATTTCTATCCCTGAAAATGAGCATGGCTCTGCAAGTACCCTGTGTGCTCATTCATTACTGGGAACTCCTATATGAGTGAAATACACATTTTTAGGTGTTGAGCATGCAAAGCTGTTGTTGTAAAAAAGGCTAATTCTCCGTAGTACACATGTTAGCAATTGGGATACTATTGGGATACGTGACCTGAGTACTTCCCAAAGTTGTGATGATTAAATGAGATGAGGTATGTGAAAACCTTCATAGACTAGAAATATTAGTTGTTAACCTGAAATGAAATATGTATTCTTTTGGTTTTTTTTCCTTGGCTGCGTCGGGTCTTAGTTGCAGCACGGGGAATGTTTTTGTTGCGGTGCGCAGGCTTCTTTCTAGTTGTGGCCTGCGGGTTTTCTCTCTCTAGTTGTGGCATGCAGGCTCCAGAGCGCGTGGGCTCTGTAGTTGTGGCACGCAGCCTCCAGGGCCTGTGGGCTCCATAGTTTGTGGCATGCGGGCTCTCTCGTTGAGGCGTGCGAGCTCAGTTGTTGTGGCGCACGGGCTTAGTTGCCCCGCGGCATGTGGGATCTTAGTTCCCCGACCAGGGATCAAACCTGCATCCCCTGCATTGGTGGGCAGATTCTTTACCACTGGACCACCAAGGAAGTCCCAAAATACGTATTCTTGATATATTTTAATCATTCTGCCATTATTTACTGTTTTATAGTTTAAAGATATCCTCTGGTCTTACAAAAAATAATGACTTTTGTCTTCCCTTTACCTCTTAGACCTAGAATTGTTTATATAGGCTATATCTTACCTACTTACAGTGTTGATTTTATAGTCTGTCACTTTGGGGCAACTGATAATTAGAGTAGTACTAATTACATTCTTTTGAAGCAGAAAAAAGCTAGTAGAGCTAATTGGAAGTGAAGTCTGGTACACATAGATTTTTAATTATCTCATGTTATATAATCAAAGTATATAATTTATATAATCAAAGTTATATATCTCTTAATATTTCCATATTCTACAATAATAAAGTAAACTGAACTTTAATTTGGCTCATTTTTAAAGGAATACGATAGCATTTAGTTGATAGAAAATAGCATGTATTATAAGTACATTTTTCATATTAGTCAGCTTACCCAGGGGGTGGGTATATTCTTCTTTGAAATGAAAGCTGTCATTGTCCCTTAAGCTATATTCAAGTTCTAAAACTGTATTCTTTATACTAACTCACTTGTGGTTTGTCATAAAAGGTTTAAAATTACTTGATAGTGGGAATTTATCATTTTAATACTGAAACTGTTAGATTTTCAAGATCAAGTTTATATTTGCATTTAGGAGGGTTGGTATAGCATAGAGGTTGGGAGCATAGACGTTCTGAGGCCCCTGGTTCCACGTCTTGGTTCCCCACTTCTTCCTAACTATGTGTTCTTGGGTGAATACTCAACCTCTGTGTGTCTCATTTTTTTCATTTGTAAAAAGGAATGATAAAAAAAAAGAGTTAATCCATGTAAAGAACATCATCTGGCACAGAGCAGGAACTCTAAATGTTGTAAATTAAATAACATTAGACAAATGTTAACTAATGTTGTTTATTGGGTCTTATTCATGTGTAAATAAATTTGATCTGAATTAAGTGCTAGTTCTTAAGTAAAAATTTACATTGTCTTTTTCAAGTTTCAAAATCAAAAGGAACATTGCAGTCTGGGAAAGAGGAAAATAAAAGTGCTTTTTTTTAAATTAATTTTTATTGACGTATAGTTGCTTTACAATGTTGTTAGTTTCTGCTGTACAGTAAAGTGAATCAGCCATACGTATACATATATCCCCTTTTTTTTAGATTTCCTTCCCATTTAGGTCACCACAGAGCACTGAGTAGAGTTCCCTGTGCTATACAGTGGGTTCTTACTAGTTATCTATTCTATACACAGTAGTGTATATATTGTCAATCCCAATCTCCCAACTGATCCCACCCTCCCTTCCCCCCTTGGTATCCATAAGTTTGCTGTCTACATCTGTGTCTCTATTTCTGCTTTGCAAATAAGTTCATCTGTACCAAAAGTGCTCTGATCCAACAATACAGAGAATGCTTAGTCCAACAATACAAGTAGCTAGTAAAATAACTTTTTTAGGAACTAAATATAATTCAATCCTTGAATGTTTTTAAGATACAGCTTTTTAGAAATATATTTTGAGTAATTATTAAGAACTCTGAATTATAAATATTATTTAAATAAATACAGTTTTATTATTTTCAGGCATATAGAGAAACGCATATTACATTAGCAAAATGTATAAGGCAGTTTAGGCTAGGTTATTCTGAGATAACAGATAGAGGACATGGCAAACTAATCCTTATCTTTTAAAGCTTCTTAAAGCTTCTGCCCAAAATTGACACATGCTACTTCCACTGACATATCAAGGGTCTAAAGCAGAGGTTGGCAAACTTTTTCTATAAAGTGCCAGAAAGTTAACTTTTTTTAGGCTTCACAGGCCACATATGGTCTCTGTCACATGTTCTTTTTATTCTTTAACCCTTACTTATTTTATTTGTTTATTTTCTTCCAGTTTTATTGAAATACAATTAACATACAGCACTATATAAGTTTAAGGAGTACAGCATAATGATTTCACTTACATACATTGTGAAATGATTATCATAGTAGGTTTATTGAACATCCATCATCTTATATAGATACAAAATAACAGTAATAGAAAAAAATTATTTTTTCTTGTGATGAGAACTCTTAGGGTTTACTCTCTTAACAACTTCCATACATAACATACAGCAGTGTTCATTATATTTATCATGTTGTACATTACACCCTAGTACTTATTTATCTTATAACTGGAAGTTTGTACCTTTCAATTGCCTTCATCCAATTCCCCCTCCCTCTAACCCCCACCTATGATAACAACAAATCTGATCTCTTTTTCTATGAGTTTGCTTGTTTGTTTTTAAAGTATAATTGACCTACAATACTATGTTAGTTCCTGGTATACAACATAGTGATTCAATATTTCTGTACATTTCAAAATGATAACCAGGGTAAGTCTTGTTACCGTCTGTCACCATACAAAAATATTACATAATTATTGACTATATTCCCCACACTGTACATTTTATACCCCTAACTCATTTATTTTGTAACTGAAGGTTTGCACTTCTTAATCTTCCTCACTGATATCTCTTCTCCCTTCACTTCACTTCCCCCTGGCAACTACCTGTTTGTTCTCTGTATCTATGACTATGTTTCTGTTTAGTTACGTTTGTTCGTTTGTTTTGTTTTTTAGGGTTTGCATATAAGTGAGATCATACAGTATTTGTCTTTCTTTGTCTAACTTACTTCACTAAGCATAATACCTTTAGGTCTATCCATGTTTTGCAAATGGCAAGATTTCGTCGTTTTTTATGGCTGAGTAATATTCCATTGTATATGTACCACATCTTCTTTATCCATTCATCTATTGATGGGCACTTAGGTTGCTTCTATATCTTTGCTATTGTACATGATGCTGCAGTGAACATAGGGATGCATATATCTTTTTGAATTAGGGATCCTAGAGCTAGTGTTAGTCTGGTAGTGGGCAGGGCCATTCCTGACATGACTGGCTTCAGGATACAGGGTCTTCTAGAGCTGGTGGTACCTATTGGTGGTTAGGTCCAGATCCCAGGGCAGCTGGCTAAGGGGCCCAAAGTGTCCCAGAGCTCGTGTTGGCTGGCTGGTGGTCAGGGTTGGGGCCCAGGGCATCCCAGGGTATTGCTAGCCTGCTAGTGGGTGGACTGCATCTTGACATGGCTGGCTGAAGGGCCATGGTGTTGGCCCACTGATGGGTGGGGCTGAGGCCTAGGGAGTCCTGGGAATGCTGCCCAACCCCTTGTGGGCGATTCTAGGTCCCTGGGTGGCTGGGGGCTCATGGTGTCCTATGGCAACTGGCCTGCTGATAGGTAGGGTTGTGTCCCCACCCAGCTAGCTGCTTGGCCTGGGAAGACCCAGGACTGGTTCTGACCAGCTGGTGGACAGGGCCGGGTCTCAGCACTTACAGGCTAGAGGGGGGATTCCAGAATGGCGCTTGCCAGCACCGGTGTCCACGTGGTAGAACAAGCTCCCAAAAACGGCTGCAGCCAGGGTATCTGTCCCCAGAGTGAGTCCCAAAGGCATCCTGCCTCTCCAGGAGGCTTGCCAAAACCAGCAGGTGGGTCCGACCCAGGCTCCTTTCTTATTACTGCTTCTGCCCAGGGTCTCACAGTGTGTGAGATTTTGTGTGTGCCCTTTAAGAGTGGAGTCTCTAATTCCCACGGCCCTCCAGGTCACTCAAAAGTAAAGCCCCACTGGCCTTCAAAACCAAATATCCTGGGGGCTTGTCTTCCCAGTGCAGAAGCCCTGGGCTGGGGGCCAGATATGGGTCTCAGACCCCTTGCTTCTTGGGGAGAACCTCTGCAATTTTAATTGTCCTCTTGTTTGTGGGTCGCTTACCCAGGGGTATGGGTCTTGATGATAACCACATGTCTCCACTCCTCTTACCTGTGTCATTGTGGTTCCTTTATTATATCTTTAGTTATGGAGAATCTTTTCTGCTAGTCTTTTGGTTGTTCTCATTGATAGTTGCTTTTTAAATAGTTGTAATTTTTCTATGCCCGTGGGAGGAGGTGAGCTCAAGATCTTTCTGCTCTGTCATCTTGGTCACTCCCCCTAGAACCATTTTTTAAAATATAAAACCACTCTTAGCATGCCGGCTACATAAAAACAAGAGGCCACAGGCAGCATTCGTTTTAAACCTGTAGTTTGCTGACCTCTGGTCTAAAGCAAGTCATGTGATATCAACAGTGAGGGGCAGTGAATAATTGTGAACAGTAGTCCATACAAAGAATTAACTAATATTATTTATAATTTGCATGTCAGTAGCTTGTACATAAAGTTTTGCTTTTATAGTGTAAAAATTTGCTCTCTTGGGACAGACATTCTCACATTCTCTCTTTTTTTTTTAAATTAATTAATTTATTTATTTTTGGCTGTGTTGGGTCTTCGTTGCTATGTGCGGGTTTTCTCTAGTTGCGGCGAGCAGGGGCTACGCTTTGCGGTGCGTGGGCTTCTCATTGCGGTGGCTTCTCTTGTTGCAGAGCAGGGGCTCTAGGCACGCAGGCTTCAGTAGTTGTGGCTCGCGGACTCAGAAGTTGTGGCTCGTGGGCTCTAGAGCGCAGGCTTAGTAGGTATGGTGCATGGGCTTAGTTGCTCCGTGGCATGTGGGATCTTCCCCGGACCAGGGCTCGAACCCGTGTCCCCTGCATTGGCCAGGCAGGTTCTTAACCACTGTGCCACCAGGGAAGTCCGAGACATTCTTTTAAATCTTATTTAGGTAATAAATTTGCATAGCAAAGTCTTTCCTAAATACTTAGCCTTGTCTAGTTATCACAGTTTCTGAATCCAGGTTCTTAATTTATAAACATATTATTGAACTTGAAAAAATTAAATATATGACAAGTCCTAGTATATATTAAACATGTTTGCATAAATTGACACTACCAGAAGAAAATGTAAGGAGTGGTTTGTTTATTCTTACAGTTAAACATAGTGGATTAACCACATACGTTTATTCCCTTTTCTTTCTGTAATTCACTAAACTGATAGTATCTTCGTTAAAGAATTAAATACACACACACATACACATTCACATTTGTACCCACAAGGTCAAAGAGAAATGGAATGAGGACATCAGCAGATGTGAGAGATTAGTGTCTGGAAGACAGTGTGGATGGAGGAACCTAGTGAAAAGTGAACATAGAAGCAGCAGAGAACTAATCTGACCCACAAAACCATATATACTTCTAGGTACAGCGGAGGATAGCATGAGTCTGGGAATTAAAAATGAGAATCTCTGAAAGTCTATAACGTGCACTGTTGTATCTCCATCTGGCATGAAGAATAGTGGCAGGCTTGTGCCTAGAGCTGGGCAATACATATCATATCATTACTTCTCAGGAAAAACTCAATGGTCCAAGCTAAGACCACCTCATACTGATATTTAGGGGTCCCACACACAGTTAGGATGGTCAGTGAACAAATTATATTTAAAAGTATAGAGTTTTTGATCAGCTCTTTGGTGATGGATTCTTAAATATGAATAGGCAATCATAGCTCAGGAGACACCAAGGGAAAAACTCTACCAGGAAAGAGAAAACCAAAGATAAACATTTTTTTAAAAATTACCCTCAGGGAAGAGTACATAATGTAGAGATGAGAAGAAAATTAAAAACTAATTCAAATTAGAATTTTCAGAAAGATTTGATAAGATATTATATACATATACACTTTTTAAAAAGAGGACGAATACTCTGAAAAAGGAACAATCATAGAAGAAAGGGCTTTTGTGAATTACAAATATGATTGCCAAAATAAAGCATGTTCTGGACGGGTCAGTACAAGGATTGGAGGATTGGCAAACTATGGCCCATGGGTCAAATCCAGCTCACCAGCTATTTTTGTAAATAAAGTTTTCTGGCAATACAGCTATGCCCATTTGCTTACATACTGTGTATGGCTGCTTTTGCACTACAGCAGCAGAGTGAGTAGTTGTGGCTGAGATCATACAGCTCATGAAGCCAAAATTATTTACTCTCAGGCTCTTTACAGAAAAATGTTGCTGATCCATTATTCAGAAGATAGAAATGAAAAGAAATCTCCAGAAATAGAAAAGAAAATAGAGTAGAAAAAGTAGATGTAAAGACAAAAAATAGAGACTTAGACAATCTAAGAGGATTTAACATATGACTAAATAGTGAATCATAAAAAAAAAAAAAAAAACAGCAGAGCGGAAGTTGTATTAAAATACAAGAAAATTTGCCAAAGCTGAAGGACTTGAGCTTCCAAATAAAGAGCCTGAACAATAAATGAAAAAGTCCAGACTAGGCGCATCATTGTGAAATTTCAGAACACCACGGGTAAAGAGAAGGTCCTAAATGGGCCCAGGTAACATAAAAATGAATGAAGATCAAAATGAATGGCGTCAGACTTCTCAGCTACAATGCTAGATGCTAGAAGCGTAAGCCTTCAAAATTGCAAAGGAAAGTAATTTTCACTGTATTAAGTGTTTTGTATGTATTATCTCCTTAAATCTTCATCATAACCCTATTATGGGTATCATTATTTATCCCCATTTTACAGATGAGAAAAATGTACTTTAGTGACTTTGACTATTCCAGTGTCACTGTGTTACATTTGATTGCTTGGCAATCTGTAAATATTCCCAACCTTTTCTAGTTTCTTTCCTGTGCTTCAGAGGAATACACTTCCCAGATTCCCTAGAGTTCTGAATGCTAATCAGGTTCCCCCAATTAAATGCATTCATGCATGATTTGCAAGGTGAAAGTGAGACAGAGGCCATCTTCCTGCTGCCCCAGGCAGGCGAGTTCAAGGGAAGATGTTTTTCTACCTCTAGCAACATTCTAATAGCTAGTTTTCAGCTTCATGGATGCTAAGAAGTAATTGCAATGGCAGTGATGACTTCCTGATCCCTTGACGAAGCTAAAATAGTTATGTTTTTAAATTCATATTGTATCTCCCCACCTTCTTGGTAAGTACAATAGATCCTTTGGTGAGTCAGATTTTCCGTGTTCTAGGAGTCATTCCTGCAGGACCAGCCTGGACCCTGCTGCTCCAGCTCTCCCAACAATTCTGTACGCACCTAATGTCCTGAATTAAATCTTCTTCTTAAAATACCGGAAGTGATTTCTGTTTCCTTCACTGAACCCTGACTGACACAGTTCACAGTAAAGGCTTATTGTTAATGTTAGAATAAGAGGTCTGAGATTTTAGATTTTAAATTTTCAGATTTTAAAATTTGTATCTAGGTAGTCCATGCTGTACAAGGACACTGTCAATTATAACTAGGGTTTGATTCTAGTTAAAATAATTTTTAACATATTATTTCTGAAAATAATTACACCAGTAAAAGAGGTTAAAGAAAAGGAACATTCATTTACTTTCTTCAACTTGAATAGTGCTTCCATGTGCTGGGTACAGTTTTAAGTACTTGATGTCATTTAATCCTCACAGTTACCCTTTGAAATACGTAATAGGTGCTGTTAGCCTCAGTTTATAGCAAACAGGCATAGGTAGGTTAACTGAACTGCCCAGGGTCACACACTTAGTAAATTACAGAGTAGGGATTTCAATCCATCTCTCCACAGTCTGTGTTTTTAGCTATTCTGAATTTTATCATAAGTACATCATAAGACTAAATTTTACCTGGAAGAGGGTTGGATTTGTCTTGAAATGTAGATAGAACCAACTTTAAATTATGAATGTCTTTACTCCCGTGAAATTTGTTTTTATTAGATGTAATAATTAGAATCTCTAAAATGTCAAGATTGTGATTTTTAGGGAAAAAAATGTAATGTAAAATAGATCCAGAAATGAAACCTCACTGGTATCCTACTGAGGAAATATCATAACCAAAATAATTGAAATATCATAACCAAATAAATGAAAAAGTGCCGGATTCCCTCTTTGTTACTCTGTACCATTTCTTTTCAAACTTTGGTCCTCTTGGAACTGTTAGATTTCTTGGATATTTCTCATCATTTACTTCTGAATCTTTTATGATCCTGTACCCTAGAATGTATTGAAAAATGTGTTACCTCATTATCCTAAAATCTCACAGCTCAGATCAATTTAACAGTTTACTAAATTGTGTTACATATATAAAAGTAGAGACATTTGATGATGTATGTTCCTTGGTGAATGGGTTCTCAGAACATGGGTTTGAATGTTTAAAATGGGAAAGATGATAAAGTGTGTGTTTACTGGTAGTCTTCCCACACCCCACACACACATCTCTAATGAATGCACTGTGTTCCTGTATGCATTTATAAGTCAAAAGTTCGTTTACTGGTCAGTGTTTAGACAGTGTTTAGAAGTTTGGATTAAGGCTAATAAATATTACAGAAGATTCTAGAGGAACTTAAGTACCACTTAGACTTTATTTCCAGTGGATAATAAGATAGATATATTTCCCATTCTCAGCCTCACACCCATGGCAGTGGCTCTAGCAGTCTAGAAATGGAGATCCTCTATTAAGGAATCCAGCAGAGAAGGCAACAGTGTAAGTGAGGCTGTGTTGGCAATGCTAAGTGGAGGCCCTCAGCAGACTTCCTCTTAGATTCCATTGACCAGGATTTGGTCACATGCCCATGGCCTCTGCAAGACAGACTAGAAATGCAAGTGCCTGGCATTTTAGTCTTTGGAGTGAGAGGTGAGCTCTCCCAGCAAGAAATAAAAAGATTGGGAATGGCTGTTGAGTGGGCAACCGACAGGATTCACTGTGGCTTACAACCAGGGATTTTGGTGGCAGGCTTCAAGTTTATATGTTCATGAGTTCACATTTATGCTTTTAACATAAATGTACATTTTTGGAAGAATATATGTAAAATGAAAGATTTCTCCTTTCAATTTCTCCCCTCTTTCCAAGTATACAGTATTTCATATTTAAAATCTGATGATCAGATCCTATATATGAGCACTAATTATTTTCAAGGCGGATTTATAAATGTAGTTTATGCACTGGTGAACAGCTGTCTTATACTGTTAAAGCAAGCAACAGTTTATACCTCATATAAAGTATTTCTTCTTCCCTTCACCCTAATTGTTCTTTTAATAAGAACTCAGACTTTTTTACCTTTGGGTTTGTTTCATATTTTTACATACATATTATAAATGCCACTCTAAAAAATGAATATTTAAAATGCAAAATTAAAATCTAAAATGTTTGTTGTGAAACGAATCTAATACCTAACCTTCTTCTCTCATGTAGTTTAAAAGCAGTTTCTCACAGTGAGCTCTCCCAGTCATTTACATCAATTTGGGGGCTCAACACCAGATCCACAAAATCAGAATCACTAGGAAGCAGCCTAGCAATCTTTATTTTGAACAAATTCCCCAAGTGGTCATTAAATACATTAAAATTTCAAGGCCACTGGTATAGAAAATGTTAATAATAAAATATATAAGGTTTATACTTTGGGGTAACTTCAGAGGGTATATTTTTATTTGTTTTCTGTATTTCATTAGATCTCTTCATCTTTTATTGCCTTTGGTTTCATTTTCAAATATTTAGCAGTGTATGTTCTTTGGACATTAAAAAATAATTAAGGGAAGTAGAATTATAAAGAAATGTCAGTGAAATGATAGTAAAAATATGAAGAAAAGTTTCCTCTTTGGAAAATCCCACACCTTCATTTAATTAACTGAAATTACCCTTGAAGAGCCAGTGATTACATTGAGGAAATACATCAGTTAAGATTCTATCAGTTTCAAGAGAATGCAAACCAACTCAAAATGGCTTGAGCAATAAGGGAAAGGTTCAGAGAGTAGGTCTGCTTTCAGGCATGGCTTGATCCAGTGATTCAAATATCCCTAAGGTCCTGGTTTCTTTCTCTTTCTACTCCCCTACCACCCTGTCTTCCATGTGTCAACTTTATAATCAGGTTTCATACAGTGGCCCTGTTGAAACTTCTTGTGTCTCACTAGGTTACATGTGCATTCAGAACCAATCACTATGGCTACAGGGGTGGGCTGCACTGATTAGCTTTAGCCCTAGAGCTGAGCAGTGGGTCACTTACCAGACCACATTAGATAAGAAATGAAAAGGAGTTCGTTCACTACTGGAAGGAAGTGGTGAATGGATGCTAGGGAGATAACTGATTCATGTCCAATATAATGTTTATTTCAATTCCTTGAAAATAAAATTCACCAAAACTTTAGTGATTGGGCATACTGTCAATGAAATCCTATTTCAGAAAATTTGGTAATACCTCAGAATTAGGCATACCTTTCTGCATGTCGCTTCAGGAATCTTGAGTTCTGTGTTTCACACAGTGTCTTTCTGATATGCTTAATTGGCTATGTACCAGATCCTAAAAACTGTGCTTCTCAATCCTGATTACACTAGTATGACTTGGGGAGATTTTAAACGAAAGATGAATAGGCCCCCATGTAGACCTGTTGAATCAAACACTTAAAGAAGTGGGGCCAGAGTATCTGCATCTTTAAAAGGCTCTACAGGAGACCCAGATGCCTGGGCAGCATTGATTTTCATTGCCCTATAGAACCTATCTTATCTCCACATCTTATTCTTCACTATCATTTCCTGGATGGCCAGAGGACTAAAACAGGTCATTGCCAAGTTCTGAAACATCTGTTGCATCTGACTATAAGATTTAATGTGAAACTAACCATATCATTCAGAAAACTCTACTGTAAGACTTGTTAATACTACATTTTTCCAAAACAATCAGCTCAAATTGTAACCAACTATTAAAAATCACCTTTAACACAAAGAGTTTTATTTTAAATACTTGTAAAGAGAATTAGATTTTTATAAATTATTTTGAAATAGGCTGAATAGGAAGAAATGGTTATGCATACAAGTAACTGTTAAGTTTCATTGCCTTTGATTCCTTTAAAAACTTTGCATTTCAGATATATTATAAAATATTAAAATTATTTATCTCCTTGACTCATTAGAAGCTTGACATATTTTCAGAACAGAAAAAGATGAAAAACATTTTGAAGGGAATTAAAGCCCTTATGGCCATAAGGAAAATTGTGTCACCAAAAATATTCACTATATATAAAACCTAGAATATTATAGATTAGATTTTCTTTGGATTCAGTTTATTTAAACAAAGTTTATTGAGGCACTGAAGATATTAGAACTTAATTTTTCAGAAATTGACAAATTCAGCATTTCCTGGGTTTCAGTGGTCTTTTAGGAACATGAATTTGGGAAAATATGCCAAGGGCCCAGTAACTGTCCTCAAGGCCATCTTTAGAGTGTAGTGCCACCTGGACTATCCTGAAATCAGGCTGTAAAATTACATAGGTAGGGAATGAGAATAGCGTTACAAATTTTGTTCCAAAATAGTACACATCGTGATAAAGTGAAATAAAAGGCATTGCTATTTCTGTTAACATTTCATTTCCTGGGAACTGCTTTGAATGCTCTATGAGGATATGTACAAAAACAACAGTAATCATGTGAAATAACTCTGATAGCTAGGGAATTCATTATGAATGAAGTTCCATTAAGACTCTCAGAAATATCCTTCTATATTCATATTTTAATGAACATATAAATCATATTTTGCTATTTCATTTGTCACTAAATTATTTATAACATTCAAATTTTGAATCAGAACTAATCTTCAAATAGTCTGTTTTGTGGCATAAGAGAATTGTTATTACCATTTTAAAGTTTAAGAAAGGAAATTTGAAGTTCAAGGTGTTTATAAATTTAAACTGAAATCATCATTGTTCTAATCCATTAGTGAGAGTCATTAAGATTTGTGTAAAGTAGTTACACAGTACCTGGGACTTAGTAAGCCCTCAGTAAATATTAGTTATGCCAATATCATCATCATCGTCACTACATTACTACTACCGTCACACTACTACTTTCACCTTTTACCTATTTTTTGCATAAAAGTAGCTTAGTTTCGTTTTCTTTTGGTAGGAACCCACAGTTCATTATCTTCACGATTCATTTGGTCCCTGTTAACATTCTACATGGATAATTTTTAAAAATATTTTCCCTTTTGATGTGGATAGTCTCATTAATATAGAAGTAGGACTTGTAAAATATGAAAGAATATGTAAATTTTTGAAGCTTTAATTTTACACTAGTACCATATAAACTATCCTAAATATCTTTCATGGCTTTTTCATAGATACAAGACATGAAATATTTATTCTGTTTTTAAGTAGTAGTATTCTATTAATATATATGTGTATACATACATATTTATATTTATTTCTATGTCTATATTGAAAGCCATGCATTCACACTGAGATGACCAGTTCCAGTTCAGCACCACAGGGTTCATTCTAATTTGTAAGTACCTTCTTCGATAGTGAGAAGCCTCATACTATCCTTAATGTATTAACTTAATTTGATCAGTCTTTTTATATGTAACCAGTATTCCACTGCAGCCATCACATCCTCCGAACCCATACCCTCCTCCCCAGACTCAGGCTCCAAATCCCTGTGTCTCTTTGCTCCTCCTGCATGGAAGTCCTTATCGTGCTTGTCCTCTGACATCCCTACCCGTCTGCGTCCCCACCGCCACCACTGCGTAGAGGATCTCTCAGCCTGCCTAGGCTTGGCTGTGACACCCTGCATTGCATCACCCTTCTGTGGAAACAGCCTCCTACCCTATTTGGGATCTGACAGCCCATACTGACCCATCCTATTAATGGGTGCCCTCACCCTGCTAAGTCTCTGAGAGCCCATTCTATTTCACGCCTCAGTGCCCTCAGCAGGATGTCTTCCTGACCCTGCTGGGGGCTCTACACCCCAGGCTGGGCCACACCTCCTCATACTGCTCAGGATCTGATAGCCACCATCAGGCTGCCCATCTGGATTCTTTCTGCCCACGCTAAGTGACCACTTCATATCTTCTGCCCCACCCCAGCATGGACGTGTTCCTCATCCTGCCTGGGCTGGTGGCCCACTCCTCTGAGGATGCCCTCCTCAGCCCGCTTGGACTTAATAGGTCTTTTTTAAAGTTAATGACCCTTTGCCAGGCCCTCAGTGAGGTCAGGAATAATGACGATGATAATGATTATGCTTGTGCTGATCATAGCAACTAACTTATATTGACCACGAAGACAGAACATATGGCTATACTCTATGTCACAAATAATTGATATATTTATCTTGTCTAGGTGTCTATAAAATGGCCATCAGGTATAAATTTAAGAATATTGCAACTAGATATAAATTTTGGCCTCCTGGGATTAAAGCCTAAGGGAAACTGGTTCAACATGGAACTGTCCGTGGTACTGACAAGTCCCTGGTGTCTCTTGGATTCTCATGTAACTGGCTTGAATCTTCCCTACTGTTTGTTATATATAGGTCTGATTATACCTCTTAACTGTTCCTGAGATTCTCCCCCCACCCCAGCTTTATTGAGATATAATTTCCATATAACACTGTGTAACTTTAAGGTGTTTTAAATTTTAATGATTTAATGCACATGTATAGTATGAAATGCTTACCACAGTAAGGTTAGTTAGTACATCCTTTACCTCACTTACTTACCATTTTGTTGTGGTTATGGTGAGAACATTAAAGCTTTACTCCCATAGCAATTTTCAAGTACACAATACAGTATTATTAATTATAGTCACCATGCTATACATTAGATTCCTGGAACTTATTTTATAACTGAAACTTTGTACCCTCTGGCCAACATCTCCCCATTTCCCCCACCTCTCAGCCCCTGGCAGCCACCATTCTACTCTCTTGTTTCTATGAGTTTTATGTTTTTAGGTTCAACATAAAAGTGAGATTATACAGTGCTTGTCTATCTGACTTTTGCTTCACGTTTTTCCCTTTTATAAAAAATTGAAATATAGTTAATAAAATATTATGTTAGGTGATTTGACATTTGCATACATTATGAAATGATCACAGTAAGTTTAATAACCATCTGTCCCCATACAAATTTACTATAATATTATTGACCATATTTCTTATACTGTATATTACATCCCTGTGGCTTCTTTATTTTATAACTGGATGTTTATATCTCTTAATCCCCCTCACCTATTTCACCCCACACCTCCCTCCTTTCTGTCAACCATTCATTTGTCCTTTGAATCAATGAGTCTGTTTTCATTTTTGTTAGAATTTTATTCATTTTTAAAGCTGTGTGTGTGTATCATATTTTCTTTATCTGTTCATCTGTTGATGGACACTTAGATTGTTTCCATATCTTGGCATTGTGAATAATGCTGCAGTGAACATGGGTGTGCAAATATATCTTCAAGATAGTGATTTCAGAAGTGGAATTGGTGGCTCACATGATAGTTCTATTTTTAATTTTTTGAGGAACCTCCATACCGTTGTCCATAGTGGCTGCACCAGTTTACATTCCCACCAGCAACGCGGTAGGTTTCCCATTTCCCCCATATCCTTGCCAGTGTTTGTTATCTCTTGTTTTTTTTTAAATATCTATTCTAAAATGTGTGAGGTGATATCTCATTGTAGTTTTGATTTGCATTTCCTCGATGATTAGTGATGTTGAGCACTTTTTCATGTGCTTGTTGGCCATTTGTATATCTTCTTTGGGAAATGGTCTATTCAGGTCCTCTGCCCATTTTTAAATTGGATTGTTTGGTTTTTTGCTGTTGAGTTGTGTGAGTTTTTTATATGTTTTGCATATTAATCCATTATCAGATATGTGGTTTGCAAATATTTTCTCCCGTTTTATAATTGTCATTTCATTTTGTTGCTCTGGAGAAGCTATTTAGTTTGATATAGTCCCACTTGTTGATTTTTGCTTTTGTTGCCTGTGCTTTGCTGTCAGACATAAAAAAATCATTGCCAAGACTGATGTCAAGGAAATTTTCCCCTATGTTTTCATCAAGGAGTTTTACAGTTTCACATCTTATATTTAAGTTTGTAATATATTTTGAGTTAATTTTTGTGAATAGTGTAAGACAGGGGTCAAATATCATTCGTTTGCATGTGAATAGCCAGTTTCCACGACACTGTTTATTGAAAAGACTATCTTTTCCTCATTGAATATTCATAGCTCCCTTTTCAAATATTAGTATATACTTGGGTTTATTTCTGGGCTCTCAATTCTGTTCCATTGATCTGTTTGTCTATTTTTATGCCAGTACCTTACGGTTTTAATTATTATAGCTGTATAGTATAGCTTGAAATCAAGAAGTGTGATGCCTCCTATTTTATTCTTCTTTCTCAGGATTTCTTTCAATATTCAGGGTCTTTCATAGTTGCATAGAAATTTTAGGAATGCTTTTTCTATTTCTGTAAAAAATGCCATTGGAATCTTGATAGGGATTGCATTGATTCTATAGATGGCTTTTGGTAGTATTGATATTTTAACAATATTAATTCTTTCAGTCCATGAACATAGGACACCTTTTTATTTATTTGTATTGTCTTTGATTTCTTTGGTCAGTGTCTTGCAGTTTTCAGAGTAGAGATCTTTCACCTCCTTGTTCAAATTTATTTTTGATGCTATATAAATGGGATCAATTTCTTTATTTCTTTTTCAGAGTATTTGTTTTTAGTGTATATAAATGCTACTGATTTTTATATGTTAATGTTGTATCCTGCAACTTTACCAAATACCTTGATTAGTTCTAGATGTTTTTTGATTGAGTCTTTAGGATTTTCTCTATATAAAGTTATATCATCTGTAAATAGAGACAGTTTTATTTCTTCTGTTCCAATTCTGATGCTTTGTATTTCTTTTTGTTCCCTGATTGCTCTAGCTAGGATTTTCATTACTATGTTGAATAGGAGTGGTGAGAGTGGCTACCTTGTCTTGTTCCTAATCTTAAAGGAAAAGCTTTCAACTTTCACTGTTGAGTATGATATTGACCATGGATTTGTCTTCTATGGCCTTTATTATGTTGAGATATGTTCTTCCTTTGCCTAATTTGTTGAGAGTCTTTACCATGAATTGATGTTTGATTTTGTCAGATGCTTTTCCTGCATATATTGAGATGATCATATGGTTATTGTCTTTCATTCTGTTAATGTGATGTAGCACATTGACTGATTTGCATATGTTAAACCATCCTTGCATCCCAGGGTAAATTCCACTTGATCATGGTGAATGATTCTTTTAATGTGCTGCTGAATTTGATTTGCGAGTATTTTGTTGAGAATTTTTGCATCTGTATTCATCAAGGATATTGCCCTGTAGTTTCCTTTTCTAGTAGTGTCCTCATCTAACTTTGGTATCAAGATGATGCTGACCTCGTAAAATGAGTTTGGAAATAGTCTTTCCTTTTAATTTTTTTGGAAGAGTTTGAGAAGTATTGGTGTTAATTCTTCTTTAAATGTTTGGTAAAATTCACCAGTGAAGCTATCTGGTTCTGGGTTTTCTTCATGGGGAGATTTTTGATTACTGATTCAATCCCCTAACTAGTAATTGGTCTGTTCAAACTTTCTATTTCTTCCTGATTCAATCTTGGTAAGTTGTATGTTTTCCACTTCTTCTAGGTGCCCAGTGTGTCCTCTTTTTTTTTCACTTGGTTAGTGTAGCTAAGGGTTTGTCAACTTTGTTTTTTCTTTTCACAGAACCAACTCCTAGTTTGGTTGATCTTTTCTATTATTTTTCTGTTCTCTATTTCATTTATTTATGCTTTAATCTTTATTATTTCCTCCCTTATGCTAACTTTGGGCTCAGTGCTACTTTTTCTAGCTCCTTAAGACATAGAATTAGGTTGTTTTGGGCTTCCCTGGTGGCGCAGTGGTTGAGAATCTGCCTGCTCATGCAGGGGACACGGGTTCGAGCCCTGGTCTGGGAGGATCCCACATGCCGTGGAGCAGCTAGGCCCGTGAGCCACAATTACTGAGCCTGCGCATCTGGAGCCTGTGCTCCGCAACAAGAGAGGCCGCGATAGTGAGAGGCCCGCGCACCGCGATGAAGAGTGGCCCCCGCTTGCCGCAACTGGAGAAAGCCCTCACACAGAAATGAAGACCCAACACAGCCAAAAAATAATAAATAAATAAATAATAAGATAGTTTCTATTTTTAAAAAAACAAAACAAAACAACAAAAAAGAATTAGGTTGTTTATATATGATTTTTCTTGCTTCTTAATGTAGATGTTTATTGCTATGAACTGTGCTTTTAGAACTGATTTTGCTACATCCCATAAGTTCTGGTATGTTGTATTTCCATTTTCATTTGTCTCAAGAAACTTCTTTATTTCACCTTTAATTTCTTCTTTGATCCATTGGTTGTTCAAGAGAATGTTGTTTAATTTCTGTGTAGTTGTGAATTTAGTTTTCCTGCTGTTATTGATTTCTACTTTCATACCATTGTGGTCAGAGAAGATACTTGGTATGATTTCAGTCTTCTTGAATTTGATAAGACTTGTTTTGGGGCCTAACCTATGGTCTATCCTAGAAAATGTTCCATGTGCACTTGAGAAGATTGTATATTCTGCAATTGTTAGATAGAATGGTCTCTATATATCTCTTAGGTCCATATGGTCTGTAATGTTGTTCAGATCTGCTGTTTCCTTGCTGATTCTCTGATTGGATGATTTATCCATTGTTGAGAGTGGGGTATGAAAGTCCCCAGCTATTATCCAGCTATTATTGTATTGCTGTTTATTTCTTCTTTTAGCTCTGTTTGTTTTTGCTGTATATATTTAGGTGCTCTGATGTTGGGTGTATAGATATTTATAATTGTTACATCTTTTTGATGGATTGACCCCTTTATCATTATATAAGGATCTTCTTTGTCTCTTTTAATCATTCAGTTTTTGAAGACCATACCAATTACATCCAGTTCTAGGATTATCTCATTATTAATATCATGATTAATTTTATAAATAATATTGTCTAACTTTTATCCAACAGACATGTCTTTTCTTGAAAACTTAGCAAACACTTTTTAAAGGTACCTTTAGGATGCTTGAAAATTTTGCAGTTCTGCTATGGGTATGTTGCAAGTAAGATTAATTTCTATTCTAGGCTTTAATTTCTTTGGAATTTACAAATCCTGAAATTTTAAACCTCAAGATCTTTTGCACATTTATATTTCATGGGATATTTAAAAGTATTGTTAGATTGTAAATTAGAAGGGTAATCGTGACTGGTAATGGTGGGCTAGGATAACTAGATTAACCCTTTAGCTAAATGTAACTGAATAAAGCTGGATGAAACATGGAAAAATATCTTAAGCACTTAAGAGGTAATAAGATTTTGAGGAATTACCAGGTTCAAATATAGGGAAAAGACTGGAACCCAAAAAGATAAGCATAGCCCTAAAGCCACTTCTGCCTTGAAGTCATTTGTCAAACCAGATAATAAATAAATATTATGATCACTTATTTGGCTCTGTTTAAGTCTGTCATCTTGCTATTTGTTTCCTATTGGTTCTGTGTTCCCCTTTCCTCATTTGTTCTTTCTTCTTTTGGAATAATTGAATATTTTGTTATTTCATTCTATCCCCTTTATTGGCTTAATTACCTATATCTCTTTATTTTGTTGTTGATGTTGTTACTGTGTTGTTTTAGTGGCTGATTTAGGCATTATGGTGTACATATTTAACTTATACTGTACCAGCAGTAATATTTTTCACTTCATGTACAGGCTGATAACCATATAATAATATAATTTTATTTTTCTTCTTTCAGTCTCTGTTACTGTTGTCATATATTATGCTTCTGTGTTATGAATCCCACAGTACATTGTTATTATGTTTTGCTTTAAAAAGTCAATTACATTTTAAAGAGATTTAAAACATGAGAAAAAAGTCTTTTATGTTTACCTACATATTTACCATTTCTGGTGCTCTTTATATTCCTTTGTGTAGATCCAGATTTCCATATGGTATCATTTTCTTTCTGCCTAAAGACATCTTTTAAATTTCTTATAGTGGTGGTTTGCTGGTGACAAACTCTTTCACTTTCTGTGCATCTCAAAAAAGTCTGTTTTGCCTTTGTTTTGGAAAGATATTTTTCTGGGTGTAGACATTTAAGTTGATAGTTATTTTTTTTCCTTTCAGTCTTTAGAAATGTTGCTCCTTTTTTTTCTGGCTTACATTGTTTTTGACAAAAAGTCTCCTTAATTCTTATCTTTGTTCCTCTGTATATAATGTCATTTTTTTCCTCTGGCTACTTTAAAGATTGTCTCTTTTTATTTAAGCAACCTAATTGTTATATTACTTGGTATAACTTTATTCATTATTCTTTTGCTCAGTATTTGTTAAACTCCTTGGAGCTATAGGTTTTTAGTTTCAATTTAATTTTAATTTGGATTTTTTGCCATTATTTCTTCAAATATTAATTTTGGCCCATGTACACATGTATTAGACCATTTGAAGTTATCCCACAGCTAGCTAATACTCTGTTCTTTTTAATTTTTTTTTTTCCTCTCTGGTTTGCTTTTGGATAGCTTCTATTGCTATGTCTTCAGTTTCATTAATCTTTTCTTTTGCAGTGTTGTCTATGTTGGTAATTCAGTTTAGTGTATTTTTCATCTCAGATGTATTTTTTCATCTCAGATGTATTTTTCCATCTCTAGGAGTTAAATTTGAGTCTCTTTTATATCTTCTTTATCTCTCCTTAACATGCTCATGCATTCTTCTATTGTCTTGAACACTGGGAGTATATTTATAATAGCCATTTTAATGTCCTTTTTTAGAAATTCTATCAACTATGTAATTTCTAGGTCTGTCACTTGGTTGTTTTCCCTTATTATGGATTATATTTTCCTTCTTTTTTGCATGCTGATAAATTTTTTATTAAATGCCAGACATTGTGGATTTTCTGTTGTTGCATGCTGAATTTTTTTGCCTTTAATATTTTTGAGCTTTGTTCTTGGATGCAGTCAGGTTACTTGAAAACAGTTTGATCCTTTTAAGTTTTGTTTTACAAAGCCAGAGATTCTTTAGTCTAGGGCTAGTTTAACCCCACAACTCAGGCATTATCCTTCTAATTACTCAACTTTATGCCCCATATGTTATGCGTTTTCTCCATTTGGCTGTTCAGAGTGTGAATTATTCCCAGGCTTATGTGAGTTCTGAGAATTGTTCTGCATGGTTCTTTTCATTGCTTCTCTCCTTGGCTATAAGTAGTTTCCTCACGTGCATGCACACTAATCAAAGCTCAGCTGAAGATTCAAGGTGTATCTTTTGAAGACTTCTGGATCTTTGACGATCTCTTTGTGCTGCTCTCTACTCTCTAAAATTTGCCCTGTTAAATCTTAGTTACCTTGGTCTCCCCAAATTTTCCATACTGTGTCCCCAACTCACGGAGACCCCAGTCTCTGATTTCTCCCTACCTACACTGCAGTTTAGAAACTCTCTCCAAGCAGTAAACTAGACTATCCTGCACTGCCTGTTGCCCATTATATAAAAACTATTTTTACATTCATTTTGTCTGTTATTTTACTTGTTTAAAACAAGAGTAAATCTAGTTCCTGTTACTCCATCATGGCTGAAAATAGAAGTGACAAATTTATTTTAAAATGTTCAGGACATAAAATGGACAAAATAATTTTCCAAGAAAAAAAAAGATGGAATATTTATACTCCTGATCTCAAGATTTACTACCAGAGACACAGTAATTAGGATGGTATGATATTAGTATAAGGATAGACTAATTCTTGGTTAATATTAATAAAACTTCTATGAAAATTCAGGTACAAATCTTTGTTGAAATGTTTTTATTTCTCTTGGCTAAATACCCAGATAGATCAATAGAAAGTCCATAAATAGACTTATACAATTGATTTTCAACTAAGTTGTCAAAGTAATGCAATGGGTAATGATTACTTTTCAGCCAGTGGCTTTGTAACACCTGGATATGTGTCAGAAACAAAATGAACTTCCACCATATGTAAAAATAAAGTTGAAATGGATCATAGTCCTAAATGTAAAATCTAAAACCTATAAAACTTCCGGAAGAGAACAGTAGAAAATCTTCAGCACCTTGGAGTAAGCAAAGATTTCTTGAGTCAGAGAAAGCACTATCATAAACAATTGTGCTTTATCAAATATTTTAAAACTTCTGCTCTTCAAAGACACTGTTAATGAAAGACAAAAAGGCAATTCATAGAGTAGAAGAGAACATTCCTAATACAATAAGACTTGTATCAAGAATATATATATTTTTAACTCTTAAAATAATAAAAAGATAAACAGCATGATAATTCACAGGCATCAGATTTGAACAGACACTTTTCTAAAGAAAATAATGCAGTTGACCAATAAGCATATGAAAGAAGTTCTTGGTATCATTAACTGTCTTCGAAAATGCAAATTAAAGCCAAAGAGATATTATTACACAATCACTAGAATATCTAAAATTGAAAAGACTAACACTACTAACCGTTGCTAAGGCTGTGTAGGACCTGGAACTTTCATACACTGCTGGTGGGAATGTAAAATAGTACAATCACTTTGTTTCTTATTAAGCTTCCACTTAACATATATCCCAGCAATTCCTAGGTATTTATCCAAGAGAAATGAAAACATTTCAACAAAGATTTGTACCTGATTTTTCATAGAAGCTTTATCAATATTAGCCAAGAATTAGAAACATCCCGGAGGCCCATCAACAGATGAATACACAAAATATTGACTAGTCATGCCATGAAATACAAATAAATAATAGAAATTAATGAACACTGATAGGGCAGTATGGGTTGGATCTCAAAAACATACTGAGCAAAAGAAGACAGATATATACCATATGATTACATTTATATAAAGTTTAAAAAAAGGAAACTAGTCTATAGTGGTAGAAATAAGATCAGTGGTTGTCTGAGATGGGAGAATTGATTGAGAAAAGACACAGTAGAACACTTTCTGATTATTGAAGTGTTCTGCATATTGGTTGGGAGGTGGTTACACAAATATCAAATTTTATTAAACTGTACACTTAAAATTGCTACATTAATCTCATATCTGAAATGATCATTCAGTAAAGTTGATTTTTAAAAATCAAAAAAATATAGGAAGGAAAGAACAGAACAGTTAGTAAAAATAGGAAGCACAAAGGAACATGATAGATGTGTCAGTAATAACATTACATGTAATTGACTACTCTAGTGAAAGATAAAGATTCTCATATGGATTTTTTTAAACTGTATGTTGTTTAAAAGAAAAATCTTTAAAACAAGGTTACTGTTAACTGTGAAGAGGCTGAGAATTTAACCTCCTAGTTGACAAGTTAGGCTGCCACAGTTTAGTGGATGCTGGCAGTAAAGGACTTTACTGTGCTTGCCATTGTAAGCAGCATTGTCATCAACATGTTTGCATCAGTTCCCCTACCCTCGAGTTCCACAGGGGCAATACAGGTGGACCCAGATGGATGCCTGCAAATCAGATCAGATAAAGGGGAAACCTCTGCTCTACGTGGTCCCTCAGGGGTCCATGTTTCTTTCATTGTGTTGCTCTGTCACATATCCCCTAGGACAGGAGGTCAGCAGACTTTTTCTAAGAAGGGCCAGATAGTCAGTATTTTAGGCTTTGCCAGCCATGTATGGTCTCTGTCACATACTCTTCTTCTTCTTCCTCTTCTTTTATTTATTTATTTATTTATTTGCTATCCTTAAAAAATATAAAGTCAATTCTTAGCTTGTAGGATATAGAAAAACAGATTTCAGGCCAGGTTTGGCCCACAAACTGTTCTTTACCAACTCCTACTCTAGAACAGTGTCATCATTGTGATCGTTCAAAGCTTGGTCTGAGTTGCATCCAGATTCCAAGTGATGAGAAAGGGGAAAAGAGGATAGAGAAGAGGCATGCCCAGTGTCTTAAGGCCTGGGCCTAGGAGTAGCATGCATCTCTTCTGCTTATATCCCATTTTCAAGAGGTCAGTCACATGTCCATACATAACTCCAAAAGAAGCTGAAAAACTGTGGCAGCCGCGTGCCCAAAAGGAAGTAAAGAATAGATTCTTGTGGACAATTAGCAGTCTCTGTCACTACTAGAGAAAAAGATAGGAAAAGAAAACAAAAACAGAGAGAGGGAGGTATCACAGAAACAAAGGATTGAGTTTTAAACAAGAAAAGGGTAGTTGGCTGTATTGAATATTACCTATTAGATTTAACCTGCAGGTCTCACTAGTGACCTTAATGAAAGTAGTTTTGGTGGAGTGGTAGGAACATGAGCTCAGGGATGAGTGAGAGCTGAGGATACGGGTAATGTAGACAAACTCTTTAACCAGGTTTGACACTGAATGAGGAAAACATAGAAGAAAAAGGGGGAAAGAGAGAATAGGGTATCTGGAGGAGGGTTTGGGATCCACATAGAGTTTTTTAAAAATAGGAGTGAGACTTGGGCATATTTAAATATGGATGAGAAGAATCCAGTGAAGAGAGATATTTAGGATATGAGAGAAAAAGAGACATACACTATTTTTAAGAAGGTTTGAGGAAATAGAATCTAGACAACATGTGGAGAAATTGGTCTGAAATAGAAGAGATTCCTCCTCATAACAGTGATAAGAAGGGAGGAGAGGATCCAGATGTAAGGAAGTTTGTAGATATTTTGGCAGGAAATTGAGGAAGATTCTACATGGGGTGTGTGTGTGTGTGCGTGTGTAGCAGGAAGCAAGGATAAGTACGGAGAAAAAAAGTGGTGTCAAGTTATTTTAGGAGAATGAATGATTTATAATCATTGAGAAAAAGGAAAAATACATTTACTAGGGAAGTATAACAAGGCTGTAAGTATAACCAGACAATGACCCAGGCAAGGTTCTAATCCACTCCATTGTGTGATAACTTCCCCAGTACAATGAAGGAGTTACTAAATTCATCCATGGTTAGTATTTTGCCAGCCTATTAAGTATGTTGAATACAGAGAGAAGCAAGGAAGTTTAAGGCAAGAGAATGATTGAAATGGTGAATCTTGATGGAGGAGGAAGTGCAGACAGGAACGGGCTGATGAACAAAATTCTAGCATCAAGGGAATGGAGGTCCAGTCAAAGTAGTGGTATTGTGAAAGTAGTAGTTGAATGAGCAAATTAGATGACTAAGAGGATGTGCTTAGCAGCTGGGATTTTTACTTAGTAACTTTGGTGAAGAGCTAACAGAGCCTCTGATGATGCTGAGATCCAAGAAATAACAAGATTGGGAGGAAGAAATCATTAGAGGTGAGAAAATCAAATACCTTAGTGCCCATGGGTGTTAGAAGGGTCCTTTGTGTAGAAATTTGATCACCCTTAAGTCAGAAAGAGGTTAGGGGAAAGGGTAAGTCTGGGAGCCCAGGGGGAATCTTCAATAAATGAGCAGGACTTACTAGATGATGAGTTGAAAACATGGCTGAGAGGGAAGAGGATGGTGCAGTCAGATGGCGGGAGCTTCGGACAGAACTGTGTTGCACAAAAATGCTTCAGGGATTTTGAAAATACATGCCTCAAATTTTATAAAAGTAAAATTTTTTCAGTGTTATGGGCAGGCTTGAGGGCTTACTCCATAATTTTGTATCAGCCCCCACTGAAAGCACCTCAAATAATAATGTGAACTCTCAAGGAAGAGGGTGTGAGCCCCATGTTTGAGAGGGAATTGCGTAAGACACAACCTCCAGCTCCTGTGTTCACTTTCTTGATAAGCTGTTGATACTCTCCCACCAGCATCCCCATCACCATCCCACCAGTGCTCTTCCGATAATTGCTTTCCCCAGTCTTCCTCAGCAGAAATTTTGGGACCTCGTTGATGTTACAAACTGTGCAGGAAAAAAAGTATAACATTGAATATTAAGATGAAGCCAAATTATAGAGATCCTTGAAAATCAGAATGGGGATTTAGGTTTATTAGTAGTAAATGACTATTGGACTAAGAATAGTGAGTTCAGAATCCTGAGTCCTGGTACATTTTCTTTTTTATTGAAGTATAGTTGATTTAAATATTATCTTAGTTTCAGGTGTAAAGCATAGTGATTCAGTATTTTTGCAGATTATACTTCTTTATAGGATATTACGAGATAATGGCTATAATTCCCTGTGCTATACAGTATATCCTTGTTGCTTATCTATTTTATACATAGTAGTTTGTATCTCTTGATATTGTACCCCTAGTTTATCTCTCCCCACTTCTCTCTCCCCTTTGGCAACCACAAGTTTGTTTTCTATATCTGTGGATCTGTTTTGCATATACATTCATTTGTATTATTTTTTAGGTTCCACATATAAGTGATATCATACAGTATTTGTCTTTCTCTGTCTGGCTTATTTCACTAAGCACAATATTCTCTAGGTCCATCCACATTGCTGCAAATGGCAAGATTTCATTCTTTTTTATGGCTAATATTCCATTTGTGTGTGTGTGTGTGTGTATGTGTATACCACATCTTCTTAATCCAATCATCTGTTGATGAGCACTTGGGTTGCTTCCATGTCTTGGCTATTTTAAAGAGTGCTGCTATGAACATTGGGGTGCATGTTGTCTTTCAAATTAGTGTTTTTGTTTTTTCCATATATATACACACCCAGGAGTGGAAGTGCTGGATCATCGTATGGTAGTTCTAATTTTAGTTTTTTGAGGAACCTCCATACTGCCTTCTGTAGTGGCTGTAGCAATTTACAATCCCACCAACAGTGCTACAAGGGTTCCCTTTTTCTCCACATCCTCACCAACATTTGTTATTTGTAGACATTTGATGATAGCCATTCTGACAGGTGTGAGGTGATACCTGATTGTAGTTTTGATTTGCCTTTTTCTAATAATTATCAATGTTGAGCATCTTTTCATGTGCCTGTTAGCCATCTGTATGTCTTTGGAAAAATGTCTTTTCAAGTCTTCTGCCCATTTTTTTATGGAGTTGTTTGGTTTTTTGATACTGAGTTGTATGAGCTGTCTGTATATGTTGGATATTAACCCCTTGTTGGTCATATTTACACATGAATTTTAGAATCAGCTTCTCCATTTCTGAAAAAAATACCTTTGGAATTTTGATAGGGATTGCATGGAATCTGTTGATTGCTTTGGGAGGTATTACCATATTAACAGTGGTAAGTCTTCCAATCCATTAATATGAGATGTCTTTCCATTTATTTAGGTCTTCTTTAAATTTCTTTCAAAAGAATGTTTTACTACTTTTGGTATACAAGTCTTACACTTCTTTTCTTAAATTTATTCCTAAGTATTCTATTCTTGTTGATGGTTTTGTGAATGGAATTATTTCTTAATTTTGTTTTCAGATTGTTCATTGCTAGTTTATAAAAATACAGTTGATTTTTTTTATTGAAGTATAGTTGATTTACAGCGTTCTGTTAATTTCTGCTGTACAGCAAAGTGATTCAGTTATACATATATATAACTTCTTTTTTATATTCTTTTCCATTATGGTTTATCACAGAATATTGAATATAGTTCCCTGTGCTATAAAGTAGGTCTTTGTTGTTTATCCATCCTATATATAATAGTTTGCATCTGCTAACCCCAAACCCCCAATCCATCCCCCCTCACCACCTACCCTCCTCCTTGGCAACCACAATCTGTTTTCTATGTCAAACTACACTTGATTTGTGTATATTGATCACACGTTCTGCAGCCTTGCTTAGACACACTCATTAGTTCTAATGTTTTTTGTGTGTGTGTGTGTTTTTGTAACATGTATGTTAGGATTTACTCTATTCAAGACCGTGTCATCTGTGAATAGAAATAATTTTATTTCTTTTTTTTTTCCCCAATCTGAATGCTTTAACAGAGACTCTCTCCTTGACCAAATTTTCATCAGGCTCCCCTGAGCCCTCTTTTTGACTAGGACTCTACCTTGATCGTGGTCTTGTCTTTAACCAGCTCAGCCCAGCCCAGTCTTAGCAAAGAATCCTGCTTCGTCAGTTTAGGGAGAATTCCCCCACTTTGATATCTGATCAAGTTCTTCATCCCCCCACTTTTTTTTTTAATTAATTAATTAATTTATTTATTTTTTTGGCTGTGTTGGGTCTTAGTTTCTGTGCGAGGGCTTTCTCTAGTTGCGGCAAGTGGGGTCCACTCCTCATCGCGGTGCACGGGCCTCTCACTATCGCGGCCTCTCCTGTTGCGGAGCACAGGCTCCAGACGCACAGGCTCAGCAGTTGTGGCTCACGGGCCCAGTTGCTCCGTGGCATGTGGGATCCTCCCGGACCAGGGCTCGAACCCATGTCCCCTGCATTGGCAGGCAGACTCTCAACCACTGCGCCACCAGGGAAGCCCCTCCCACTTTTGATATATAAGTCTTTGGCCTGCCTTAAGCAGTAGTGCTGTGAAGTCAGTTTAAGAAGAATTTCCCTACCCTTGATGTCTCTTCTTAGAAATTTTCCATTCACTGACCCCCTCACTCTGCTCATTGGCTACAAATCCATAGTTGTCTTTGCTATATTTGGAGGTGAGCCTTATCTCTCTCCCCAGTTGTGATAATCTTGACACCTATTGCAGTAGTCCTGAATAAAGTTTTCCTTACTATATTAACAAGTGTCAGAATAATTTTTAACAGCCTTTTATTTGTTTTTCTTACTAATTGCCCTGACTAGATCCTCTAGTACAATGTTGAATTGAAATGTTGAAAGCAAACATCCTTGTCTTACTCCTGTTCTTAGGGGGAAAGCTTTCAGTCTTTGACACCTAGGCATGATATTATCTATAGGTTTTTCATATATGTGCTTTATCAAGCTGAGAAAGTTCCCTTCTATTTGTAGTTTTGTTTACTGTTTTTATCATGAAAGGATGTTGGATTTTGTCACATGTTTTTTCTGCATCTATTGAGATGACCATGTGGTTTTTGTCCTTTATTCTGTTATTATGATGTATTACACTGGCTGATTTTCATGTTAAATAATGTTACAGTCCTAGGATAAATTCCACTTAGTCATGATGTATAATCCTTTTTATATGTTGCAGATTTGGTTTGGTAGTATTTTAGTGAACTGAGGATGTTTGTGATATTCGTAAGAGAAATATACCTATAGTTTCTTTTCTTGTGATGTCTATGCCTGGCTTTGGTATTACTGGCCTCAAGGAATGAACTGGGACGTGTTCCCTCCTCTTCTATTTTTTTCTTAAGTTTTTTTTTAATGTAGACCATTTTTAAAGTCTTTATTGAATTTGTTACAATATTGCTTCTGTTTTGTGTCTTGGTTCTTTGGCCCGGAGGCATGTGGGATCTTAGTTCCCTGACCAGGGATCAAACCCGCATCCCCTGCATTGGAGGCGAAGTCTTAACCACTGGACTGCCAGGGAAGTCCCCCTCCTCTTCTATTATGTGGAATGGTTTTTAAACATTTGGCAGTGTATTTGTTTCCTAAGCCTGCTGTAACAAACTGTGTGGCTTAAAACAACAGAAATTTATTCTTTCACAGATCTGGGGGCTAAGAAGTTTGAAATCAAGATGTTAGCAGGGTTGGTTCCTTCTGAGGGCTCTGAAGGAGAATTTGTTCCATACTTCTCTTTTACCTCATCTTAACGTACATCTTAGTAAATCTACAAAGACCCTGATTCCAAATAACTTTACATTCATAGGTAACAAGTGTTAGGACTTACACATATCTTTTGGAGGGCACATTCAGTCCACAACAGGTAGAATTTACCAGTGAAGCCATTCTGGCCTGGGCTTTCCTTTGTGGGAAGTTTTGTTGTGTTTTGTTTTGTTTTATTACTAATTCAGTCTTTACTTGTTATAGATGTTCAGATTTTCTGTTTCTTCTTGAGTCAATTTCAGTAGTTTATGTCTTTCTAGGAATTTTTCCATTTCATTTAGATTGTCTAACTTGTTGAATTGTAGGTAATATTTCCTTATAATCTTCTGGAAGTTCAGTAATGATGACCCCTCTTTCATACCTTCTTCAGTAATTTGAGTGCTCTTTTTTCTTGGTCACTCTAGCTAAAAGTTGGTTACTTTCATTGATCTTTTTAAAGAATCAGTTTTCAGTTTTTTGCTTTACTCTTGTTTTTTGTAGTCTTTCTACTTCAATCTTTATCATTTTTCTTCTCTTTGCTTTAGGTTTAGTTTCCTCTTCTTTTCTAGTTTCTTAAGGTAGAAAGTTAGGTTATTGATTTGAAATATTTCTTCTTCTTTTTTTTTTTAATATAGACATTGTCTGCTGCAATTTCCCTCTAAGCTAGTTTTCACTGCATCCCATATGATTTGATATGGTATTTTTCTCTTCTTATTCATCTCAAACTTTTTTTCTAATTTCCTTCATAGTTTTATCTTTGGTCCATTGGGTATTTATGAAAGTGTTGTTTAATTTGCACATTATGAACTTCCAAAAAAATCTTTCTGTCAGGGGTTTCTAATTTAATTCTGTTGTCATTGGAGAACATAATTTGTATGATTTTTCAGTCTTTCTGAATTTATTGAGACTTGTTTTTAACTAATATATGGTCTATCCTGGTCTATTCATAGAGAAATGTTCCATGTGCACTTGAAATGAATGTGTGGTCTGCTATTGTTGGGTAGAATGTCCTGTAGATACCTTTTAGATATAGTTGGTTTATAATGTTCATGTCTTTTATTTCCTTATTGATCTATCTGGTTGTTCTACCCAGTATTGAAAATGAAGTATTGAAGGCTCCAACTATTACAGTTGAATTGTCTATTTCTCTTTTTAATCTGTTACGTTTTGCTTTATATTTTAGAGTTCTGTTATTGGGTGCATATACACTTTTATTGTTATATCTTCTTGATAGATTGACTTTTTTATAATTATGAAGTGTTATTTGTCTCTGGTATCAATTTTGTCTTAATAGCTATTTTGTCTGATGTTGATATAGCCACTCCAGCTCTTTTTTGGTTTCTGTTTGCATGGTATATCTTTTTTCAGTCATTTTACTTTCAATCTATTTGTATCTTTGACTCTAACTTATGATTCTTGTAGACAGCATATATTTTGTGTTATTTTCTAGTATACCATTTTAATTGCCTTGTTTCTTTCACTCTATTTTTTAAGTTATATTCTTAGTGGTTTCCCTGGGGATTACAATTCACATCTTAATATAAAATAATCTAATTCAAATTAATGCCAACTTAATTTCAATAGTATACAGAAACTTTGCTCTGTTCCGTTCCCCTCTCCTTTATGTTATTATTGTCGTACAAATTACATCTTCATACATTATAAGTTCATCAACAAATTTTATAGTTATTCCATGTCTTTTAAATTAGATAGTGAATAAAAGAGTTATGTATTATATTCCTGTTGCTGCTGTAACAAATTACCACAAACTTAATACAACACAAATATATTATCTTACAGTTCTGGAGGTCAGAAGTCCAAAATGTATCAGCAGGGCTGTGTTCTTTCTGGAAGCACCAGAGAAGGATCCTTTTTGCTTTTTATTTTTTTCCTTTTTTCAACTTCTAGAGGCCATCTGCATTCTTGGCTCATGGCCCCTTCCTTCATTTTCAAAGCCAGCAGCATAGCATCTTCATATAGCTCTCTCTCTCTTTGCCTCTTGCTCTTCTGCCTCCCTATTATAAGGGCCCTTGTGATTACGTTGGGTACATTCAGATAATCCAGGATAATAACCCATCTCAAGATCCTTAACTTAATCACATCTACAGTCTCTTTTGCCATATAAGGTAAAATATTCATAGGTTCTGGAGATTAGGATGTGGACCTTTTAGGGCCAGGGGAAGCATTATATCAGCCTACCACAAGTTACAAACTAAAATACATTTATACTGACTTCTATATTTACCTATGTAGTTACCTTTACTGATGCTCTTTGTTTCTTTGTGTGGTTCAAGTTATTGTCTAGTGTCCCTTCATTTCAGCCTAATGGACTCCTGTTAATATTTCTTTTAGTCAGGTGTATTAGTAGTGAATTCTCTCCGTTTTTGTTTATCTGGAAATTTCTTGATTTCTCCATCATTTTTGAAGGGTAGTTTTACTGGATTTTCAGTTCAGCACTTTGAATATGTCATTCCACTTTCTCCTGGCCTCCATGATTTCTGATAAGAAGTCAGCTATTAATCTCATTGAGGATACCTTGTATGAGATGAATTGGTTGTTTTTTACTGCTGTCAAGGTTCTCTCTACTTCACTTTCTATAGTTTGACTCTGTGTGTCTTGGTGTGAATATCTTTTAGTTTATCCTACTTGGAATTTGTTGAGCTTCTTGGATGTGTATATTAATGTTTTTCAACAAATTTGGGAAGTCTTCAGTCATTATTTCTTCAAATGTTTTCTGTACCTTTCTGTCTTCTCTCCTCCTGGAACTCCCATTATGCATATGCTGGAATGCTTGATGGTGTCTGACAGGTCTTTGAGGCTCTCTTCCTTTTCTTGATTATTTTCTTTTTCCTTCCACTCAGACTGGATAAAAACTGGATAATCTCAGTTGACTTATCTTCAAATTTGCTAATTCTTCTGCTAATTCAAATCTGCTGTTGACCCCTCTGTTGAATTTCTTATTTCAGTTATTATGCTTTTCAACTGCAGAATTTCTGTGTTTTTCTTTAATATTTTATATCTCATTATGGATATTCTCTATTTGGTGAGACATTGTTCTCATACTTTTCTTTAACTCTTTAGACATAGTTTTCTTTAGTTCTTTGAACATATTTAAAAGAGCTGATTTAAAATCTTGTCTGTTAAGTCCAATATCTGGGATTCCTCAGGACAGTTTCTATTGACTGCTTTTTCTCCTCTGTATGAGCCATATTTTCCTCTTTTCTTTGCATGGCTTGTAATTTTTTTTGAAAACTGGACATTTAGAAATAATATAATGTTTCAACTTTGGAAGTTGTTGCTGCTGCTGCTGCTGTTGCTGTTGTTGTTTTTTTGTTTTTTGGTTTTTTTTTTGCTCTTGGGGCATGCTTTCAGTGCTCCAGTGTTAAGTTTACAACTGTGTCTTAGCTTTCACTCCATGCATGCACAAAGCCTCAAGGTCAGCTAGACATGAGAGTTTATTACCTTCTTAGGTCTTTCTTAGGCATATGCATAGTCTTACATATGTGCATGGATTTTAGATTCCTAGGAATGTGTTGGAATTTATTGAATTGCCCTATGAACCTCTCATTCCCAAGATTTTCCTTGTAAGTTTTTCTGTCAACCTCTTGTTAGCCCTAGTTGATACTGCTTTCTTGTGAGGCTGTGATGTTAAACAATTGCCACTGATTGTTTCCAACAAACATCCTAAGGATACAGCTGTACTGTACACCTGTATTAGGCTCTAAGTAAGGTCGAATCAAAACAAAGCCTGAGAATGGAGCTTTTCAGGGACTTGAAAGACAACTCAAGTAATGATAGTTCTCTGGTAATCAGACTTTGGAGAAGCTCCAAACCTTTTCTTACCCTTCCAGTGTCAGCTAGACTGCTCATTTTCACAGCTACCATAGTTGTGAGGCTGTTAGTTTTCAAGGCTATCATGGAACTGGGGAGAGGGAGATGGGAATAGGGTAAATTTAAAATGCCCCGAAGCTTGGTTTTCAGCCTCTTTTCTTGAATAAATACTTTTTGGATCATTGCAAACGTTTGGCTGATTTACAGTTCTGAAAACATTGATTTTAACAGTTTTTGCCAGTATTCTTATTGCTTTTATGGAGGAACAGATTGTCAGAGGTCCTTACTTCACCATTCTCCTCTTAAGTATTTTTGAGTTGAAGTATGTCACTGTCAAAGCTAATTTTATAGACATCTAGTTTACCAGTGTCTCATGTCTTTCCCCTGGCATGGAGATTGGTGACACAGAGTGCAGTAAGTGGACTCAAAATGGTCATCCAATTAAGTAAAATCTAATAACATTATCAGAAGGGAGCTACAAGGCCAAAAGTTCAAAGAATCAAAAGTAAGTAACAGGCTGAGTGGACCAGGAGGATGACCTAATTGAACATCGGAGACTTCTCCTTTGCCTGCTCTCTCCCCATCCTTCACATCCCCCGTTTCTCACTCCATGTACCCATGACAGAGTGCATAGATCATGGTGTACAAGAAGCATCAGAATGGGCGAAAGCTAATTAAGATGCTGTTGCATTGTAGAAATAAAGTTTTCTTGTAGTGGTCTATTTTCAAAACACTTATCAGATGTTAGCTCATATAACCTTATAACTGGACAGGCCATGAACAAGAATCTGTATTTTATAAAGGAGAAGAGTGAGACTCTGGATAGGTAAGTTACCCAGAGTTTTAGAGCTAGTAACAGGTAGCATTGCTCTCAGCTCTTTTGATTTTTTGTCAAGTATTCTTTGCATTACTAGGTGATAACACTCTCTTAGAGAAGTTTTTATAGTAAGGACGAACCAATTTTGAGATGATTTCTGGAAGAAAAACCACCAAGATGTGTCTGGTTGGATATGTGAGATTTAAAAGGGAGAAGATGCCTAAGATTTCTAGCATAGAAAGTATAATTTCTGTGCATTGCAACTATCCAGAATATAAATTCTATTCTAACATGGGCAAATAAAGATCAAATTGCTAATTCAAATTGTTAATTCAGTGAAAGAATCAGGGAAATAATTACTGAAGATTTAATTTAAGCCAAAATGTACATATTTTGCTAATTTTCCACAAGGTGTCAGCAGCACTTTAAACAATAGCAATTGTAGAGGTTACTTGGAATGGGATATCTAAATTTGTTAAATATTATGCAAATTGGGAGTATATTATTCTGTTATTTGTTCCCACTATCAGATTGTTTGTACTTAAGTAATTGACAAATTTCATATATTGTTTAGCGCTATATTCACTATTTTAGCATCTGCATTATTATAGCCTTGCAGCCTACTGTAGGGTTACCTAACTATAATACTGAAGTATAAGTTTTGACTTCTCAGAAGATTCAGAATATTACATATTGGAGAAACTGGGTCAGCAGGGGGCAGCACAGTCTTATAATGTTTAAAATTTGGTCATTTGAAAGGACCATTCAGAAACAGAAGGATATAAAGACAGTGTGGTACATGGTTTTTCAAGTTTTTCAAGCATTCACATCCTTTATTTCAAATGAAATATTATTGGTAACCCAAATATATAAAGTGATTTTACTAACAGAAATCTTACCTTATAATATTTATTTATAACATCAAACACCAAAAATAAGGGAGCTGTTTCTTTAACAAAAAATTTAGAATAAAATTTTTGAGATAGTACTATTTCTGTCTTCCTTTTATAAATAAGGAAATTGAGTATCAAGGAAATTTTAAAACATGTCCAAGGTCATACAGATGGCAAAATGTCAGAGTTTACAGGAAAACCCACTGTCTTACTTCAAAGCACAGATACTCACAATTATACAGTAGCTGATAACATGTTTTAGCCTTGTTTCAGCTCTGAAATTAAATCCATATTATTTCTTTTTTAAATATTACACAACAAAAAGATAAGTCTGATTCACACAGATAAAGAGTTACAAATGATAACTTTTTAAAAAACAGTTTGCTCTGCAATCTTCAAATACTTCTCAATAAACAGAAATGGCAGGTGAATCTTTAGTCCAAAATACAAAATTAAATCTCCAATACAGAAATGCACTGGTGTTCTCTAATATGTTAACAATTGGTGTAAGAAAGTTGACGGTTATTCTGTGTTTTTTAGATAAAGAAACTAAAGCATGGAGATGCTAAGTACCTTGCCTAAAGTCACATTCCATAACTGACAGACCCTGGTATTCTGACTCCAAGGTTTGCTTTCCTTACGAGTACACTGTATCACCTATTTTAATACTCATTTATGTGCATCTATAGCTATTATTTTAGTTTTTAAATAGTTAAAAATATATTTTAAAAATGAAATTCAATAGAGTCCATTAACCACAGTTAGAAAACCAGTAGCCTTTGGATAACAGAATATAACCCAAAACTTAGGAGGCATTTTGTAATAATTTTGGGCTGTAGTTTTACAATTATCATTCTATTTCAGTTTCCAATAGTAAAAAAAAATTATATTTCTATTAAAAACACAGATTCAGATCATCTCATTCAAAACAAATTATTTAAAGGGAAGCTTTAACACATTTGGAATACACTGACTTGCATAGGAATAACTGTGATTCTAACACTCTGTTAGGTTAGTGTCCAACTTTAAAAAGCTCACACCTCCCCTGGGTATGTATGTGAGGGCATTTCTGGGGTGCAGAGTCTGTACTACCTTAGCAATACAATATATGTTTCCATGACTCAGATACCTTAGAGAAAGAAAGCTTTCGCAGTTTTCAGAAATATGATAGATCAGTAAGAAGACAGAGAAGTCAGCTACATTAATTTTGAAACAAAAGCCCTAGGTCTTAACATGTGCTAAAGCTGTCAGGTTACAAAAATCTTACATGATTACACCCACTCTAACATGTTTCTAAATCTCCAATAATAATTATAATAAATTATATTTATTTCTAAATAAATTATAATTATAATAAATCAGATATTTTTAAAGCCTGTGTTTTCCTCCAGGGTAAAAAATTGCAATTTTTTGCTTAAGAGGTAAAATATACACAAAGACAGACTACGAGTGCTTCTCAAGGAAAGACCTATCTGTCACTAGCCCAACAAAGTAAATTGTGACTTCTGCCCAAGCACTCAGTCATGTGCGTGTTTGGCCTTACGTTATTTTTCTGAGATGTAGACCTGAGATGTTGCTCCTAGTTCACTGTGCCTCTCTTGCTCTCCACTGCTTGTAGAGCAGGTCCAGTTTTTCTCACCCCCGCATTTCATGTTTTTCACAACTTATTCTTTTCCTTAAACAATCTTTATTAAGTGCTTGCTAAGCAAGAGATACTGTACTAATTTGGGGACATAAGAGATGAATAAAACAAAGGTTCTACCCTCAACAGTCTAGCAGGAAAGACAGAGCAACAGTTAGTAAGTGCAGTATAGTAAGTTTATGATGGAAATGTTCACCTAGTTAAGTGAGTAAAATTTGGCTTCAACCTTATTCCTAGAGCTACATCTTCCACCCCTCTCCCCACATGTATCAGCTACACCAGATCAATTTATCTACCAAACATGCTATCAACTTTTGGGCCTTAGCTCATCACACTGTCTAAAATGCCCTTCCTTCCCTGTGCCTTTTGAAATCCTTTTGGGGCCTACTTCAAAATCTCTTCTCAGGAATATAGTTTCTGATATCCCAGAGTTTATCACATCTACCTGTATTCTCGTATAAACCTTTCAAGACATCATAGTCTGCCTTAAAATCAATTCATCTCTCCCCTAGAACAGTGCTTTGTACAGAATAGACATTCAATAAACTCTTACACTGCTGACTTCCAAAACTGTTTTGTTTCTATTCAATTCTGTTTCCTTCAGTAAGATAAAACAGTATTTGGTCTATTGATTACTTTTTTGCAAGTAGCCTGAAGTCTGGTTACAAATAAATTAAATCAGGATTGTGAGATGAATAAGAGTATTTCTAAAAATTATTAAATAAATGAGAATATAAATACTAGATATGAAGGTGTAATATTTACTGTTGATTTTCTACCAGTCTACTGTTCCCATTACTTCTTAGTTCTTTCCTTACATAACATCCTATTTTGTTCAAGTAGCCAAACCTAGGTAATACATAATTCCCACAGAAAAAACAATCCCCCTTGAAGATGAACTCACATTAAAAAAGAGTATAAGCAGAAAGAAATGATCCATCATGAATGACAGCAGACCCAAAAGATAGATAGGTTGGCATTTCTAGGACATGAACTAATAGAACACTGTGAAAGAGGTTATAAAATAAATATGCTTAAAATGAATAAAGAGCTAAAAGAAGTAACAGAAACCACAAGGAAAGAACAAGACAATACGGGAAAAGAGGCAGATTTAAATAATGACCATATGGAACTTCTGGAATGAAAAAATAGAGTCATTAAAAATAGAATCAATGAAAAATATGAATACCCGGGTAAGGAGAATGAAGGGTAGAATGAGAAGGTTAAGTATATTTTCTTATAAAAACTCCAGAGCGAGAGACTAGACAAAGTGAGAGGCAACATTTGAAGTACATAGATCATCAGATTGAAAAAGTGCAGGTGCTCATAAGCAGGATTATCAAAAATGAATCCACACCTATAAAGATTACAGTGATAGGATGAAACACCAAAGACAAAATGATAAAAGTAACCACAGAGAAAAGATAAGGAAAGGGAACAACAACTGTCTAACAGAAAGCTTCTCAACAGCCCTGAATACCAAACGGCATTGGTATAATATCTGTAAGGTTTCAAGGCAAATAAACTACGAACTTAGAATACTATAGCCACCTAAATTACTGCTAAGGAAGGGGGTAAACTCCAGATATTTTCAGGCAAAGACCAGGAGAGTTTAGCACTCATAGCTCATTGCTGGGATAATTACTAAAGCATATACTTGTGTATGAAGAGCACTGAATTCAAAAGGAAGAAATAAGATGGTGAGCCGAGAGATTATTAAGTATGTAGAATATCTAAATAAGCAGAGATAGATCAAGCAGAAAAATACTAGCAAAGATATGAAAAATTTGAGTAACACTTAAGTTTAATTTAATGTATTTATGTGGGACCTCTACTTAATAAACGTAAGCCTATGTAGAACAGTTACAAATGTCAACCATATATATGCCAGGCCACAAAGGAAGTCTCCACAAATATCAAGGAGTCAATATCATGTCAACTTTGTTCTTTGACCACATTGGATTGAAATTAAAAATTCATTCAAAACTATCTGGGGCACACACACATACTACATGCTGGACGTCGTTCTAGTTATTTGGTGTACATTAATGAAAAGCAGAAATAAATTTTGACCTGCATGGAATTTTAATTCATTAGCGGGGAGGGGAGACTTGAGATACAGTAAAGGTAATAAATATAGTAAATATATAGTATGTGAGAAGGTTATACGTATTATGGGTAAAAGAAACCGAGTGCGCAGGATCAAGAATGCTAGTTGGAAAGGAGATTTAATTTAAATAAGAGGTCACTGGAGACAGTGTAATATGTGGGCAAAGACTTGGAAGAGAGGAAGGCTTAGTCATTTGCATATCTGGAGAAAGAACATTGCAAGCAGATGGAACAGCCAGTCCCCAGAGCCCAGAGTACATGTGTTGTCTTCAGGAAAGAGCAAGGAGGCCCATTTAGCTAGAAGTCCAAGACTGAGGAGTAGAATAGTAGGAGGTAAGATACCACCCCTCAAATCTATATATCTAGATATGCAAACAAACAAAAAAACTCTCTAAATTAACTCAGGGTCAGAGAAAAAAGCATAATGGAAATTAGAAATATTTAGAATCAGACAAAATGAGAACACTATTAAATTTACGGCATACAGGTAAAACAATATTATAGGGAAATGTATAGCCTTAAATATATTTGTAAGAAGATAAGAGTGCAAATCGATGAGCTAAATAGTCTTCAACTCAGGAAGTTACAAAAGGAAAACAAGGAGAAGTTAATGAAAGAAAAAAAGTAAAGAGGTTTAAAAAACAAAAGCTGTGTTTTTTAAGTTGCTGATAAGTTAAGTAAACCTCTGGAGATAGATCAGGAAAGAAAAACATTACATTAAATGAAAAGGAGGACATAATCATCAATTCAGTCGAAATTTCAGAATAATAAAGAGAATAACTCTAGAAAAACAAGTTTGGAAACTTAGATGAAATGAGCAATTTTTTTGGAAATATAAATTTCTAAAAACTGATTTAGGAATAATAGAAAACATGAAATGACATTACCATTAAGAAATTCAATCAGTAGTCAAAAAGATTCTCATAAAAGAAAGAGAAAGAAAAAAAGATAGTTGAGTTTCAAAGGCAAGTTTTACCCAACTTCAATGAACAAATAACTTTCCTGGAATAATATCTATTTGATGAAATATGTATATATATACATACACACACACACATATATATGTGCATTTTTTTCTGAATTCAATTTAACATTGTTTAACTTGAGGTTTCTGCATATGTTTCTAAGTGAGATTGGTTTATAATTTTATGTTCTTCTTGTCTAGTTAGTGTCAAAATTATACGTCTCAAAAGAGAAGCTGGGTACTTTTCCTTTTCATCCTCTGAAATAGTTTATATAGCATAGGAATTGTTTGAGAGCATGGGGAAAATTTTATAAACTTTTTAAACCAATTTTATAAACTTTTATAAACCAATCTCACAAGCATGTGTGCAGAAATGCCAATTTAAATATGTTCATATTGAATGTAGCAAAAAATAATATGTGCATGTGTATACGTACCTATATATACATACAGAAATTTTGATAAGAGCAGGAGTTTTTATGACCATTTCTCCGTGATGATATATTCAAACATTAGTAATAGAAAAGATTTTGTTTTTATTTGTTTTACAATTTTTGCTGTATTTTAAATCTTATCAATAAGTTTTCAGTGTTAATATGAAACAACTTTCTGTATGAAAGAGAAAGTGAGAATTTTCTACTTTTTTTCCCACTCTTCATTAGCTAACCTGTATATCAGGTGTACTATGTTCGCTGAGTATAGTAACATTCCCTTTCACTGAACCATCTTTCCCTCTTCCTTGGCTCTTGCAAGGCTAAGGCCCTCAGACCAAACCCAGCAAAGAGACAGAGGGAAGTAGCCACAATTGGTGCAACCCCTCAGTAGCAGGGGTGATAGTCCTTACTGAAGGCCAAGGGGAAAAGAAGCAGGGCAAACAAGTCAGTTGAATAGGCTCTGTAGTAGACATCTATTTTTTTCTGCCTAGCATCCATGTCTTCTGTGGCCACAGTATCCAGATTTTGCTTGGGAGACCAACTTGCTCCTGTACTTTGGCTGAAGTGACTTCATTCCAAAGCCCAGAATTAGATCTCACGGGCCTTAACTAGTGAGTTCTAGGGTTTCGGTGGGAGCAATCAGGATGCTGTCTTCCTCTTTCCCACAACACTCAGAGCCACTGAAAACTCTGGCAACTTGGAGCGAAGAGTCTACCTGAGAATAAAGCCAAATTTGGGAAACAAGCCCAAGGAATGGAGGAGAACTGATTCCTAGTGACATGGGTTGAAGCCTGGATCAGTGAGCACCTGAAGCTACCCTTGTATTAACTGTTATATTACAGAAGCCAGTAAATTCCCTTGTGTCTTTTAAGCCAGTTAAATTTGGTAGCAGTTTGGTGGTTAAGTGCCTGAAGCTTCTCAGCACCAGGCTTCCCTGGAGGGAGGGAGACAGACTGATGTTCTGCAGGCTGAATCCTAGTGGAAGTGCAGGGGCCCATAGACGGCAGGAGGGCTTGCTGCTGCCATCCAGCTCTCTGTCCTTACTTTTGGATGCTTTCTGTTTCTGTCCCTCCTGTGTGTTTGGTTGGGAGCTCTTGATGGCCTCTGTACCCTGTTGCTTTGGGGCAGACCCTTCCTGGGAGGGCCACTTCTTCCCCCGCCAGTAGCCACTGTCTGTCACTTGCAACCAAAAGCATCCTGATTCCAACACCACTCTGAAATTTAAACTATCCACCCATCCACTGCTCATCCCAGTAAGTTATCCTTTAGAGTCAATGGGTGTGTTTTTACCCCTACCAAAATACAGAATGGCTCTCCTTTACACTGGGTTGGGGAGGGCGTGGAAGTGGAAGGGGGTAAGGTTTGGAGCAGCTATGCTGTTCTTGCTTTCTCCTTCCTGAAGCTGCCTCTGGTTATCTCCTCCTTACCTTGTCTGATAGGCACTCGGTGCCTTGGGGCTAGGGAAGGGCCCCCGGAGCGAGCACTGCTATTGGAGATGCCGCTCACCAGGTTTGCAGCAGGTGGCCGCCCTCTGGTTACACTTCAGCGCCCTCATCACTCCATTTCCAGGAAAGTATAATGGAAGCATTTTGGGTCAAATTACCTTAAAAAGCAGAAAATTTATTCTAGCCACAGTGAAAAATAAATTCAACAGAAAATATTCAAATTCATAATAATTATCATTGTAGAGTTCAGCAGTTTTACTTTAAAAGTACTGAGTAGAAGTGGTTACAAGTAAGGTGGAGTCAGTTTAGTACTAATAAAAAGCCCCATACGTTTACTTAATAGGAGTTCTGTTGTATTTTCAATCTTACGTTTTTCTTTCTATATTTACAAGTTCCGACCTGATTTTAACCTATTAGCACCATTAAAGACATGTAATGGCTGCCGTACTAATTCTGCTTATGGTAAACATTATATAGAGTTTATTCACTTTTCTGAAAAATTAAATAATTGTTTTTCTACTTTTACAGAATTGCTTATAATCCTTCACCCTAGGGCAGAGGACTCAGGAGGAAAGAGAAGAAGCATTAAAAAAGAAATAAAGTATTATGTTAGATGGGAGGAAGTTATACTTTTACTTTAGGGAGGCTATGGGACGATTCCTTTAAGTAGACCCAATTATGATTGGGATTTGTTTGACTTTGGGTTAATCATCTGCAGTTACTGCCACCTAGGGAAGCCTCAATTATAAATTAATGATGGGGTCTGCAGTGAGAGTAGGTAGAGATTCCTGAATACACACTGAACGGAGCAGCATGCCCTGAGGAATAGTTGGAGGAAAGATGCCACTTGAGTATATAGTATCTGTATTTAATTTGTCTTTACTGCAGTTACTCTATTTATATAGTTATCCTGTACTGCTTTCGTTGTAATCAGTGATCCCCTTGGATTGCCACACCTATACCAACCCTGGATAGGCAGTTACACTGATGGCAGTAGAAAGACCATGAGATTAGCACTCTTTCTAAGGTATAAATTCAGAATGAACTCTTCAGACAATAGTTTTTTGGTTTTTTGGGGTGTTTTTTTTTTCTGTTAAATACTACTGTATTTCAGCTGGGCTTACTAAAATAGAATGTGATCGCCAAGAATCTTACCACTCTTGCTTTTTTTTGTTGGGCTTAGAGACAAGGACATTTTTGCAGCAGTAAAGCAGGGAGATAAGTTAGCTGTTTTTCTTAGGAGCAAGAAAGACCTTTCCCAAGACTTTCTCGGGACATCACTTTGTTGCACAAAATTGGCAATATGACCTCTCTGTTGATAAGAAAATATTAGATTCACATCTTATTATCTGACAGTAGGTTAATATGAAAAATGCTATACTATGAAAAATGTATTTCACAGTATTCTAACAGATGCTGCTAGTATAATAGCCTAATGTAGCAAATGCACCAAATGTGCTTGAGCATGTTTTTGACACTATTTTCATAAGTGATGATATATCCTAATTGAAACTTACTAAAATTATGTTTTCTCCTCCAACTGTCATGAAAACATACCAAACTATGTGTTTTGTGTACCCATGATTTAGGAATATAAGATTTATCTTCCTTTTGGTTTTCTCCTCTATGGTTTAGAGTCAGATTTGAAAATATGAGATTTTTATCCCTCTGAATATTAGTCCCATGAGCTAATTCAGTCACCAAGTATGTATTAATTCTCCTTGATTACTTGTATAGGCCAACCTAGATTCAAACTTGAAGACTTGTATAAGACATTTTTAGATTTTTTAAATCTAAAAATCTAAATCTGTAATTTTTAAATCTAAAAACTCGTTATAGAAAATAGTATCATAGTCTTTTTTTTTTTTTTTTAACTCATGGAGTGAATCCCTTTAGGAATGTTCAAAGAAAGTCCTAAACATTTTTATTATTGTTAATTTGTATATGTTGTACCCTTGTATCATGTAATTCTTTTCATTAAACCTTTTTTCTTGTGAAACCAAACACATAGTAGAAAAGTATAAAAGGCAGAAATGTACAACCCATCTAACTACCATCCAGGTCAAGAAATAAAACATTACCAGTACCCCTCAGAAGCCCCCATGTCCTTCCTAATCACTATTTCTTCTCTCCCCACCCCTAGAGTTAACCAGAATTTTGACTTTCAAATTAATCACTTTCTTGCTCTCTTTATAGTTTTACCACCTATTCATGCATCTGAAATACTATGGTTTAGTTTTGCCTGGTCTTTATTTGGTTTTTGTTTTGGTTTTTTGTTGTTGAAATTTACATAAATGGAACCATACAGCTAAATATCCTTTTAGGTTCAGCATTTTGCACCCAAAATCATGTTTGTAAATGTAGTTATAATTAGCTTCATTGCTGTATAGTGTATATATACTGTATGTACAGTATAGTTGCTGAATTATATGAAGTCACCACAAATTGTTTATCCGTTCCACTCTTTGGGGTCATTATAAATAATGCTACTATGGACGTACTTTCATATGTCTCTTGGTAAACATTGCACATATTCCTGATCGAGATGTATATATATGGAATTGACAGGTATTATGGTATGTGTATTTTTAACATTTTAAAAAAACATATCACTTTACACTATAATAACCATTGGAATATGAGACTTCCCATTTCTCCGTGTCCTCACCACACTATTGTTTTAGCCCAGCTATATGTTGTGTAGTGTTAGCTCATGGTTTTAATTTCCTTTTCCTTAATTAGTAATGAAGTTGAACATCATTTCACATATTTATTGACCATTCTTTTGTGAAAGTGCTGGTTCAAGTATCTGTCAAGTGTTTTTATATTGTGTTGTCTTTGTCTTATTGATTTATAGGTATTCTTTACATATTTGGGATTTGAGCTAATTGTGAAGTATATGTGTTTCAGAGGTGTTCCACCTTTGTTGTAAATTAACTGTCTATTATGCATGGATTAATTAGTGGACTTTCTATTTAACAGTCTCTTAGACATTGTTTTATCACGTTGTCTTAAATAATGTACCTTTATTATAAATTTTGATACTCAGTAGAGCAGAGCCCCCTATCTTGTAATTTATTTTATTATTTTTATTGTGGTAGGAACATTTAACATGATATCTACCCCTTAACAAATTTTAAGTGTACAGTATTGTTAACTGTAGATATAATGTTGTACAGCAGATCTCTGGAACTTAATCATCTTGCAGAACTGAAACTTTACACCCATTGAACAGCAACTCTCCATTTCCCCCTCCTCCAGCCCCTAGCAACCCCCATTCTACTCTCTGCTCCTATGACTGACTATTTTAGATATCGCATATAAATGGAACGACACAGTATTTGTCTGTGACTGACTTATTTCACTTAGCAGAATGTCCTCCAGGTTCATCCGTGTTCTCACATATGGCAGATTTCCTTCTTTTTTAAGACTAAATGATATTTCATTGTATATATATACCGCATACATTTTAGAATTAGCTTGTCAAGTTCCACAAAGAAACCTGTTGAGATCTTGATTATGATTGCATTTAATCCATCAATTTGGAGACAGTATTGCAAAATTGAACCTTATAATTCATTAACATAGTATATATAGCACTTCTAAATTTCTCTCAATAATAGTCATAGTTTTCTGTATAGCGTCCTTGCATGTCGTTTGTACATTTATTCCTAGATATTTTATATTTTATGTTGTAATAAATGTTATTTTGAAATAAATGTTATTTTAGGATTTGTTCCTGGTATATAGCAATATATGGATTCTTAAATTTTACCTTTGCAGGCAACTGTAATACCTCTGTGGAGTTGATTAGATTTCACGTGTACATAACTATATAGTATGCACATGAGGACAGTCCAAGTCATTACACCTTTTATTTCATTTTATTGCCTTTCATAAGGCTAGGACCTTCACTGGCTGGAATCTCCAGTGCAATGCTGATTAGAAGTGGTAATAGTTGACATCATTGTGACATCCCCAATTTCAAAGGGGAAACATTAAAAAAAATTAAGTATGATGTTACATGTTGCTCGATTTGGTTTGCTCAGCGTTTATTTAGAGTTTTGAATCTAAGTTTATGAATGAGAAAATCCTGTAATTTTTTAATAATGTCCTTGTCAGGTTTTGTTTTAAGGTTTTGCTAGTTTCTTACAGGAACCTGGGGAGTGTTTCCTCTTTTCCTGTTTTCTGAAAGAGTTTGCATAAGACTAATATTATTATTTAGAATTCACTATTGTAGCCATGCAGCTAAAGTTTTTGAGTTTTATTTTGTTGGTTTTGGAAAGGTTTTTAATTGCAAATTCAATTTCTTCAGTAAGACTGTTCAGATATTCTATTTCTTCTTGTGTCCATTTTGCTTAGTTGTACTATTCTAGGAATATGTCCATTTCGTCAAAATTTCAAATTTGTTGGAAGAAAGCTGTTCTTACTCATTTTTTAAAAATCTTTTCATGGCCTATAGAATATGTAGTAGTGTCTTTTTTCACTCCTGATATTTTTTCAGTTGTGCCTTGTCTCTTTTTTTCTTAATTGGACTAACATTTATCTATTTTTATTAATCTTTTCAAATAACTTATTTTCATTATCATTTAGTTACCCATGGATTATTTATATTTGTATCCTTAATTTCCAAATTTATAGGAATTTTCTTCACTAGAACTTAGTTTGGGTTTCTAGCTGATTCAAAAAACATTCTGAATGATTTCCATCGTTTGAAATTCGTTTGCTTTTTTAAATTAATTAATTAATTTATTTGTTTGTTTGTTTGTTTGTTTGTTTTTGGCTGCATTGGGTCTTTGTTGCTGCACGCGGGCTTTCTCTAGTTGCAGCGAGTGGGGACTACTCTTCATTGCAGTGCGCACCTCTTGTTGTGGAGCACGGGCTCTAGGCACGTGGGCTTCAGTAGTTGTGGCTCACAAGCTTACTTGCTCTGTGGCATGTGGGATCTTCCCAAACCAGGGATCAAACCTGTGTCCCCTGCATTGGCAGGCAGATTCTTAACCACTGTGCCACCAGGGAAGTTCCCGTTTGCTTTTTTAATAAATATTTTTGTAAAAAATCCACTGCATGCTTGAGAAAATGTATGCTTTATAGTTGTAGGATGGAGTGTTCTGCATATTACCATTAGGTCAGTTTTACTTACTGTGATATTCGAATCTTCTACATCATTACTGTATTTATTTGCCTGCTTGTTTGGTCATTTACTGAAAGGAGTATGTGGGCAACCCCACTGGTTGTGGATTTGCCTATTTCTCTTTCTAGTTCTGACAATTTTTGCTGCTTTTATTTTGAGCCCATGTTATTAAATAATGCAAACTTGGAATTACTTTATCTTCCTGGTAAGTTTGCAGTTTTATCATTATTGAGTGTACCTCTTTATCTCTAGTAATAGTTACTGCCTTAAAGCTAACCTTGGCTGATACTAATGTAGTTACACCGATTTTCTTTTGGTTATTATTTGCATGGTAAATATTTTCCCACCCTTTTTTTTCAATTTCTGTATATCAGTGTTTTACATATTGACTTATAAGTAGCAGATTTTGTGTTTATTTAATCAAAGTCTGCCAATCTTTGTCTTTAAAAGACAGTTAAGACATTTACATTTAATGTAATTAAGTCTGAATCTGTGTCGGTCTTTTAAGGTCAATACATCTTTTTCACATTCAGGAAAGAGTTCATTGACCCTATGAGTTTAAGAAATTTATCTTCTCTGATTTGTATCCAAACATGCAAGAATTTATGAGACCTTCTCATCTCCTGTCATTCCTTTGACTGCTGTATAATGAAAAGAGATCCAGGAACTAAAATATGCTAAGAACATTTCTAATCTAGTGTTTTCTGAATTTTGCTTACAACTCTTATTTTTATCATGACTTATCTACCTAATTCCAATAAATAGGGCATTACCAATGTACCTGTTAATATATCTTTTTTTACAAAATACTATAAAGATTTCATTTTTGATTGCAGGGCTGTGACTCCCAAATGAGCGTGTCAGAAGTCTCCTGTAGTGAAAGTACATCCTCCTGTCAGTCTCTTGAACATGGCTCAGTTCCAGAAATTCTCATTGGCCTACTTTATAATGCCACAACTGGAAGACTATCAGCAGAAGTGATAAAAGGCAGCCACTTCAAAAACTTGGCAGCGAACAGACCACCCAGTGAGTGAAAAATATTTTTCTTAATTCTAGTGTTTTCTGTACTTATGAGACTCTCAGTGTAGGGGCTTCAATCCTATCATTTAGTCTTAACCAATCAATGATGATGTAATCATCAGCTAATCTGTTTCATGTTTTCTATTTCCAGCCATTTGGGAAGTAGAAAGATCTGAAATTCAAAATATTAATTGTAAGGTGACAAGACTTTAACTTTTTCAGCGTCTGCAGAATGAATTAGCCCTATCATAGCCATTATCTTCTAATGCCAGAAAAAGTTACAGGTTTTTTTTAAAGGTAGTAACATTCCACAAATATGATGAGGAATGCTTATAGCTGTTGTTTTTAACTGAAGATCGATGTCGTGTTTCCTGTCTGCATGCAGTACTATGAACTAATGTGTATACTTCTATATTTTTCCTTCTTTTCTCCCTTAACAATTTAAGAAAAAACTGTTTCTTCACATTTTTCCTCCTTTAAAATTATAAATCAGTACTGCCAGCAGAATCTTTTCTTAAATGGAATGTGCTTTGCTTTTCCCAGGACAAACAGAATAAGGAATAGTTTGATATTTATGCTCGATGCTAGGAAAGGAAAGCTAGATGGTATAGATACCTCTGCCCTGTCTATATGCCTCTCACTCTTCTCTCTCCTTATCTCTCTCCCAGCTCAGGAGGCTGGGGATAGGTTATGCACAGAGAAATTGTCACGCAGTATACCTCCAAAATTGTTTATTGTTATCTGTAGAAATAAACTGGGAAAGTAGCAGCCTCTTCATATTTCTCTAAAATTAAAGCTGTTAATAACGGCCTAAACTCAAAATTTGAAAGGAAATCTTGAGTAATAATGGCAACCTTAAATTTGTTTAACAATTTCTCACAGACTTGCTTGAAGCAATATTTCACTCCAAGTATCAAATAATTGTTGGAGGGGAAACTTTTTCCACCCTTGAATTAACTTTACTTCTAAATATCCTAAAAATTATTTTTTCAATCAAAGTGAAAAGTCATAAAAATATATTTAGTGTGCCCTCAGTAGTACTGGAAACCTCACTTCTTACATACATCATACAATGTATCTGTCCCTTCATTAAACTTCAGAAGGCCAAAATTAGATTTATATTTCTACCCTTGGACGAGTGACCTAACTTCCCTAAGGCTGTTTCCTTATATGTAAAATTAAGGTTGTGTTTCTCACAGAGTAACTGTGATACTCAAATCAGATAAAGGCACATAAAAAGGATGGAATTATTATTGTCCCCTTTTTCCTTTCAGAAGGAAACATTCAGAGGGTGGAAAAAAACAATTACTAGACTAAAGAGCTTTGGAAGTTTGACTTGGTTATCTTCATTAATCCACACTAGGAATGCAAACTCAAATGGCCTGGGAAGTAACTTAAATGAGCAGAATTTGTAGATGAAGGAGAAGGAGCATGGAGAGGCCTGTGATAAATGCAGGGGTGCACACCCTGCCTTAAGACATTCGGATTCAAAATTTTTGAACACGGTTTATTATTTGGGGTTACATTTAGCCACAAGCTGTCAGTTTGCAATTCCTGCTTTAGCTAATAGTTTATTTTTTTGACAAATCTTTAACTTGAAATGCTAGAAAGCAGCAGAATGAAATGACAGATTTGCCTTTCTGTCCTTGCTGAACCCACTCTGATAGAAACAGAGAAACACTAATCAGAACTAAAATGAAGCAGGGGGTGGGTGGAGGTAGGGATGGACAATAAACAAGTTAAGAGAGATTTGCATCTACAACATAGAGTAGATCTATCAGGTTAAAGAATAGGTTATAGCAATTTCCATTATTTTAGAATTAGATCTTCAGTAGTAGGACAGTTCATGGTATTAGCTGGGAAGTAACTAGTAGGTAAATATAAGGCAACATTAAAACTAATTATATGAAGTAGAGTATTTATAAAGTAAAATAGGACAGTTTTATCAGTTTGTCTATTGTATATAAGACTGTGACCCTTCATATATACCTAGGTTCTAAACTTTGAACTATGTTATAGACTGACTAATCCAATTTTTATCCCAAAGGAACAGTGATAACATTCAAGAACAAAAATTTTGGTAGTTCTATTTTATTTTGCATAACTTAATTTTATATTACATTGGGAGTAAAATAAAGTGTTTGAAATGTTAAATATTGCATGGATAAACTTAAAAATTTAGAAAAATAATAATAATAATGATCCTTTAATGACTTTTATTCAGTCTTTTATGGTCCGATAATTTGCATGATTCTATGTTCAATGTGCTTTAGACCAAGAAAATATCATTATAAAGGTATCCCCCTTTAAAACAGTGTAATTTTTGTTTAAGATTACACAATGACCTTAAATATTCTCATTCCATGAAACTTACCCAACATACCCTTTTTTCAACCCTCTTCCTGAATTAAAATGCTAAAGTTTTGTGTTCTTCCACTCCAGTGAACAGTGTTTCCTCTTTAATTCTAACCTTTGACCCTCTTTCACCCAACAATTGACATCTGGTCATTATTTCTTTTACTGCTTTCCACCCCCTGTTGTCAGATGGACTGTTCTGTTGTCTAAAACACTTGATAGGTGGACAGGTTTATATAATCCGAGGTGAGTTCCTGTAGAGGCTAATTGGATGTTGTCTTTTCATGCAAAAACAAAATACCCTAAAACTTGCCAGCAGTGAAGCTGTCCACCATGTTGATTTCCAAAAAAAAAATGCACATTTATTATCTGTGGTACTTTAAATAAAACTAACTTAGAATTTATCTCTGATTATGGATGATGGTATTCAGAGTATCTATAAAACTAGCAAAACTTTTTAAATTAAAGGTTTATTTTTTCATTCATTATATTTTGATTCATAAGTAGAAATAGATATTTCATGAGAAATATTGCAATTTTCATTAAAATTAATTGAAATTTTGATATGAAGTACACATGATGGATCTACATGCTGAAGATAATTTGCATGAGTTTAAAGAACTTGAAAACACAGTTGTTTGAAAAGAGGGTTTATCTCCCAAGTAACCAGGTAATGAACTGTTATGTTTCACTTGGTACACTAAACATCACATCAATTTTTTTTTTTATAATTCATGAAAATAGTTAAGATACCATACCTAAAATTTCACATTAAATTGTGCCAAAAAGGAATCCTATAGCATTTAACTATCCAAAAAGCACATTAAATGTATTCTTGCATGAAACCAGGAGAAAGTTTTACTTGATTTGCTAAACTTTGAGCCCTTAGTGCATTTGGCTTCATTTTGGCCCTTAAATGTTTTAAAAATATATTTAAAAACCACATCCATGCAGAGATTTTTTTGACATTTCATCCTAAGCTGTTTTGATGTCATCTTTGCATTCTTGTCTTTCTCTTTTCCTCCTTACCATTTGCCTTCATTTCTATTCGTTTGTTTATTCTTACACTCTGAAAGCACAGTGGAATGCTTTACAGTGTTGTGGCTAATTGAGCTTGCTAAGTGTTTATTAATGCTATGATGTCCTGCTTAGTGAAGCTAAACGGGGGTGGGGATGGGAAGGGCGGGTAGTGGGAGGTCAAGGATGGGGGTGGGAGGGTGGAGGAAGGATTATGAGGTATACCTTTAAATTCTAACTATAATGTAGAAATAGTGAGGTTAAGATATTATTACCCCCAAAAGATTTTATGCCTACTTAGCATTCTCTGTACTTGTCACATTTTATTATCATTTAATCAAAATGGAATTATTGGATTTCTACTAAACATGGTATACACCATATCCTTATAAAGTATAAACACTTAATCTTCTCAGCAAGTGTTACAAGAAAGACGTTTTGAGTTTGTTTCAAATGATATTTGTGGTATGTTGTTTTTTTCTGTAGATACATATGTTAAATTAACTCTACTGAATTCCATGGGTCACGAGATGTCCAAATGCAAGACATCCATCCGCAGAGGGCAGCCAAATCCAGTATACAAGGAAACTTTTGTTTTTCAAGTGGCCCTATTTCAACTCTCTGATGTGACACTCATACTGTCTGTGTATAACAAGCGCAGCATGAAAAGAAAAGAGATGATAGGCTGGATTTCTTTAGGTCTGAACAGCTCTGGAGAAGAGGAACTCAATCACTGGACTGAAATGAAAGAGTCGAAAGGACAGCAAGTGTGTAGATGGCACGCATTGCTAGAGTCGTGATGACTAGGATTAATGAGCAATTGCAGTTCAAGGCAGCATCATTTCTGAGTACAACATTACTCTTCTTACCTAGTCACCTATTCTTTGAAGAATCATCTTTAACATTCTACCCAAATGCTTTAAATTCTGTGGAGAGAACATCTAATACTGACATAAATGAAGAAAAGAAGTGTCTCTAGTAGAGCTTGTTTCAGAAAATGAGAAACTTTCATCTTTCTTAAACTGACAATCCTCCAGAGCTTTAAGAGCATCCTTTTGGTTTGAAGTTAATTTTACTTTAGCAAAAGAGCCAATAATTTTATGAAAAATCAAAATTATAAATGATTTTGAAAATCAGAATTTTTAGCTGCAGCACCCTTTTAGGTCACCCTACATATTATACACAAGACATATTTTGACTGGCTCATCCCTGGTGTTCGTAATGTTCTTTAATATGAGAAAGTCATTCTCCAGCGTTTTCAGATCTAATGGTGAAAGGTTTCAATCACATTGAAAATCATTTTATTTCAGATATTTTCCCTTTGTGCACTTAGTTTTGTTGTGCCTCAGTTCTTCTCAATAGCACTAAATCTAAGTGCAAGCAACTATTCGTTTTCATAAGGGAATGTTTTTTATGTGTTATTTTAAGAAAAGCTCACTTCTTCAATTGCCTCTGATTTTGCCTGATCCAAAGAGACCAAGTTACTGTACTGGTCCCTTGCAAGTCTTCTAGACAGGTTGTACTGTAGACCATGTAACTTTCTGTTGAAAGCACTTCCTGTATTCTTGTATTCCAATGTAGGAAGCTAATAGAGCAGGACTTCACTTTAAAATCTCTTTCAATGGTTGACTCTTTAAAATTGTAGTAATGTGAAAATACGTTTTTTACAAACTAAAAAAATATAGTGAATAAGCTGTTGAAAATTGAAAACAATTCAAGTTAAAGAAAATTTTAATCATCTGCTCTGAGTATTTAGTAACCAACACTGCATAAAGCAGGTAGCATTCAAATAAGAAACAGTTCTCTTCACTCTTACTTCAATTTGTATTTGTGATCTAAAGACTCTCCAGTTCTAAGTTTGAATCAGAACATTATGTTAAAAACAGTTCTGAGATTCCTTAAGAAGTTTCTAGTGACTTGTGACTAGATTTTATGAAATTTACAGGTACGTTCTTCAACGTGATGTCATCCTGTGCCTTCCATGTAAGTTAAATTTGCTCATACAGCTTGAAAGTTGTATTTGCAAAATTAGGCCTTCAATTTTTATAAATGTGAAGATTAGATTCCTCAGAACAGTGTCACAAGATCTTTATTTCCTCTGAAGTATGTAAAAATTGTATAGTGTGCTAATTTTTTTTAAATGGCAAGGCATTTGTTGTTTTTATATTTAGGAACTCTGATTACCAGGAATATTATAAGCTGTTTTCTTTTTAATTTTGCTTCTTATCCAATATATAATTTTATGCATATACTTTATTAAATAGAATATGTTTTGTATATATGAAAATTTTTTTTTCTCTTTCTAATTTCTAGTTAAATTAGAAACATACTATTTACCAATTACTAAAAAGCGGTATATCATTGTTCCTAGTCCCAACTAAGTACTATGTATTATTATAAGCTAGAACTTGTTATTACCATAATAACAAAACCATGCATAGATATTATTACTTCAGCCTGGCTGTACTGAAAGGCCTTAAAAGAAATCCAAAAAGACAGTGAACTACTAATATTTTTTAGTTTAAAAAATGGCAGCTCTATGCATTCATACACATGAGTTATATGATAAAATACAAATGCTATATCAGGTGACATGGGGTTTAAGAATGTGTGTTAGAGAGTTGCCTTAAAGGGAAAAGTCTATTCTTTTATTATTACATTAATGAGCATTTTCCAGGGTTTTATAAATGAGTTAGTTTATAAAGTTAAAACATGAATCAAATGATAAAATATCTCATGAAAGTATTTTTAGCAACAGTTATGGAAAGAGATTGGAAGGGGGGCTGTAGATTTTACTGAGAAATTGGATTTAGGCATTTGATGCTGCAAGTATCTTTTCTGGCTTTGAAACAGCTAACTGCATTGCTAACAACTGGGATCGTCCTAATAATAAAGAGTTATCAGTCTTATCTGTAGCTGTAACAAAGCCTAATCAAATACATATGAGACCAGCTTGGTGCTTTCTCCTACAGCAAGGAAAAGAACACTAACTAAATGTTATTTGTTAAATCTGTCTTTCTTCAGACTATGCCCAGAATTTTGTGTGTGTGCTTGGATATATCCTTAGGGGTTTATCTGGTCTGAGTATATCAAATCCGGTATGGCCTAAAATTTAATCAACAATTTTTAAATATTTCAAGAAAGACCCTACCTCCACCCCAGCTGCCAAGTCCTCAAAGATTATGAAGTGTATGTATGTGTATCTGTATACACACACACACACATGCCTATACACACAACATATATATACAATATGTATATGTGTGTGTGTGTATATACATATATATATGTATTTATATGTATTTGTACATATGTATTTGTATAGGTGAAGGTGCCCTGGCTTTCTCAGATAACTAAATAGAAAAGCATTTATCAAGTTTATGGATTATTTTTCTCCTCCATATGTTTACTAGAAATTATATTTGGTTTTGGGTGCTATTTGCTGCCATTCTCCTCCACACACAGCAAAATATATATCTTTTTATCCTTTGGATTGACACAGCTTAGAGTAATTACTCCCCCAAATTTGTCTATTTTAGAAAAAGATTAAATAGGGCTCAAGAGACCCACTCACTCTACTGAATCTAATGTACGAGACGGTACTACTGCTCTTTTGTGTGCTTGGATTTGCATGAAAGCTTAAAGGCAAAATCTTGTATCTTAGCAATTAAAGCAAATAGGGGCCCACTGGTGGGCAGCAGGTGTTGTCTGAGAAACTTGAGAAAGACAACCCACTTTCTTATTGTTCTCTTAAAATCTCCTAAGTTTTATAATAAAATGAGATAGTCCAAATACAGCGACTGACTGGCATTCATGGGAGCTCCTGAGCATGGAATTACAAGCTTTATTTGTCTCCCAAATGAGCTGCAACATGCAGTTGTTTGTTACTGCCCAGGAAGCAAAGTGTGTTTTAAATCAGAAAAGAATTTGTTTAGTATATCCTCTTACCTTTAAGAAGTTTTCTTCCGTAATCTTATGTCTTCTGTACTATTCGCATTTTGTGTGAAATCTCTTTGCGTATTTTCTTACTGTGCATTCAGTGAATTCTCAATAATGTTGTATTTAGTGACAAAAATAATAAACTGAATCACAATTTTTAAAAAAGAAAAACCAGTGAGAAAATATCTAAACTACCCTTATTAATACATACATGTTTAAGTGTAGGGCCTGGTAGGGCACTTCCGTCTAGTCTAGTTCAGAAGCCCAGGGCTATATGTTAAATCATTTTCTTGATACCATCATCATTTTCACTTATCTAGTGAATCAGAAGCATAATCAATGCTTGCAAAAGAAAGGTAGCACCAGTGGGGCAAGAGTTCATAGAACTGAGGGTGTTCTTTAAGATGAAGATAGAGATCAAATGATATCATAGTTTTTCAAGTGAACTGAGAGATAGGCTATTTGAAAGTGTAAATTTTAGATGAAACTAGAACAGTAGCCACCAACAAATTTTTCAAGGTCTCTATCCAGCTGTTAATAGCTATAACACAAATTCACTTTCATGAAATTGCCATTTGCCTACATAGACTAGATAGTCTACTCAGAGATTTTTCTCATTGATAGCTATTATTCAGAAGTTTTCACTTTTTTTTCCTTTTTACTGTCCCCAGTTCACCCATGACCTACACTGGAGGTGGCCATCATTATCATCATCACCAACCAAACTCAATACTGAGCACAAGGTTAAACATACTATGGAGCATTTTTCTTAAATTCACTTTAAAACATCATCTGTATCCACCAAAATGTCTAATAATGATGATGGTAACTGCTATAATTTAGTAAGGTCTAGCACAATAATTTATTATTTTGATTCTCACAACAGTGGTATGAGGTAAGTAATATTATCAACATTTTATAGATGAAGAAACTGCAGGATAGAGGTTAAACAAACTTGCCTAAGGTCATCCAGTAAGTAAATAATAGAACTGGGATTAGAGCCCACATATAAATTACTCTAAAACCTATATTATACATATTGCAATTGCATCCCTCTTTACTAGTTGCAAGAAAAAACAGGACAACATTATATTCATCAGTAATCCCACCCACTTTAATTGGATGGCAGAACTAGAAAAAGAGAAGGAAAAAACAGAGCTTGGGAAAGAGAAATACAAGGCAAAGAAGAAAAGAAGATTAGAGGGGTTTTTTTCTTCTCGGGACACAAATGGTACTTTTGTGTCATACTTTGTAGATGACTTACATTTTCAAAGACTTGGGGATTAATTTACTCTGCCAGTTTACCCTATACTTACTTATATTCTGAAAGTGTATTAATCAATTTGTTCTGCTCCTTGTCCACTGTTGGGAATCCAGAATATTTTCATTGTACATGATCCCCTTTCTACCCTACCAAGTGGATAGCCTGTGTCCATGAGCACGTATCCTGACAGTACCAGTGGTGAAAGGAAAGACTTTTGTCTTCCTCTGCACTCTGATTGCAATTTAAGTTGCTTCTCTACCCTTTCTTAAGGTTTAACTGGATTACAGCTAATTTTATTACATATGTCTCTCCCCTTGGTAGTACTTAATGCTCTGTCTTGTTATCTTTATGTGCCCCTTGTTCATAGTAGGCACACTATAAATATTGAATAAACTAAATTCCCTATGGAGGAAATCAATAATACTGTTATATGTCTCAATATTTATGAATCTTATCTTATGCATGGATTTATTTATGTCTTCATTAGTACCTGCTATGTACCATGTATTTTTCTAAGTGCTACAAATGCAGAGATAACAAATTGGGTAGACAAAGTCTTTGCCCTAATGGAGCTTGCATGCTAAGGTAGGGATAGCCACAGAATGATATAACTTTAGCACAGGAGTACAACATGGAGTTCAGAAAAATCTTCCTGGAGAAAATAACCCCTGGGTTGGGTCTTAGAGAATAAATACAGATTAGACTCCCATCAAGGAACTTATTCTCTCCAAGGACAAAATTTAAAACAGTGGTTCCCAAACTATAGTGTGTTTAAGAATTATTTTGAGAGCTTAATTTGTATTCCAAAGCCCCACCTCCAGAGATTCTATTTCATTTGGTCTGGAGTGGAGCCCAAGAATCTACATTTTATTAAGCTCCCCAGGAAATTCTGTCTGTGATGCACTGGTATAGAATATTGAGCTCATTGTATAGAATTATTGGCAGCTGTCTAACCATAGATTAGTTCTTGAAGTGTGATAGTGATAAAGAAGAGCAAGATTAAGACTAGGATTAGTGCTGTTGATTTGTGTGTGTGTGTGTGTGTGTGCTGCCTTAAAGAGAAAGATATTTAATGAGAAGTTAAAAGTGATATTTAATTATGAGTTCCTGTGCATTCACATTCAAGATAACTTTTTCAAAGTGTTTCATGGTATAATAAATAAATTCTATTATGTTAGTTTTATGATTCCTGAAAATTACTTTGAATTATTTTCAAATATTTCCTTCCAAACTGTCCTTACAATGATAGACACAAGGCAAAGAGAGAGTCTGAGGAAGGTGTTTACCTAGTACATCTGTCAATATTCTAAATGAAATAAGGCTGACCTTTAAGTAAATGTATAGTGGCAGCCATAGGTGGTGGCATTTTTCATTCTTGTGTATAGTAAGCTTTCTTGTCTTTCATCATCATCCTGAATGGCTTCACTGTCATTACACTCATCAGATGAACCTCATTCCTGAACTCATTCCTGGATTCTTCAGTAGAAACAGCAACGTTTCTATCACTTCTGCTCTGATCTCTATTTCCTTGATTGCTTGGCTCTTTCTTAGGGTCTTTTATTTCAAATAACAAGTTAATACAGCAGCCTCAAGTCCTCCTTTTTCTCTAAAAATAAATTCCGTATATAGGTTCATCTGAGTTTCTATTTTCCCTCATTTATAATATAGGCATACCTCCTTCTCTGGTGTAATATTTTGCATGAATGTATTTTACATTTTGAAAGTATTTTTCCCAACAAATATCTGTGATTAACCCACTGAAAAATGAGGTTATTTGAATTTTGAAATAATATGGTATGGAATTAGGCTGTTTTGTGACTGCTGCGGTATCATTGTGTTTGGTCCGGTTATAGCTTGAAATCTGGTTAACATAATCTTAACATGAAAGAGTTTGATAAACTTGAATTATTAGTCCATTATCAAAAAGGATGTAAGGATCTTGCTTTATTCTCTCCCTAATAGACAAGTATGTATCTTGCTTAAAATGTTCCTTCTTTCTTCCTCCCCGACTTTTTTCCCCAGTCCTATTCATGTATATTCACACTGGATTCCTGAGTTCATCACAGCTGCATAATTCCTAACAAAAAGTGATGCCCTGACTTTTTTCACTTTAATCACATGTGCTGGACAGTAGAGAGGACTGGATAGGTTTTCTCAGAGACTAGAGAGAGAGCAAAGCATGACCCTCTTTAGTCATTAAGTTTGTTGTATCTCTTGTGATGGTTGCTATTGTTGCTGTGCACCTAATCTTGAATAGTGTGAAGTTCCCTAATATCATGCTGTATGGTTTGGGAGCAGAGAAGGAAATTTGATTATTAATCTAACAAAAATTTGGCATAATTTTATTGTAGAATTTCAACCCCTTAGTACATAAAAATTTCTAAATAATTAATTATGAGAACAAAGTCACTGATGTGGCAATAGTTTTGCAAGATGTTTGACGTTATTTCAATGTCATTTTGACAGTCTGCATCTCAAATTGTCCTATTATTTCAGGGCCCTTTTTCACTCTTTTTTTATTATTCTGATGACTGTTTGATATTTGAGTTTGTCTTTTAAATATTCAAGACTATTTTTAAAAGAAAAAACCTAACAACACTTTTCTGTTTCTTCCTTTAACATGTGATCTCTCACCTGACACTTTTTGTGATTAAAATGAATACCCAACAGATGAAATATAATACTCTATTATACACTGAAAAAATAATTATCTGAAATTTGTTTATATATTCAGGCATTGCTAGAATGCTTATTTCCATAAGTGTAAGCAGTTAATATTAAATATGACTATTATATTCCATGAGAAAATAGGGATTTTTCCCTTATCTCTGAGATTTATTGTCTCTCTTGGCTTTTACATCTGGTTGAAGGCTGTGAGCCTCTTGCCAGCACTTCATTTGTCAATTTCTGAGTGTGCTCACCTCCTCCAGATGGTATTATTTTTGGTAACAACCAAACCTTTTATACCCTCAGGGTTGGTCCTTACCAGTGATTCCTGTTCATAACCCCCATTAATGGTGATGAAAGTAATACATAAGCACCAGTAGAAGAAAAGACCCCTAAAGTGTAAAGGATCAATATCTTAGCACTCTGGTATAAGAAGACCCCGTTAATACCTCAATATGATTTCAGTCGTAATGGAGAGGAAGCCAACTTCTTGGAAATGAGATTTTAGGTCATTATATCGTAAATTCTCTCCTTTTGGTCTTCTCTCTTCCTCCTCTAGCTTGAACATTCTTTTTATTTTAAATTTTGTGAGAAAGCCTTTTCTAAATTCCTGGTTTTAAAATTGTTAATGTTGACTTAACTGGGCACTTTCATAATAAAAAAGGAAAACTGAAGTAGATAGTGTCATTGGAAGGCTTTGGGCAGGGAGGGTGCTTGTTTTTGTTGGGGCAGTCAGTTTGCATACATATTGAGAATATTTACAACATTCTATAATTATGTCACATTTGTTTTGTGAGGGGAGACCAGGGTAGCTTTTACATATAAATTGGCTCTCTCAGTATTTAAGTATATTTAAACAGTCATTTGAAACACAGCTAGGAAATAATGGTGACATTTCCAACAGTATTTTGCAATTATAAATATTACTTTAAATTTACTAAGAGAAAATTTCCAGTAGTAGCTTGTATTACAAAATTAATTTATAATGTTTCTACATAATTTTATTGAGATGAGTTTTCTTTTTGTGGTGAAAATAATATAGTGGCAACAATTTTGAGGAATCTTTAAAGCTGTCATAGAGGGGATAGCCAAACTTTGGCTGGATTTTTACTAGAATTTTGAAATAAGAAAATATATCAATATTACTTTTCAGTTCCATTAGTCTTGATGAAAAACAGTTATTATATGGGCTTTAAGGGTCTTGATAAATATTGGCATCTATTCTTTTTCTAAAACTCATGATGGTCATCACTGCTCAGTACTCTTACATTGTGTTTTATTTATCAAAATACTGTAATTTTTATGGAAAACTCAATTAGTGGAATCTTTTATTCAGTATTCCCTTATTTTCTTCTTTCCTTCTTCCTTCCTCTTTCTTTCTTTCTCTCTTTCTTTCTTTCTTTTTGAGGCAAGAAGCTTAATAGTATAGTTTCTACAGAGCTTTCTTACTTATTTTTCTAATAATGTATATAACAGCGTGATGAAGTTTAAATGCTCTATGAGCAAAATACTCTATTAAACAACCTGAAGAAATGCACTGCTGATTAACATTTCCTTTGGTCTTAAATTGTCTCCAAATATTTTCTAGTGATTCTATACCATTAATGGATCTTACTAATATAGCGTCTGTATGGTTATCAACAGTGCTGTATTATTGTCACATATTAATTTGCATTTTTGATTAAAATATAAACAGATGTGTGTGTGAAACAACCCATTTTATAGAATGAGCATATATCTAACCATTTTCATGTAATTGAAAATGTGCTGTATGTTGCATTTTTTTTCTCATATCAACTTTTCTACTATCTATACACCGATTGTCTCGGTGCCTTTTTCCTTTTGTATAATTGTATTACTTAAAGAAATTGCTGACCTCTGTGTAAACAATGTAAAAACTGTTAAAATTATTAATCCAAGGAGATTTTAATGGCAGTTTAATTTTCCAGAGAATAAATTTTTGTGTGGGTTACAAGTTACTTTTCTTCACCTTTCTGTAAGAAATCTCTTTACATTTTAGTGCTCGTTTGGAATGGGTAAGCATCTGACTTCTCTGATGATGATACACAAAAATCAGCCTGAATTCTTATCAACAAATAAGTGTTACTGTGACTGTTACACAAAATAAAATAATGTCAGTTCCATAAGCAGATATCAAGTGGATATATGTAGATGTTATTCAGATCTTGAGTTTGAAAGGAATCTTATTTAAATGTGCTATAAAATATTGCTATCAAAATGTTTGGGTCATATTATTTTCTTTAATTCTAAGTCAAATCTGACATGCAAAGAAAATAGACTACAAACAAATTTAAACATTTTAAAATAATCTCCTTTAAACTTTTCAAATCAGGAATAAAACTAGCTTTAAAGTGATCATAGTATCTTTAGCTGCAGTATGCATACATATACACTGTTATCTAGCCTGCTCTTTCATTTAATGTGAACTTGTCATAATTCATATGAGTATTGTCATTCTGTTTAACAAAATCATTTTCTATCTGGCAAGAGTAGTTTGTTGATTTTTAATTCTTTCTTAATTAGGTAGTTATTGTATGTTTCCCAAAGACCTTGAATTTAGATGTTTTTCATATTTCATTCCCTTGTCCATTTTATTTCCAGCAACAAAGATTTATAAGAACAGACTTAACAAGTACTATTTTCCATATTCAAAAGAATTTAAACTTTTAGTGCTCTAAAATTAACAAATTAAAGTTGCTACATTAACCTCTGATTGTCTTTGAATCCTTAGTTCCATAAATTAACCAGAAGCCTTTTAAGTTAATTTTTTTTTTTTTTTTTTAAAGGATTTTCTTATTTATTTATTTATTTATTTATTTATTTATTTATTTATTTTTGGCTGTGTTGGGTCTTCGGTTCGTGCGAGGGCTTTCTCCAGTTGCGGCAAGCGGGGGCCACTCTTCATCGCGGTGCGGGGACCGCTCTTCATCGCGGTGCGCGGGCCTTTCTCTATCGCGGCCCCTCCCGTCGCGGGGCACAGGCTCCAGACGCGCAGGCTCAGCAATTGTGGCTCACGGGCCCAGCTGCTCCGTGGCATGTGGGATCTTCCCAGACCAGGGCTCGAACCCGTGTCCCCTGCATTAGCAGGCAGATTCTCAACCACTGCGCCACCAGGGAAGCCCTTAAGTTAATTTTTTAAAGAGTAGAACACCAGTGCCCAATTGGTCTGGTTTAGGTTTTTTCTTTTCATAAGAGTCATCGTTACTTAAACAGAAGGAAAACATGAAACACTTCTGCTTAAAATAAATGGACTCATAATTTAATCTCCAACTAAGTTTACAGAATTTGTATCCCTTCCCAGTACATGCTGCTGCATTCCCCCCTTCCCCCATGTTGGGCTTCCATTATTAAAACATTTAAGGTTGAAGAAGGAAGAATAATAGACTTCCTTATGAGTTTACTGCAAAAAAAGTCATATTCATCTGGGTCATGGCTTGTCTTTTATAGAATTACAATTGATATAAAATGAAATTCCAGGAGAAAATAGGCACATCTGCATTACAACAAGCAAATCAATAAATGATCATTTTTTTATTGTTACAGAGAGATTTAGTTATTCATCATACCATGTTACATACTTAAGATTAAATTTTAATTGTAAATTGACTATAACTCCTTTGATCTTCAATATACAAAGTAATATTTAAGTCAATGTTTTTCTTTCCATAGATTATCAAAATATTCCATGATGTTTCCCATTTGAAAACAAAGTCATTTCCAATTCAAAAATAAAAGGTCTCAGTAAAATATGTGAAGTATTTTGTTTGAATAGTACTTTATAATGAAATATACCTATTTGTAGGGCAGGAATAGAGACGTAGAGGTGGAGAACGGACGTGGATATGGTGGGAAGGGGAGGGTGGGACGAACAGGGAGATTAGGTTTGACATTAGGTTTTACACCATGTGTAAAATAGATAGCTAGTGGGAACCTGCTGTATAGCACAGGGAGCTCAGCTTGGTGCTCTGTGACGACCTAGATGTGGGGTGAGGAGGGGAGGAGGGGGGCCCAAAGGGAGGGGATATATGTAGACATACAGCTGATTCACTTCATTGTACAGCAGAAACTAGCACAACATTGTAAAGCAATTTTACTCCAATAAAAAAAAATTAATGCATATATTAGAAAAAATAATAATAGTAAAGGCTTCTACATAAGTAAATGCCAAATAAATGGGAAAAATTTTAGAAGGATCTCACAAACTCAATTAGTAAAAGGAAAAAAATGAGAGCATATTCTCAGTTGACCTAAGGAAATGTAAGGGAAAACTTTCCAAACAGTACTTTTAATACTTTTAATATGCCCACTCTACCGAAATTCATGTTTTCTCTTCTTCTTGGTCATATGGCTAGCTTACTTTTTCTTGGCCTTCCTTGAAATTAGCTATGGCCGTGTGACTGAGCTCAGCCAATGGAATATGAGCAGAGGGTGATGGGCACCAATTTCGAGGAGGCTTTTTAAGAAACAATTTTGTGCTCTCCATGCCTTCTTTCCCTTTCCACTGGCTGGAAGCAGAGGAAAATGAAAGCTGAGGGAATGGCAGAACCATGAGTTGGAAAGATCCTGGGTCACTGAGTCACATCATAGAAAAGAGACAACCAGATATATTTGCCTTGGAACGTTAACATAAATGAGAAGAAAAACTTCTATTGTATTTGAGCCATACACATTTTAGACTCATTTGTTACTGCAAACAATTGAAACTAAAACAAATATTGGGACCTTACAGTGGGTGTTCTGTGAGGATGAAAACCTTCAATATGGTACATTGGTTTAGCAGCCAAACAGCCAGCAGAGAGGCAATAGATACAGCAGGCTGAAAAACTGTAATTCATATTATGCAGTGGCAATGTGAGTTTTACTTGGAAGGGGGTCTGTGTGACTACTGAACCTGTAGTTTAGGGGGATTGGACAGAAAAGCCAGAGCAACAGTGTATTTGAGATTTTTTTTTGTTAAAAGATATTACAAGAAAGCAGTCAACTCAGGCTATAAGTAAATGGTCTTCCAGCAGAGACTGAAGGGAATGGAGAGGGCCTGGAGATAAAGTCCCTTAGGGGTTTGAAAAGTCTGCTGCTTCTGAACACCAAATGTTAAGATTAGACTGAAATGGGTCTTGAGTTAAAAAGACCCAGGGCTTCCCTGGTGGCGCAGTGGTTGAGAATCTGCCTGCTAATGCAGGAGACACGGGTTCGAGCCCTGGTCTGGGAGGATCCCACATGCCGCGGAGCGGCTGGGCCCGTGAGCCACGGCTGCTGAGCCTGCGCTTCTGGAGCCTGTGCCCCGCGACGGGAGGGGCCGCGATAGTGAAAGGCCCGCGCACCGCGATGAAGAGTGGCCCCCACTTGCCGCAACTGGAGAAAGCCCTCGCACGAACCAAAGACCCAGCACAGCCAAAAATAAATAAATAAATAAATAAATAAATAAAAATTAAAAAAAAAAGACCCATTAAACCTGCACAAGAAAACAAAAGGACTCAACCATGTGGCAAAGATCAAAATTTTCAAAGCGATGCCTCATTTCAAAGAAAAGGTAAACTTGCATGCTCATGAAGCAAGCTATGAAAGTTGTATAACCCCCAAGAAGGAAATCATTCTCAATGCCTACTTCCAATGAAACCATAGCATAAGAGGGAAAAGGAAAACCTTCCCAGAAGTCAAAGCAGGGAACCACTGAGAATTATGGATGAGGGAGTTTCTCTTAGAGAAGAAGCCCAGAGCAAATCAAAACTCCTCTACTAGGAGGGAAGTAGGTGTTTTCACTGCTATGAATCAGTGACTGCTGTATGTTTCTCATTGTTCCCCTTTTCAAATGAGAATTTTAATTGCAGTTATCCACTTCCAGCTCCACATTGTACATTTGGTGGAAGTTGGGCGGGTAACTTGTCTTTAAATTCCCAGATCACTGGATTTGATGGGAAGGAGAGCGCATCACCAGAGATATGGGACTTTGAAAGGGCTGCAGTAACTGGGTGGAACTTGAGGTTGTCTCCCTTAGGGAGAATGTAAGCTATTTAACAAAATCTTTGTTCTCCTCTTCCTCAACACACACTAGACTACGTTTTCAGCCTCTCTTGCAAATGTTTGTGGCTATGTGACTGAGTTCTAGCCACCTGGAATTTGAGGGGAAGTATACATGTCATTTCTAGGCCAAATGCCTCCTTCACCACCTCTTTCCCCATCCATTAGCTGATTACGAGTGCCCAAGGGGATGGTGGAGCGCAGGATGAAAGGAGCCTAGGTTCTTGAACCACTGCTTGGAGATCGTCTTCCTACCAGCCATCTTCCCATGTTACATAAGCAAGAAATAAACATCTGTGTTTGTGAGCTGTGATATCAATTACATTTCAGGCCTATTTTGTTCCTGCAGCACCTACATTACACTAATAGGTAAGCTCATGGATTCCAAGCTAGCAACTGAGAGAAGTCTGGATATCACCATTGCCAAAAAGACAAAACTTCCATACGATGTGAGGAAGGACAATGTCTGACACCTGATTGTTCAGGAGCCAAAACCAAGGAATGAGGTAGGTCTCAGGAATACTGCCTGCCAGCACTACCTGAAGAGATGATTTTGAGGAACCGGTTTTAAGGCTACTGGAGCGATTCAAATTACTTGTCTCTCCAACTTGACCAGAGAAGCGGGTTTAAACTATGACCCAAGAGATGAGATGAGGTGATGGGTGGAAAGCCTAAAACCTAGGCATCAAACCTAGAGACAGAACTGAGGCAGTAAGAACATTGGAGGACTACAGTGTGAGGGAGAGGAGGAAATCGGGCTGGAACAGATAACTCAGCAGAGTTAAGGCAAGGACACCAGGAAACATTATGAGGGACGAGATGAGAGCCAAATTGTTGAAAACAACCAACCAAACAAAAAAACACCTTGAATCCAGTTCAGAGACTTTTGGACTTGAGATAAGGTTTAGAGTAGATGAGTTTTAAGAAGTGTCGTCTAATAGGGGATCATTTAGGAAGCTATTCTTAGAATCCAGGTGTTTTATAAACGTTAAATAACTAGACATGAGGTGATACCAGCAGCTTAGCTTAGGTGGGTGGAGAATGTTTTTTAAAAATGAGGTTGAGGGGCTTCCCTGGTGGCGCAGTGGTTGAGAATCTGCCTGCCAATGCAGGGCACGCGGGTTCGAGCCCTGGTCTGGGAAGATCCCACATGCCGCGGAGCAACTAAGCCCGTGAGCCACAACTACTGAGCCTGCGCGTCTGGAGCCTGTGCTCCGCAACGGGAGAAGCCCGCGCACCGCGATGAAGAGTGGCCCCCGCTCGCCGCAACTGGAGAAAGCCCTCGCACAGAAACGAAGACCCAACACAGTCAAAAATAAAATAAATTAAATAAATAAATAATTTTAAAAAAAAAATGAGGTTGAAAAAATATATATATATATTTTTTAAATGAGGTTGGTGGGACTTCCCTGGTGGGACTTCCCTGGTGGTCCAGTGGTTAAGACTCGGAGCTCCCAATGCAGGGGGCCCAGGTTCGATCCCTGGTCAGGGAACTAGATCCCACGTGTGTGCCCGCAACTAAGAGTTCGCATGTCGCAACCAAGAGTCCACGTGCCTCAACTAAGACCTGGCATGCTGCAATTAAAGACCCCATGCAGTAGCTAAGGATCCCGCATGCCGCAACGAGGATCCCACGTGCCACAACTAGGACCCGGTGCAGCCAAATAAATAAATAAATATGTTTTTAAACATGAGATTGGTGAGGGAATTCCCTGGTGGTCCAGTGGTTAGGACTCGGTGCTTTCCTTGCCTAGGGCCCGGGTTCCATACCCGGTCGGGGAACTAAGATCCTGTAAGTCACAGGGCATGGCCAAAAAATAATAATAATAAAATTGGTAAGACACTGTTGTTTAAGGAAAAGTCTCTGGGACTTGATGACTAATTGAAAGTGGTGATGGGGGTAGTGCTTGAGAGAGGATGGAATTAAATAGAGTGATATCTGAGGAACAGGTGAGTGAGGAGTGGGACCACCAAATAAAGGAGTCCAGAAAAGAAGCTGGGTTTATAAGGGTTGGTTTCAGCTATGTTGACTTTCAAATGACATTTTGTGAGAAATGTCCATGAATTGGAAATGAAGGACTGAAATTTAGGAAAAAGATACAGACTAAAATGTGTCTTGGGTCTCGTGCAAAGCCGTAGAGTGATTAAGTCACAGGAGTCAAGAGCCGACACATCCTCTCACTAGAATGTGTGTCCTCTGGTGACAAACTGTTTATTCATTTGTTTCACAACTGTATTCCCAGTGCCTAGAACAGTGTCTAGGGCATAACTGATATTAATGAACCTCTGACTGAGGTTTGAAAGCTTGAGAAGTATGGGTGGGAGGATTCTTTGGTGTTTTCTTTTTTTGTTTTTTGTCTCTTTTTTTGGTAATTATTTCAGTTGAATAGAATTATCCAGAAAGGTGCTATTTAATGTGTGAAATTTACCAAAGCAAGAAAAATATACAAATACATTTTAGAAATATTTCCTAGTACCTGAAATGAAAAAATTTCTTGTCTAACCATGAAATTTGATTTATGAAGCCCCATGGCATCTGTGATCTCTGCTTCATTAGTTGATAAAAATTCCATTTCTGACATAGTTATAATTGTTAATGGGAAAACAATATTAAGCTAATACTAAGCTTATTAATATTTTAAATAAACTTTATTTTAAGACAGTTTTATGGGGAGGATAAATAAGGAATTTGGGATTAACATATACACACCACTATATACAAAATAGATAATCAACAAGGACCAACTGTATAGCACAGGGAACTCTACTCAATATTCTGTAATAACCTATATGGGAAAAGAATCTGAAAAAGAATGGCTATATGTATAATTGAATCACTTAGCTGCATACCTGAAACTAACACAACACTGTAAATCAACTATCATCCAATATAAAATAAAAATTACATTAAAAAAAGAAAGAGACAACCAAAAAAAAAAACAGTTTTAGATTTACAGAAAAAGAATAACACGATAATACAGAGTTCCCACATACCCTGCACCCTGTTTCCCCTATTACTAACAGCTTACATCAGTGTGGCACACTTGTTACAATTAATGAACCCATATTGACAGATTACAGTTAACTGGAGTTCATCATTTAATCAGATTTCCTTAGTTTCCACTTAATGTCCCTTCCTGATCCAGGACACCACACTACATTTAGTCATCCTGTCTCCTTAGGCTCCTCTTGACTAACAGTTTCTCCAACTTCCCTTGTTTTTGATGACCTTGACAGTTTCAAGTAGTGCTGGTGAGGTATTTTGTAGAATGTCCCTCAGTTGGGGCTTTGTCGAATGTTTTTCTCACGAGTAGACTGAGGGTATGGGTTTTCAGGAGGAAGACCACAGAGGTAAAGTGCCATTTTCAGTGCATCTTATCAAGGGTGCATACTATCCATGTGCATTATCACTGTTGATGCTGACTTTTGATCACCTGGCCAAGGTAGTGTTTGTCAGATTTCTCCAATGTAATTCTCCAATGTAAAGTTATTCTTTTTTCCCTTTGTATACTGTACTCTTTGGAAGGAAGTCACTATGCACCAACACTTAAGGAGCTGTGCTCCACCTTCTTGAAGACAGAGTATCTACATAAATTATTTGGAATTCTGCACAGGAGATTTGTTCTCTTCTCCCATTTATTCAATCATTTAATATCAGTATAGACTCATAGATATCTTATATTTTGGGCATATACTACTATATTTATTTTGTTGTTCAAAATGTTCTAGCTTTGGCAATTGGGAACACTTTCATTTGGCTCCGGTGTCCTTTTGACATACCTCCTTCATTGTAGGTGCATTATTTGCTTCCCTTCCCTTCCCTTCCTTCCTTCCTTCTTTCCTTTCTTTCTTTCGTTCTTTCTTTCTTTCATCCTCTTGTCCTCTCTTTCTTTCTAGTACTTCCTTACTTTCTGGCACTGTAGAGATGCTCCAAGCTCAGCTCATCTTGTACATTTCTGGCCCCAGTCCTAGAATCAGCCATTTCTCCAAGAAGTCTCTGTTCCTGTTATTAGGGAAAGGTATCAGAAACCAATATCTGAGAACTAGGTATGCTTGTTGCTACTGGGGTATCATTGGTTCCCGGCCCTCTCAGCTGACAGGAAATATATAATGTGTATACTAACCTGTGTATACATATATCTACAAATCTGTGTATTTAACAACCTGTATCTATATTAAGCTGAACATGAGTTCATACTGTCTTCAACTCTAACCCATTACCACATGGATCATTCTAGCCTCCTCTCCTTGCTTGTCTGTAAAATCCCACTCCAGCAGTGAGCATTCGCCATCCCTTTGCTGGATCTGTTCAATTCCAGTATACATGTACAGCGTTAAACCATACCCCATAAGCAACAACTGTATCAACTAGGGAATAGTACAGTTTCTTTTGCCTTTATTCTTTCTTACAAATTCCTCCCATTTTCAAAGCTACTTAGGTGAGCACCTTTCCCTACCCCCTTCAGTGAGGTTGTCTTATACATTCATAAACAGTTGGATCATTTTATTACATCCTGCATTCCATCCTGGGGTTCCTTGACCTCCTAAATGATTTTTAAATATTTTCATACATTAAGGTTCATTCTTTGTATTTTAAACTTCTATAGGTTTTAATAAATGCAGTGTCATGTATCCACCATTATGGTACCATAGAGAATAGTTTCACCACCCTAAATAAACACAAATTCTGTGTTTAACTATTCAACTCTCTCCTTCTCCCCTTCAAGCTCAAGCAATTACTGATCTTTTTACAATCATTTTTTGGGGGGCCTTTTTTTAGAGTGTCATATAATTGAAATAATATTGTATATATCCTCTTCAAACTGGCTTCTTTCACTTAGCAATATGCGTTAAAAAACCATCCATGTCTTGTCATGACTTGATAGCTCATATTTTTTTATCATTGGCTATTATTTCATTGTATGGATGTACTATTGTTTATACATTCACCTTCTGAAACACATCTTGGTTGCTTCCAGTTTTTGTCAACTTTAAATAAGCCTGCTACAAATGTTTATGTGCAGGTTTTTGTGTGGACATAAATTTTCAAACTAAAACTGGGTAAATATCTAAGCATACAATTGCTGGACTGTATGTTAACACTATGTTTAGCTTTGTAAGAAACCGCCAAACTGTCTTCCAAAGCGGCTGTAGCATTTTGCATTCCCACCAGCAATGAATGAAAGTTCCTGTTGCGCCACACCATTGCAAGCAATTGGTAGTTTTTTGGATTTTAGTCATTCTAATAGGTATGGGGTGGTATCTCACTGTTGTTTTAATTTGCAATTCCCTACAGATGGGGTATATGGTTTCCATCTGTACATTTTCTTTGATGAAGTACCTGTTCAGATCTTTGCCCATTTTTAAATTGGTTTGTTTGTTTTCTTAATGCTGAATTTTAAGGGTTCTTTGTATATTTTGCATACAAATCCTTTATCAGATAATAAGTTTTGCAAATATTTTCTCCCAGTCTGTGGCATGTCTTTTCATTCTCTTAACATTGTCTTTCACAGAGCAGAAGTATTTAATTTTTAAAAAGTTAAACTTAATCTATTTTTTTCTTCATGGATTATGCTTTCAGTTTTGTATCTAAAAACGTTTTTGCCAAATCCATGGTTACCTTGATTTTCTCCTTTATTTTCTTCTAGAAGTTTTATAGTTTTGCATTTTACATTTGTGTCTATGATGCATTTTGAGTAAAAAAAAATTTGAAAGGTATATGATATGTGTTTTTTGTTTGTTTGTTTTTGCATTTGGGTGTCCAATTATTCTACCACCATTTGTGGAAAAGTCTATCCTTTCTGCATTGAATTGCCTTTGCTCCTTTGTCAAAGATGAGTTGACTCTATTTGTATGGGCCTATTTCTGGGCTCTCTGTTCTTTTCCATTGATCTGTGTGTCCATTCTTTCACCAATACCATGCTGTCTTGATTAGTGCAGCCGTGTAATAAGTCTTGATAATTGGGTACTGTGAGTACTCTTATCTTTGTTCTTCTTTAGTACTGTGTTGGTTATTCTAGGTATTTTGCCTTTCACTATAAACTTTAATGTTAGTTTGTCGATATCTACAAAATAGTTCATTGCAATTTTGATTGGAATTGGGTTGAATCTTAAGATCAACTTAGGAAAAATTGACATCTTCATAATATTGAATCTTTTAATTCAAGAAGACAAAATATTTCTTCATTTATTTAGATCTTTAGATGATTTCTTTCATCAGAACTTTATAACTTGCCATATACAGCTCCTGTACATACTTTGGTAGGCTTATACCTAATTTTTTTTTTTTTTTTTTTTTTTTTGCCACACCATGCTACATGCAGGATCTTAATTCCCTGACCAGGGATCAAACCCCTGTCCCCTGCACTGGAAGCATGGCTTCTTAACCTCTGAACTGCCAGGGAAGTCCCTAATACTTCTTTTCTTTTTAGTGCTATTATAAACGGCATTGTCTTTTTAATTTCAAATTCCAGTTCATTATTCGTATGTTGGAAAGCAATTGACTTGTATATTAATCTTGTGTCCTGTGACCTTTCTATACTCACTTAGTGGTTTCAAGAGTTTTTGTTGTTGTTAATTCTTTGGGATTTTCTACATAGACAATCATGTCATCTGCAAACAAAGGCAGTGTTCTTTCTTTCTTCCCAATGTGTATATCTTATTTCTTTTTCTTTACATATTGTCTGGGACTTCCAGTAAAATATTGAGTAGGAGTGGTGACAGAGGACACCATTGCCTTGTTCCCAATCTTAGGGGGACATTGTCTGGTCTCTCACAATTAAGGATGTTAGGCTATAGGGTTTTTGTAGATATTCTTTATCAGTTTGAGGAAGTTCTCCTTTGCCCCTAGTTTGCTCAGAGTTTTTATCATGAATAGGTTTGAATTTTGTCAAATGCTTTTCCTGCATTAATTGATACTGATCACATGATTCTTCTTTAGCCTGTTTAAGTAGTAGATTACATTGGTTAATTTTCTAATGTTGATCCAGCCTTGCATATCTGGAACAAATATCACTTGGACATGGTGTACAATTCTTGTTATATATTGTTGTATTCAATTTGCTAATATTTTGTTGAGGATTTTTTTTTTTTTTTTTTTTTTTTATTTATTTTTGGCTGTGTTGGGTCTTCGGTTCGTGCGAGGGCTCTCTCCAGTTGCGGCAAGCGGGGGCCACTCTTCATCGCGGTGCGGGGACCGCTCTTCATCGCGGTGCGCGGGCCTTTCTCTATCGCGGCCCCTCCCGTCGCGGGGCACAGGCTCCAGACGCGCAGGCTCAGCAATTGTGGCTCACGGGCCCAGCTGCTCCGTGGCATGTGGGATCCTCCCAGACCAGGGCTCGAACCCGCGTCCCCTGCATTAGCAGGCAGACTCTCAACCACTGCGCCACCAGGGAAGCCCTGTTGAGGATTTTTGCATCTATGTTATAACAAATATTGGTCTGTAGATTCCTTCTTTGTAATGTCCTTATCTGGTTTTTGTATTGGGGTAATGTCAGGTTCATCAATGTTTGTTAAAGTTCATCTGTGAAACCATCTGCACCTGGTGCTTTCTTTTTCGAAGATTATGTTATTGATTTGATTTTTTAATAGATTAAGCCCTATTCAGATCATCACAGAAACATACATCTTTTTGTGTGTTTTGGTACTTTGTGTCTTTCAAGGAATTTGCCCATTTCATCTAAATTATCACATTTCTGGGTACAGAGTTGTTAATAATATTCCATTATTATCCATTTAATGTACATGGGATCTATAGGGATGTCCCTTCTTTCATTTCTGGTATTAGTAATTTGTGTCTTCTTTTTTGTTGTTGTTCCTGTACTAGCCTGGCCTAGAAGTGTATCAACTTCATTAACATTTTATGAGACCATCTTCTGGTTTTGTTGATTTTCTCTGTTGATTTCTTGTTTTCAGTTTCATAGGTTTCAGCTCAATTTCTATTGTTTCTTTTATTCTGCCTGCTTTAATTTTAAATTGGTCTTTTTTCTCTAGTTTCCTAAGGTCCACTTAGATGATTGGTTTTAGAACTTTTTTCTTTTCTAATATATGCATTTAAAGCTGTAAATTTTCCTTTAAGCACTGCTTTTGCTGTATCCCACAAATTTTGATAAGTTATATTTTTAATTTTCATTTAGTTTAAATATTTTTAAAATTTCTCTTGAGACGTCTCCTTTGTCGTATGTGTTATTTAGAAGCATGTTATTTAATTTCCAAATCAAGAAAAGTAGTTGATTTTTACTTTGTTCAGCTTTTTCTTATTTTAAGGATATAAGTGACAATTTCCAAGCTCTATATGTTAAAGCTGAAACCAGAAGTCCTTGGAAAGGTTTTTAACCACTTGAGCTTATTTTCTCATTTGGAGATATGACTTACTGTTGGGCTGCACCCCACAGGCCTATAAGGCCTGTGCTTGCCCAGCTTTGAGACCAAAGAAAGAGCCTAGAGTCAGCAACAGAGACATCAGTGGTTTAATGGACGGGGGAGCTTACACTTCTGAGGACAGGCAGGAGGACATGGTGGCAGTCTTTCCTCCCAGGAGGGTCGGGGGGAGGGGGCGAAGTGGGTGGGAGGAAGATGAGTGGGGGGGGTAGATTATAAGGGAATTGACACTGGCATCAGGTGGGCTTGTTAGTTACTAGGGAAACCAGTAGAGGGGCACACCCCTCGCCACCCCTTTGATAAGAACAGTCACTAGCTGGGGCAGGGGCAAGTATGTAGGAAGGTCAGTCACGTGAGTCATGTGAGTAGGGTACAGGTGAGACAGGCACTGGTCAGGCAGGGGAGGTACAGAGAACAAGAGAACAGCCATCTTGAGTGGCCTGACCATACACTTAGCACAGAGTTATGAGTTTTAAGTGGCTTGACTGGGATTATCCAGCACTTACTTATTAAGTGTTTAGGTACTTTTATTTCTTTATTTCCATCTTTTCATGCTTAATGAAAAGAAACTCATGAGCTTTAGAATAGTAACTTCATATGCTTAAGAGACATTATTAAATCGACCATCTTTATTCTAAATAATACTAATACCTTCCATAAATTCTATTTTCCAGCTTTTCCACCCTCTAGATCTTTTTGAACTACTATCTTTTTATTTCTTTCTTTCTTTATTTTTATTTATGGCTGTGTTGGGTCTTTGTTTCTGTGCGAGGGGTTTATCTAGTTGCGGCAAGTGGGGGCCACTCTTCATCGCGGTGTGCGGGCCTCTCACTATCGTGGCCTCTCTTGTTGTGGAGCACAGGCTCAGTAATTGTGGCTCACGGACCGAGTTGCTCCGTGGCACGTGGGATCCTCCCATACCAGGGCTCGAACCCGTGTCCCCTGCATTGGCAGGCAGACTCTCAACCACTGCGCCACCAGGGACTCCCCGAACTACTATCTTAACATCCTCTTAATCTGTGAAATCTAAACCACTACTCAATTATCTATCAAGGGTCAGAACATGATAAGGGCTTACTTTATGACCCTACATTTTACACCACTCATCTTATTTTCTTTATTTTTGAATCACAAAATGATTATGAGGATTCAATTTTAATTATTTACAGACTTTTTAAGCAAAAGTTTTGTTTAAACAAAACAAAAATTTTGAGATTATTTGTAACTACTAGGCAGTATTTTGCTATATTTGTTCTTAAACTATGCAATGCAGATGTTCACCCAAATTACTTTCACATTTTGTTAACTGGAAGTTGCCATATATTGCATATCATACACGCATATAGATATCCAGAGAATTTGAAAGCAACAAAAATATGTTAAACTTCAGTGGAGATTTTTTAATGAATCAGAAACAGAACCCTAGAATATTTATTATGAATCCCAGCTTTACAAGTGATAGGATTTCAGACTACATGTGTGAGTATGTGAGAGAGAGAGAGAGAGAGAGAGATTGAATGTGTGTAAAATTTTCTTTGTAGAAATATTCATACTTGTCAAAGGACTTTAACCATTTATAATCTGAATCTATCCTATAGATTTTATGATATTAGTTTTTTCTTATTATTTGATAAAAGTAGAATATCAAAAAAAGCCACTTTTACTTGGGCCTGAAAACCAAACAAGGCAAAAAATTGTTAAAGTGCAATGCTGTAAGTCTATAAATGGTACCCAGGCTTACAAATGCTATAATGGTTGGTTCTTCTTTGGGATCTGGGGAGGGGGGCATTTCAACAAGGATCTAACACGTGAGTACAATCTAAAAAGAGAAGTACATATTTTCTAGGGAATTGGGATGAAGAGGTAGCAGAATGAACACAGGCACGAAGACATAGGCAGCGTGCTTCTTTATGAGTACCATACATCATTGATCATGGCTGGAGCATAACATGTGAGGATGATAGGATGAAAGATAATGTTGGAGAGACAAGCAAGGACTGGATCTTAGAGGTCTGTGTTTGCCTTGCTAAGAGTTTCATTTATCAATAGGCAGTGGAGAATCCCTGAAGAATATTAAGCTAGATAGTAACACGACGAGATTTTCATATTCTTAAGACCATTCTTGCAGCAATTTGGAGGATGCATCTGAGCAAAGGGAAAAACTAGAAGCACAACCTCCTATAAATAGGTCATTGCAGTAATCTAGGTAAGAAATGTTGGAGGCTTGAACTAGGATAATAGCAGGGGGAAAAAGAAAATACTCAAAAAAGACAGAACAGGCCTTGGTGAGTGACTAGATGTGGAGGATTAGAGAGGAGAAGTATGTGAAGATACTCCATTTCTGGTTTGGACAGTTGGATAGAGGATGTTGCTATCTACTAACAGGGTGAGCCTCTCTGAAGGTAGGTTTGTTTCAGATGCCTGTGGGGATATCCCAGAGAAGATTTGCAACAGATTGTTGCATGTGCAGATCCAAAGCCCAGAAGAAAACTCTGAGGTGGGCTTCCCTGGTGGCACAGTGGTTAAGAATCCGCCTGCCAATGCAGGGGACACAGGTTCGAGCCCTGGTCCAGGAAGATCCCCCATGCCACGGAGCAACTAAGCCCGTGAGCCACTACTACTGAGCCTGTGTGCTGCAACTACCAAAGCCCATGCGCCTAGAGCCCATGCTGCACAACAAGAGAAGCCACTGCAATGAGAAGACCGCACACTGCAACAAAGAGTAGCCCCCTCTCGTCACAACTAGAGAAAGCCTGTGTGCAGCAGTGAAGACCCAACACAGCCAAAAATAAATAAATAAAAGTAAATTAAAAAAAAAAATTTAAAAAGAAAACTCTGAGGTGAAGAAATGAATTTGTGGTTCATCAAATTTCAAATTATTTGAAGTCTGGATAAATGGGGTTTGTTATATGCCAATAGTATATGGTATAAGCAGTATATGTTACATGCGTGAACATTTAAAAATCATTTAGGCAACACTAAACCCAATGGGAAGATGGCATAGTGTCTAACAAACACTCCTACCGTTCACTAAAAAGGATTATTATAAAATAATTAGAAGAGATTTCAAATAAATTAAATGACAACTAGAAAGTTCACACTAGATTGTAAAGAGCCACCATAATTAATGTTGTGTTTACTTAAGTTGCTGTTGTCCCTCTGCCAGTTAGATCATTATTAGGAACTAGTTCTTTTTCTTTGTTTTTTGTTTTCTTTTGTCTGTGTTTTTTATTCTGTTTGGAACTAGTTTCTACAACTGATGTTTTATGGTGGATGGACATAACTGATGTTAGGTGGATGGACAGTAAATACTAACTAAATAATGAAAATTTTATAAGCTGGTTAAAGTAAAATGTTGAAACATATAAAGTAATAAAACATTTTTAAAACAAATATTTACATGTTACATTGAGCGTTGTGCTTTGGTAGTCTTAAAACATGGTATGCTACTTACCCATTTAAATAATACTGCCCTTTCTTTAACACCATACACAAAAATAAACTCAAAATTGACTAAAGACCTAAATGTAAGACCGGACACTATAAAACTCTTAGAGGAAAACATAGGCAGAACACTCTTTGACATAAATCATACTAATATCTTTTTCGATCTGTCTCCTAGAGTAATGGAAATAAAAACAAAAATAAACAAATGGGACTTAATCAAACTCAAAAGCAAGGAAACCATAAACAAAACCAAAACCTTTCCTTTCTCACAGCAAAGGAAACCATAAACAAAACCAAAAGACAACCCACAGAATGGGAGAAGATATTTGCAAATGATGTGACCGACAAGGGATTTATCTCCAAAATTTACAAACAGCTTATGTGACTCAATATCAAAAAAACAAACAACCCAATCCAAAAATGGGCAGAAGGCCTAAATAGACATTTCTCCAGAGAAGACATACAGATGGCCAAAAGGCACATGAAAAGATGCTCAACATCACTAATTATAAGAGAAATGCAAATCAAAACTACAATGATATATCACACCTCACACCAGTCTGAATGGCCATCATCAAAAAATCTACAAACAATAAATGCCAGAGAAGGTGTGGAGAAAAGGGAACCCTCCTACACTGTTGGTGGGAATGTAAATTGGTACAGTCACTATGGAGACCAGTATGGAGATTCCTTAAAAAACTAAAAATAGAGCTACCATATAATCCAGCAATCCCACTCCTGGGCATATATCCAGAGAAAATCATGGTTCAAAAGGATACATGCACCCCAATGTTCTGGCAGCACGGTTTACAATAGCCAAGACATGGAAGCAACCTAAATGTCCATCGACAGAGGAATGGATAAAGAAGATGTGGTACATACATACAATGGAATATTACTCAGCCATTAAAAAGAATGAAATAATGCCATTAGCAGCAACATGGATGGACCTAGAGATTATCACGCTAAGTGAAGTAAGTCAGACAGAGAAAGACAAATATATGATATCACTTACATGCAGAATCTAAAAAACAAATGATACTAATGAACTAATTTACAAAACAGAAACAGACTCACAGACTTAGAGAGAGAACCTATGGTTACCGGGGGGAAGTGTGGGGGGGAGGGATAGATTGGGAGTTTAGGATTGACATGCACACACTGCTATATTTAAATTAGATAACCAACAAGAACCAACTGTACAGCACAAGGAACTGCTCAATATTCTATAATAACCTAAATGGGAAAAGAATTTGAAAAGAATAGATACATGTATATGTATAACTGAATCACCTGAAACTAACACATTATTAATCAACTATACTCCAATATAAAATAAAAATTAATTTTAAATAAATAATACTGCCTATTCAAAACATTTTAGAAACATATTCTTTTGGTATTATTTTCAGAGCCTCCCTAGTGGCCATACAAGAAAAAAAAATCATTGTTTTATAGTCAAGTCCCATTTTTCAGAAAAATCAGAACTTTTTTTCCTCTTTTTTAATGTTTTATTATGGGAAATTTAAAACATATACAAATCCAACAGAATAGAAAAAATGAACTTTTATGTACTGTTCACCCAGATTTAATAGTTGTCAACATTTTGCTGTTCTTAATGCATCTATATGTTCAGACACACTTCCCACTCTCACTTAATTTTTATTTATAATTTTTTAATTTTTAAGGTAAATTTCACATACATTGAAATACACCAATGTTAGCTGTACAATTTTGACAATGGATACACCTTTGGAACCCTACACCTCTACCATGATATAAACCATTTTCGTCTACTAAGAATGTCCCCTTGTATCCCTTCTTAGTCAGTTGCACCTAAAAGCAACCACTATTTAGTGAATTCATCTTATGTTAATTTTGCCTGTTCTAGAATTTCAAATAAATGGAATCATGCAGTATGTACTCTTCATGTCCAGCTTCTTTTGCTCAGCATAAGAGCTTTGAGATTCACCTGTGTTGTTGCATGTATGAGCACTTCGTTCCTTTTTATGGCTGGATACTATTCCATTGTATGGATAGCCCACAATCTGTTTATCCATCCTTCCTGTCCCAGTTTCCTATGGCCACCTAACAAACCACTCCAAACTAAGTAGCTTAAAAAACTGACAGCCATTTATTTCACTAATGAATCTGCACTTTGTCCGTGACATGGGAGGGACAGCCTCTCCCTGTTCTACATGGCATCAACTGGGGTGACTCAAAGGCTGGAGGTCACTTGAGGGCTAGAGGCTGGAATCATCTGAAGACTCACTCATGCCTGATGGTTGATGCTGGCTGTCAGCTGGGAACTCAGCTGGGGCCTTGGCTTCCTCACAGCCTGGCAGCTGGGCTCCAAGAACATGCATCCCAAGAGAACAAGGCAGAAGTGTGGTATTTTTATGACCTAGTCTCAGAAATCACAGAGCATAGCTTTCTTCATACTCTATTAGCCATCACAGTCATAAAGTTCTATCTAGGTTCAATGGAATAGCACATAGACTTCATGACTCATAAGTGTCAATGTCACACTGTAAGATGTGTGAGATAGAACATATTATGATAGCCATCTTTGGATAATGCTATCTGCTACAGTCTCCCTTCTGGCCACAAGAGTTCACATCCCTCCCACATACAAAGTACATTCAACCCCTCTCCCAAGAGCCCTAAGCCTCTAACCATTATGGTATTCACTGACGGTCCAAGATTTCATCATGTCATGTCATTCAGGTCTAGGTGTGGTTGAGGCTCCTTGGGAGCAGTTCCTTGAATTCAGCTCCTTGAGTAGAGTTCTGAAGAACTATGAACTAAAGAAATAAGTTTTATACTCAACATAGACTCTCCATACAATGATGGTTCAGGCAGAGGATAACCACTCCAAACCCTGCTGTTCAAAAAGAGTTCTGCCCTCTGAGTAGTCATGTCTTTGCCATTAAATCTAGAAGGGCTTTTAAGAAAAGCCCTTCTCTACCTAGGAAACTCTGTGGGGCTGCTACTTGACAACACCCTCAAGATCTTTAGAAGGATTTTTTGTCCATTTGAAAAGGTCCATAAAACACCATCTTGTCTTTCTGAGATCTTAACAAAGAAATTTCCAGTCATGTCCTTGGCTTCATATTTAGACCACATTTTTCTGCAGCACCACTGATTTTCCTAGAAGCCATTTCTTAATTTGAGTGTCATTTACCATCTGGAGAGGCTGAAAATGAGAAAGTTTAGTTTTTGTACCCAGCAATTCCTGGGTTCTTCTAAGTTTAACTGTTGTTTCTCTTATCTCTCTTCTAATCCAGAGCCAGTGAGAGGTCAAGTGGCACTTTCACACTCGGCCTGCGAATCTCCTTAACTAGATTATTGACTGCATTGGGTGTATTTCCTATTTTCCATATTACTGCAGGTGACTTTGGGGACAACTCTCCACCACTATAAAAAAAAGGTCTTTCCCCCCAATTCCCAATGGCATTTTCTTCAATTTCTTTTCAGTAGATAATGAGCTGTCAGCTAGGACACTTACGCATGAATTCTTCTTGTTTCCTAGCACCATAGTGTCTGGGTTCCAAGAACTAGTGTCCCAAGAGAACTGGCAGAAGTGTGTGGCATTTGTATGACCTCGCCTCGGAAGTCACATAGTGTCACTTCCTCCATTCTGTATGGGTTGACACAGTTACACAGGTCTATCCAGGTGAGAATGGAGGGAATATGGGAGATATAATATGAGGTGGCAGCCATCTTTGGGAAATAAAATCTGCCACACTACTGTTGAGGGATATTACTTAGCTTTAACTTACAGTTTTAACTTGTATCTCATTCACAAGTCTAGGTCCCAAATGATATTTTTATATTTCTGAAGATCAAACCCATTTTCAAGGAACTATAACTGAGGTATTGGGAAGAATACAGTGGAGGCTTTCAAATACCAAAAGAGTTTTTTAAATATTTTGAACAAAGATATTGGAAAGACTGTTTGAGCCTATATTTAATCCTAACTCAACCCTTTAAAATAGATTGTTTATATGTGTAATTGAATGCATTGTCTACTTCGACTATCAATTACAATGGTTAGATTATCACTATCAAGAAGAGAATTAAATTTTGCTGGCAAGGGGCAGACTAGTTAATTTCCCAAGCTCCCCAAAACCTGCGAATAATTTTATGAGATCTTTGATATGGTTAATTATTAACATGCTTAATTTTTCTTTCCCACTAGCACATTTCCATGAAGAAAATCAACTAATATATACTTTCTGTGAATATAGCCCGAGAGTATGTAACAATCTAATTGTATGCTTAATTCTTCGAAGAGGTAGCTTTTTAAAAGTTGGTTGTAGGATCTCTTGCTAAATTCTGTATCCAAAGGAAGACATAACTGATGCAGACTTTTAGGGAATCCCTGAGAAGTATTTAATATATAATCCTTTCTGCTATATTTGAGACACTCAACACGTGGAGAATACTCTATAGGCATAGGGCTACAGAAGAAAAATAAGCACAGGAAGAGAGATGCTTGGAGTGGCTACAGATATTCTGGATCATTGCAGTCACCCTGAATAGGACTTTTGACTTAAAAGTAAGAGAAGCAGAATGAGTAATAAAAAAAAGTTTCTTACTCCAAAGTGATTAATAAGTTATGTTTTAGTGAAAATTGGCAGGTTTTACTTGGGTGTCTTCCTCTACATACTTGCAGTGTAGGTATAACAGTTTAAATCATGTTAGTAATAGTTACAAGTTCAACTTTTAAAACAACTGAAACTAGCACAACATTGTAAATCAACTATACTCCAATAAAATTTCTTCAAAAACAGATTTTAAAAGAAAAATTTGCATCTTTACATGTCAAATAAGCATGCTTGGAATGACAGCCTTCACTTGGGACCATGTAACTCTTACCAAGACCTCACCACCATTTACTGTTGCTCTATTCTAATTGCAGAAGGAAGGAAACCCCAACCTTTAGAGCATCAGATTTGCAAATATAGTCATAGATTCAGGGGGTAATACTGTTTTAGAAAATAGTTTAAGTATGACTTTAGAGAAACTGACAGATTTTTCTTCTATTTACATTATGTGAGCCATCTTTAGGAGGGTTGCTGCGGCTCCTCAGCTTTCTCTCCTAGATTTAAGCATCAACCTAATTTTTCCAAGTCATATGATCTTGATTCTTCAACTGACTCTACTTTGTCATTGAGAACAAGGAGAGAGAGCCTTATGGAGATGGTGGGACTTGAAATACTTCTTAAAGGATAATAAGATGTTTAAAAGTATAATTTGGATCAATTTTATTTTGAGTCATTGTAGTATCTTGATTAACTAATTGAATTGTTCTATAAGCCAAAAGTAAACTTAAACATTAGTCCATTAGTCATACTAATTAGTAATACATAAAAACTGATTTTACTACATAAATCTTAATGTCAGCCTTTGAATACAAAGGAAACTTCCTTGCTTATGTTCTTTTTTATTATTTAAAAAAAAATATATTTAAATATTTATTTATTTATTCGGCAGTGCGTCACGCAGGATCTTTGTTGCGGCATGCGGGATCCTCCTTGCTGCATGAGGGATCTTTTTTTAGTTGCAGCACATGGAATCTTTAGTTGCTGCATGCAAACTCTTAGTTGCAGCATGTGGGATCTAGTTCCCTGACCAGGGATTGAACCTGGGCTCCCTGCATTGGGAACATGGAGTCTTAGCCACTGGACCACCAGGGAAGTCCCACTTATGTTCTTTTTTTAAAAAAATTAAAATAAAAGTTTGTTCTTTTGAATCATTATTAAAGATAGATAGATAGATAGATGATAGATAGATAGATGATAGGTGATAGATAATAAACCTTCTTTAACACTGTACTGGCAGGCTATAGGAAATCTTAAAAGGTGAAAATGAATTTGGTTATTCATATTATTCAAGGTATATTCAAGGTTTTTGAGTCTGTATTTCTTGAAAACTATTAGCGGAGATTTGTCATTGCCTTCTCATTGCCACTACAAACACAATCATTTTGCTCCCAATAAAGTTATTTCTGATTCTCTCCTTCATTTTGATTTTGATTTTGTTCTAAATGGATCTCTCTTTGACAGCAACGGAGTAAAATTTCTTGAAGGGGAAATTGCTCTATATGATAGTTTTGAAATAAAATACCTGCCAAATTGGATTGATTGGGGCTCTGAATGCAGCAATATTAATATTAAGTGAAGAAGTTATCTTCCATAAAAACCTTTGGGTGAAATAATATGTGAGTTACAGGGCTATATTTCAAGATGTCAAATTGGGGTTCATGGTATGAAAATGAAATGCTCACTGAAATAATGCCAAATGCACTAGAAACTAGAGACACGTGCCTAACGCCTGAGGCATAGAAAAGAAAGAAATATTGTTTGGATCATCCAAGGCTTTTTAGTCTTTATTTCTTGAAACCCATTAGTGGATGGTCATCTACCTACTCATTATCACTACAAATCTAATCACTTTATTCCCAATAAAGGTATTTCTGATTCTCCCTTGCATTTGATTTTGTTCTAAATGGGTCTCTCTTTGACAGCAACACAGTGAAATGTCTCAAAGGGCATTTGGGAGGTCAGGTGGTAGATGGGGGGCATAGGAAAAAACCTCAGGCATCACAGTTCTTAAATCAGTGGATCTCAGACTTCCATGTGCTTGAGAATCACCTGGGGAAGGAGGTGTTAAAAATACAGATTTTCAGGCCTCATAGATGCATCCCGAGACAACCCCAAAGATCAATTAGATTTACCTCTAGGGCCAACGGAGTAACCCTTGACTGGATCTATGCATCAATTCCTCTCAACTTGGGAGAATTACCCTTTCTTGTTCCTTCCTCTGAAAACACTTTAAATGTTTCTTCTGAAGTAGCCTGAACATGGGGCCAAATCCTGATGTCATCTGGAAAAATTTCAGGTGCAGAGTTTACTCTCAAGCATCTTCAGGCTTTGAATGAATGTGCGTTCTCTGGAGGTCTAAAAAATGTTACCTGGCTTTAATGTTTATTGTAGAACTAAACTATATTTGTTATACATTGAATATTGTTTTCAAAATGTTTCAGTCCAGTTATGTGTTCATTAAATATGTCTGTTTCTAGCAGGACGCTTTATTTGGGCAGGAACTTCTCTTTAACCCTCGTCACTACTAGAATCTTTTTGGAACTGAGCCAACTTCATAGGTACTAAAGTGTAGATTCAGTCAGCTTAACGTCCACTGAAGTGCTTTGCATCCATTGATTTACACATGGACTGAGGCGTCCCCTTGAGAGGGGAAGCAGCAAGAATGTAACTGCCATCCAGTGAGGCTTAAGAATAAAACAACATTTCTGATGAACTGAGGTAGGACCAAACCAAGTCTGGATCACAGGAAGTGGCTGTGGGATGCCTAAGAGCAAATGGGGATGTCTTAATTATTGTTAAACAAAAAACAATTCCCAAATTTAATGCCTTATAACAAAAAAATCATTTATCTTGCTCATAAGTCTGTGCATCAGGAATTGGGACAAGGCACAGAAGAAATGGCTCATCTGTGCTCATGTCTGAAGGTCTTAGCTGGGATGACCCCAAAGTTGGGAGCTCCCACGACCTCCCCCACCCCTTGTCTCTCTCTCTGCACACAGCCTGTCCACATAGCTAGCTTGAGCATCCTCAAAGCATGACAGCCTCTGCGTTTTCAGACTTCTTACGTGGCAGTCAGGGCTCCAAGACAAGTGTCGTTAAGAGGCCTGGGAGGAAGCTGCAAGTCTTCTTATGACCTAGCCTCAGAAGGTCCCAGAACATCACTTCCGCCACTTTCCATCAGTCAAGTGAGTCTCTAGGACCAGGCTAGATTCAAGAAGAAGGAAATAGACTCCGCCTCTCAGTGGAAGCAGTAGCAAGGAATTCATAGCCATTTTCAATCTTCCATAGTTTGTCGTCTGGCCACATTATTTACACTCATTGTACATGCAAAATACACTTAACCCCTCCCAAGGCTCCCAAAAATCTCATCCCATTTCAGCACTAACCCAAAGTCCAGCATCTCATCGTGTAAATCAGGATGAAGCACCCGGGTGCCATTCCTTAAATACAGTTCGTATGAATCTGAAGACTTGGGAAATAAAGATACAAGTTATCTGCTGTAAGGTAACTGCAATAAACACTGCCATTCAAAACAGAGAAGTTTGGAATAAAAGGCTTCTAATAGTCACTGGTTCACAATAAGTGTGAAATCCATCCAGATCCATATCAAGAGTTCATTTGCTCTGAAGCCACTTCTTACACTGAGAACTTTTGCTGAAAGAATCTGGGGATAACACAGTTTTATTTTCAAACCCAAAAATGGGAGACCTTCAAGGTGGCAGAGGAGTAGGACGTGGAGATCAGCTTCCTCCCCACAAATACATCAGAAATACATCTACATGTGGAACAACTCCTACAGAACACCAACTGAATGCTGGCAGAAGACCTCAGACTTCCCAAAAGACATATATTTTTTTCCTTTTTCTCTTTTTGTGGGTGTGTATGTGTATGCTTCTTTGTGTGTTTTTGTCTGTATAGTTTTCCTTTTACCATTTGTCCTAGGGTTCTGTCTGTCCGTTTTTTGTTTTTTGTGGGTTTTTTTGTATAGTTTTTAGTGCTTGTTATCATTGTTGGATTTGTTTATTGGTTTGGTTGTTCTGTCTTTTTTTTTTAATGACTTTTAAATTTTTTATTTTTAATAATATTCTTTATTTTAATAACTTTATTTTATTTTATTCTTTCTTTCTTTCTTTTTTCTCCCTTTTCTTCTGAGCCATGTGGCTGACAGGGTCTTGGTGCTCTGGCCAGGTGTCAGGCCTGTGCCTCTGAGGTGGGAGAGCCGAGTTCAGGACATTGGTCCACCAGAGACCTCCTGGTTACATGTAATATCAAACAACGAAAGCTCTCCCAGAGATCTCCTTCTCAAGGCTAAGACCCAGCTCCACTCAACAACCAGCAAGATAGAGTACTGGACACCTTATGCCAAACAACTAGCAAGACAGCAACACAACCCCACCCATTAGCAGAGAGGCTGCCTAAAATCATAATAAGGTCACAGACACACCAAAACATACCACCGGATGTGGTCCTGCCCACCAGAAAGACAAGATCCAGCCTCATCCACCAGAACACAGGCACCAGTCCCCTTCACCAGGAAGCCTACACAACCCACTGAACCAACCTTAGCCGCTGGGGGCAGACACCAAAAACAACGGGAACTACAAACCTGCAACCTGTGGTAAGGAGGCCCCAAACACAGTAAGGTAAGCAAAATGAGAAGACAGAGAAACACATAGCAGATGAAGGGGCAAGGTAAAAACCCACCAGACCAAACAAATGAAGAGGAAATAGGCAGTCTACCTGAAAAAGAATTCAGAGTAATGATAGTGAAGATGATCCAAAATCTTGGAAATAGAATGGAGAAAATACAAGAAATGTTTAACAAGGACCTAGAAGAAATAAACAGCAAACAAACAGTGATGAACAACACAATAAATGAAATTAAAAATTCTCTAGAAGGAATCAATAGCAGAATAACTGAGTCAGAAAAATGGATAAGTGACCTGGAAGATAAAATAGTGGAACAATAACTACTGCAGAGCAGAATAAAGAAAAAAGAATGAAAAGAATTGAGGACAGTCTCAGAGACCTCTGGGACAACATTAAATGTACCAATATTTGAATTACAGTGGTCCCAAAAGAAGAAGAGAAAAAGAAAGGGACTGCGAAAATATTTGAAGAGATTATAGTTGAAAACTTCCCTAACGTGGGAAAAGAAATAATCAACTCCAGGAAGCACAGAGAGTCCCATACAGGATAAATCCAAAGAGAAACACGCCAAGACACATATTAATCAAACTATCAAAAATTAAATACAAAGAAAAAATATTAAAAGCAGCAAGGGAAAAACAACAAATAACATACAAGGGAATCCCCATAAGGTTAACAGCTGATCTTTCAGCAGAAACTCTGCAAGCCAGAAGGGAGTGACAGGACATATTTAAAGTGATGAAAGGGAAAAAACTACAACCAAGATTACTCTACCCAACAAGGCTCTCATTCAAATTCGATGAAGAAATTAAAACCTTTACAGACAAGCAAAAGCTAAGAGAATTTGGCACCACCAAACCAGCTTTACAACAAATGCTAAAGGAACTTCTCTAGGCAGGAAATACAAGAGAATGAAAAGACCTACAATAACAAACCCAAATCAATTAAGAAAATGGTAATAGGAACATACATATCGATAACTACCTTAAATGTAAATGGATTAAATGCTCCAACCAAAAGATATAGACTGGCTGAATGGATCCAAAAACAAGACCCATATATATGCTGTCTACAAGAGACACACTTCAGACCTAGGGACACATACAGACTGAAAGTGAGGGGATGGAACAAGATATTCCATACAAATGGAAATCAAAAGAAAGCTGGAGTAGCAATTCTCATATCACACAAAATAGACTTTAAAATAAAGCCTATTACAAGAGACAAAGAAGAACATTACATAATGATCAAGGGATCAATCCAAGAAGAAGATATAACAATTGTAAATATTTATG